>NC_133306.1:18902153-19031853 GCF_012295235.1 Primulina huaijiensis
CATAGTTCTTTTATCCTTACCAGTACCATGCATACACATCTCCTCCTCCACCACCCTCTGCCCCTCCTCAGCCGAACCTAGAGACCTTTGGGAGTTTCCAAAATGGTTCATTTAGTGACCTCCATCAGCAGTCATCTGGGAGGTTACAAATTATTCCCGCTATTAACCAAACAAACAACCATGTAAAATAATACCTTAATCATTGATTCCCATGCCTCGTTTGTAGCTTCAACCATTTTGTCTGTCTCATTCCAACCGATCCCACTTTTGCTTAAGATTGTCACCAAAGAACCATGTGTTTTCTTCCACACATGGATTTTTGAATTAATATGTGGATTGCCACGTAAGTCAGTATCTGGGAACATTTTCTTCATCGCATCTTCTAAAAATGTTAAGTACCCACATTTAAATCCATTCTCACTTTTCCATCCACAGTTGATAGCGTCTTTCAATGCTTGAATAAGAACTTCTTCCTCACGTGTACTCCAAGTACGTCGAGTCTTCTCTATTTTCTTGCCTTTGTCACCAGAATTTGCGGAGCTTGCCCTAGACTCCATAGATTATATTTCTGAAAAACACTAAATAAATTATGCTAATTTAATTAGTGAACAATATGCAATATTATATGATAAATACAACTAACACAATATAATAACACAACTTGGATATATAACATTCATTGCAACATAATATGCACTAGTGTATCTAAATCGAATTGAACGTAAATACCAATGTAAGTGGTTAATACATGTTTCGGAAATGAAACTGTGTTTAAAACTTAATCACAACTACTGTGATAATGTCTACTAGTTGTGATACATGGACATTGCTAAGTTCTCTCTCCATATATCCCACATTTCAGATGACTCAAAATTTTCAATGAAATCATCTTCATTTTCATGGATCGGGCTATCTGTCTCCTCTTCAACTTCCTCAATAGGATCGTTAGGCATTTGAGATCGGATGAAGTTGTGTAACAAAATGCAAGCCAATATGATCTTATTCTGCACTTCCAAAGGGTAAAACGAGGGACTTCGAAGGATTGCCCATCTCTTTTTTAGTAAACCAAATGCTCTTTCAATCACATTACGAGCTTGAGCATGTCTCCAATTGAAAAGCTCTTTGTAATTTTGTGGGCCAGTTGAACGATTTCCCCAAGCATCCCTATGATATCGTACTCTTCTGTAAGGAGTCAAAAATCCATCCAAATTTGCATATCCATTGTCACACAAGTAATAACACCCTGTTGTTATGATTACATGGTAAGTAAGCAACATAAATTGATTTTATAATATATTGAAACAACATAAATATGTTAATGTTCATATGACCTCTCTGAATTTTTAGACCACCATCACGATTCACTGCATCACGGATGACTCTAGCATCTGCCGCCGATCCCTCCCACCCAGTAAGTGCATAAATGAAGTTCATATCACGGTTGCAAACCCCCAATACATTTACCGAAATAGTACCTTTTCTAGTTCTGTATTTTGGTTTCTCCGAGGTAGGAACATGTACGCTAACATATGTACCGTCCAATGCACCAAGACAACCCTGCAAAATTTATCATACACAATAATGTTACATGTCATTGAATAATGGTATGTGCAAAATAAAAAACGGAACAAGTGTTAACGAATATTAACAAGTATTTGTACATTACCTTAAACCATTTCCAAGTTTCATTAGTGCAATTGTCGTCGACGGGAATAGGCTTAGCAAGTAGTATCGGATGTAACTTAAGAATTGATCGCAAAACTTCATGGAAATGAATGCTGATTGTGTGGCCACTACGCATGAAATCGTGACCAGTAATTCGGTTTTTCTTATGATGGGCCAAGATAGACAAAAACATTGCAACTTTCTCCTGAATCCGGACATATCTAGATTCTACCAGTCCTCCAACAGTAGTTAGCAAATAACACAAGTGTGCAAACGCATTTCGATTCATCCTCAAATTGACCACACATTGAACATCTCCTATTTCAATAATTCGATACAAGTGGCTCATTTGCGCATTAATTCTTCGTGTTATATTGTATGAGGCTGGTGCTCTACTCTCCAAACGTCGTCGTTTGACAACTAACTTCTTGTATTGTAATGTTAAAAGACATAACATCACAAAAGATCGAAACATTATTTGGTGCAGCAACACTAAAAGTAGAATTTGTCGACGTTTATTGTCCATATTTCTGAGATTCTAAGAAAATTATGATCAAATAAATCATCGGATTTTTACCAACACAATAAACAGAGATGAATGATTTCATGGAATCAAAGAGTAATCATATATTCACATGCCTCTGTATTTTGCAATAAAAAGAACAGATTTTTGAACAGAGCTTGGAAAATATCTATGTACTAGTTTATTCTTGCATTCGAGTAATAATATAAAGTATAAAAAGAATGATCTTTCTTGGATTTATTTTCTCTGGGTTGGATGGATGGGATGAAATGCTGCTAGAGATAATGGACCTTTGCTAGAAGACATTTCTACCACCACCCTCATCTTGCTTTCAAGATTCTTGTAGCACAGTGACCTTATGAATCATTTTTTTTCCCTCTCATTAGCTGCCTTTCTAGTCTTTTTTTTTTCTCGTAGTGGGAACATTATTTACTGCAGCAATCATTAATCTCTCAAACAAATTATTTGCCTCGGCTGCTGTCTAGAACTCCAAAAGTTGGTTCATTTGGGAATCAAACTAATAAAACCCCGTAATCCTACCTGTTTGATTAGTTATATATTTTTTTTCTCAACAATTTTTATATTAATGCTTCAAAAAATTTGGAAATGTTAGTTTAATGTTCTGTGCTAATGCCATTTTCACAATCAATGTAGCGGGAGGGCACAAAACAGACAATCAAATACTTGAAACTCACAAGTTTTATTATGAAGGAGAACATCACATCACAGTCACGTGAGGAATGGTTGACAACACACGTAGAGAAACAAGGAAACAACCATTGAGAGAAACATGATCAGTTTTAACACCGAGAAAGGAAAACCAAGAACATAACAAGGCATTCAAAAATTATGTTTTACTTATTTATTATGAATAAAGTCACAAATTACAGCCTTTCAAGTTAATTTGAGTTCTATGCTTCTCGTGACAAGTCGATTTTGGCAATGGTAATGCAGCAACGAATATATTACATCTAACATTTTACTCTATAAAAATAAAAAATCGAGGGCTACCGCATCCACTGCCCTCCTATGGCTCCGTCTCTGCTTTTATATATAATGTTACAACATGAATATCGCGGAACATTGAAAAACGAATCAATGATGTTAACTGATACATCTTTGTATTTGTATTAGTCAATGATATGTGTTCTACGGTGTGCGTTTGTTTGTGTGTTGTTGAAAGCTAGGAGGAACAAAAATTGAAAGCTGGGCTATTAGAGCAAAAGAATTTAGGCGGCTACTTTCTGAAAACTGCCCACTAACCCATGTACAGCAACGTGAAAACCAAAGGAAAAGCGGGAGATGATGGAACAAAAGGGAGGAAAACATTGGAACACAACACAACTCGATCAATCACAACTCAAGCACACACTTGCAAAATTCTAGCTATCAATTATTACTAACCCCACCGATTATTACGAAGTTACGATGAATAGATTTACGAAGAGCAGTGTTTCTTGCAAAATTCTAGCTATCAATTATATGATTTACCTTCAACAACAATGGATTACGGCTGAGAATGGAGAGTCATCCCTCCGGACCTTCTAATCGCGAGAGCAGATTCGTAGATCTGTCGATTCTTCTGTGGGTAAAATAGTAATTAATGTGATATTTTAAGCATTGGATTGTCAATCCTTTCAAAACTATGGGATTTCTTTTCAAACAAATAAGTTTTTTTAATCATGGACTTCTTTATTAATTGGGCTTTTAAAAAATGAGACAAACAAAGGTTTAACAATCAATCCTACACTTATCACTCACACCAAACATAACCTTAGAGTATTAACAATAAGGGAGTAAACCATGTAGATTAATATGATTAGAGCTGTCAAACGGGCTGGGTCGTCAAAAACCCATCTCTGGCGGGTTGATAAATGAATTATATATAATTATTTGAATTTAATCATTTAATAAAAAAAATTTATATATATGATTTTTTGTAGTGCTAATTGTGAATTTTTTGTGATAATATATATTTTTAAAAAAATCAAACCTGCGGGCCAATCTAACACACTAAATTTGGTTGATGGGTTGGGCCTACCCGTAATATGACTTTTAATGTCATTTTTTTCATTGTGCTTTGATTTTATATTTGACATGTTATTATTGGAATCGTACAAATATATGTATTTTTGTTATTCGTTACGATTGATCGACCCCATCTACTGAGTATTTGACAAAATACTCACCATTACTTTTTCTCCCAAGATAAGAATGAAGAACAACTCGATGTTGGGGAAAAAGAGATGTTTTGGAGATGAAGATTAATCTCGAAGTTCTATTTTAATTTGCTTTAGTTCGATTGTAATTCGCTTGTGCATCTTTTGTATTTGGTTTCACATTATTGTAAAGACAATGTTTACTTTTTTTATATATAAAAAAGACTGGTTTGGTTGTAGATTATACAACGAGATTTATTGTTTCAATTGTTAAACAATGTCAGAAGTAAACGTGACTCAGTCTCATGGCATGAAATTTAAGTGGTATGAGAGCTCCATGTTCATAATCTGGTTGAGAAAAATTGAAATAAAATTTGACACTTTTAGAAAGATCGGCGCACCCGCGCTGTACCTGTAGCTCACCCGCAATGTTGATACACTTCTTTAGCAAAACTCAGGCAGAAGGAACAGCGCATCTGCGCTGGGTCCATGCAAGTTCATACTCGTGAGTAGATTGCACAGCGCATACATGCTAACTTTTCAGCGCACACACACTTGAATCGTGTAATCCTACAAGGAAAACTAGAAGTCATGGCACACCCGCGCTCGACAAAAAAAATCGCATCAGACAGAACACATAGCACACCACTTTGCATAGGAAACTCGAAAATTGTCCCGTAAACCTCATAATGTAGGATTTCCTTCTGTAACAAAGTCTCCAAAATTTTCATTTTTTGAAAATTTCTCGAAAAATCGCGTTCAATATATTATTTTATCGAAACTGTCCATTTGTTAATATTTTTTTATTATTATTTAAATTGTCACCATTTTGAGGTATTCTAAGAAATTTAATCGTGCTTTATTCCTGGAAATTTTAACCCCTCGCACCCGCTACCAAGCTGCCATTCTTATGGGTCAGAAGGCCATTACTGACGAGGATGAATTCATTAAGAGCCTGGAGTGGGAACTCAGTGTTGAATAAGAGCTGAAAGAGGTTATATGAGGACCTTGAGACTTTAAAAATTGAGAAACGGGAGTTTGAAGAACTTAGAGACCACCTTCAGACTAATGTGCAGAGTTTTTCTTATTATCTCAACTCGAAGGAAAAACAACATGAAGTAACCAAGAAGAAGCTAGAGGCTTCTGAGGCCACGGTCCTTGAACTGGACAGTTTACGCCAATAAATGTTAGGGAAAGTCCAGACTAGTCAACAAGATGAGGCGGCAACCATTAAAGAACTATAGAATTATATACATATCTTGACTAGTCATAATGCTTGCCTGTATAACTTCATCACTCAATTGGTAGAGGAGGAAGGCCCTGAGGATGAACTTGAAGAGGACTTATGGAAGATGAATTCGTTTGAGATGGAGAGGTTTTGGACGACTAGATTAGACCTCTAACATCGTACTTTTATGATAAGGATTTGCAATCTACTTTGCTTTTTATTAGCATCTTCAGACTTTGATTTTTGTGCTTTCATTTCTAACTTGAAATCAATAAAGTTTATTTGACATATTCATTGATTGATTTCATATTCTAGCCACTGTTAATTCATGTATCTCTATATATTCTGCAAACAACTTAGAAACTTGTGTGCTTATAGAAAATGGATGAAATACCTCACTGTAAGAAACACAACACGCGATATGTCAATCGCAACCGCAAAAACTACAATGACAACATTGGAGATGGACATCCACCACCAAGACCAGGGTTCAGCCTTAACCAAGCGGATTTGATGACCATAACCACTATAGTGGCAACAACATTGGTGAACATTAACACAAATAAGCCACCACCATCTCTTCCACCAAACATAATAAAGTACCATTATGAATTTCTCTGGAAGAATTGAGTCCCAGGTTTTAATGACAATCCTGATTCAGAAGTTGGCAAAAACTGGCTCAAGGTTATTGAGACCCAACTCCAACTACTAAAAGTTCTAGAAGGACTTGAGGTAGATGTGGTGACACCATCCTTGGAAGATAAAGCAAGTAAATGGTGGAAGACGGTTTCACCAGCCATGGCAGCAGCTAGGCCAATCACGTGGCCACAGTTTCTAGAAATATTCTTGAAGAAATGTTATCTAGTTGAGGTTCGACTACATAAGTTAAGTGAGTTTGAAAACTATACCCAAACTCCAAACACGTCTGTGGTGGAGTACACCTCGAATTTCAACAACCTCATAACCTATGCCCCAACTATCATAGTGGATGGCACCACGAAGATGCATTGCTTCAAGGACGGTTTGAGTAGTCGAATCCAACCTGCCTTGGCAGTCCATCAATTTATGAGTTTTGTTGATCTGATGGAAGCGGCCATTAGAGCAGAAACTAATATCAAATGGCGAGAGTATGAGAACAACAATAGAAGACCTTTTCTGGACAGTCTTCTCAAAACAGGAAAAAGTTCAGGCTGACAATTCAATCAAGTGGACCATCAAGAGAACCTGCCTCAACCTACCCAGAAAAGAAACCATAACCTATTGCCACCTAAGACACACTGGAAAATGTCTTATGAAGTCTGAAGCATGCTTTAACTGTGAAAATTTGGGACATCGTGTTGCTAACTGTTACGAGATGTTAAGAAATAGATATGGTCAAGCACTGATGCTACCCTCAACAAGTTGAAGGATAATAAGACCAATACTAGAGTGTTTGCACAAACAAAAGAGGAGGCAAATGACACAAACAATGTTGTGGCATGTACAATTTTAATCAACAAATTGTCTTCTTATGTATTATTTGATAGTGGTATCACACATTCGTTTATATCTAAGAAGTTCACTAAGAGATTAGGATTTAAACCTACGATGCTTGTTGAAGCCTTCAGAGTAGCGAAACCTACTTGTAAGGTTATCGAAACTCATGAGCTACATTGAGATTGCAAGATCAATATCAATACGTTTATATTCAGTTCCGACTTGATTCAACTTGCGATGGTGGATTTAGACGTCATTCTAAGAACGAATTGGTTAACCAAGAATGACGCAATATTATATTTCCAACATAAGAATGTCAAACTCTGAACTCCAAACCAAGAATAAATTGTATATCATGGCAAGACAAAAGAATGAAAATCTTTCTTTCTGCTTCTCAGACCTGGAAATCCATGAAGTCAGGTGAAGAATTATATCTAGCAATGGTGAACAAAGTAAAATAAGGAGTCGAGATCAAGCAAGAGGATATTCTAGTGGTACGAGAATTTTTAAACGTCAGAAAATTTACTTGGAATGGTTCCGGACCACGAAGTAGAATTCGAGATTAACTTGGTACCCAGTGATGCACCAATATCTAAGGCACCCTACCGAATGGCTCTAGTAGAACTCAGAGAGCTAAAATAACTACTCAAATAGCTATTAGACAAGAAAAAATTAGACCAAGTGTTTCTCCTTCGGGAGGCCCAGGAATAATGATATAATTATGAGATTTTGTATCGATTACAAAGAACTAAATAAGATCACAATCAAGAACGAGTATCCTCTTCCAAGTTTATACGATATTTTTGACCAACTCGGAGAAGCTACAGTCTTTTCCAAGCTCGATCTGAGCTCAGTCCATCATCAGCTAATGGCCAAAGCAGAAGACATTTCATAGACAGTTTTCAGGACAAGGTATGGACATTATGAGTTCATGATAATGTCATTTGGATTGAATAATTCTCCAACAGCCTTCATGGATCTCGTGAATAGAGTATTCAAGCTATTCCTTGACAAATTTGTGGTAGTATTCATCAATGACATTCTCGTATATTCTCTAAGTGAGGAGGACCACAAAAAACATCAACATCTTACTCTCCAGACACTAAGGGAGAAAGAGTTATATGTCAAATTCAAGAATGTTAATTCTAGCAAAAGGCCGTGACTTTCTTGTGTCACATAATCTCAGAAGCAGAAGTATCTGTAGATCCCAATAAAGTGGAAGCAATCTATGACTATCCAAGGCCAAGGACAGTGACTGAAGTCTGCAGTTTCTTAAGATTAGTTGGTTATTATGGGAAATTCGTGGAAAAATTTTCCTCCATAGATATATCTCTCACCAAGCTCAAACAAAAAAAACTATCAAGTTCAACTAGAGTGAAGAGTGAGAAAATCTTCGAGACCTTTAGGCTTAGGATGTGTGCTTATGCAAGATGGAAGGGTAATTGGTTATTCTTCAAACCATACGAGAAAATTTTTCCTGCTATCGACCTCGAGTTAGCTGCAGTGGTTTTTTCCTTAAAGATCTGGAGACATTATCTTTACGGCACTAATGACTTAACGATAAGCTACCATCCTAGTGAATCAAACAAGGTGGTTGATGCTTTGAGCCGGAAAAACATGGGCAAGGTGATCATAGCCTCACTCTCTACACAATCATGCCTTCGAGAAACCGTTAAGCTAAATCAAGATGGAGATCCTACTTTGGAAAATCTTTAAGAGCAAGTCAAAGAAGGAAAGTCACAAGTTAATCATGCATATGACAAAGGAGTCATCTTGATAAAGAGACGATTGTGTGTATCAAGCATTGATAACCTTCAACAAGAAATAATTTTTGAAGTACATAAGTCAAAATTTTCGGTCCACCTTGGCAGTACAAAAATGTACAGGGACTTAAAGAAGAATTTTTTGTGGAGCGGAATGAAAAAAAATGTTGCAGAATTCGTCTATAAATTCTAAGTCTGTCAAAAGGTCGAAGCTGAACATCAATGACTATGAGGACTTCTCAAACCCTTGGAAATCTCACAATGAAATGGAATCCTATTACCATGGTCTTTGTAGTGGTTTACCAAATTCCAGACAAAGTCATGATGAAATATGAGTAATCGTAGATATACTCACAAAATATACGAACTTCCTACCCATCCGCATGAACTATAATTTGGACAAGTTGATCACTCTATACAAGGATAATATTGTACGATTCATGGAGTTCGAACAAGCATCTTCTCGGATCCAAGATTTGTATCTCGTTTCTATAAGAGCTTTCAAGAAGTTATGGAACAAATGTCACTTTTAGTACGACCCATAACCCTCAAACTGATGGACAAACCGAGATAACGATACAAAATCTATAAGATATGTTGTGAGCATGTGCATTAGATTTCAGCGAGAATTGGAGTGAGCTTTTACCTTTGATTAGGTTAACTTACAATAACAGTCATCACAATAGTATTGAAATGACTTCATATGAATCCTTGTATTGACGAAAATGTTGATCACCTCTATATTGGGATGAGGTAGTATAGAAAGCCATCACTGGGTCTGTGCTTGTCCAAGCGAAATTCGACAAAGTAGTAATCATCAAGAAAAGTCAAAGCTGCTCAAGACAGACATAAAATTTGTGTTGACCTAAAGAAGAGCTAGTAGAATTAACAGTTGGACAAAAATCTTAAATAAAGTTTTCTCAAATGTAAGGAGTAGTCTGATTCAACAAAGCTGGGAAACTGAACTCCAGATATGTCGAACCTTTCGAAGTCTTGAAAAGAGCGTTCTCACCCTATATGTCAAGGATTCAAATATATTCCATGTTTTGCAACTAAAATGTACATTACATATCTGATCATATTCTTGAAGCTGGACCACTCCTAATCGAAAAAAATCTGAATGAAGAACTGAAAAATGAAGACCTTATTCGAATTGTAGATACCAAGGACCAAGTACTAAGCCAAAGGAGCGCTCCATATGTCAAGGTACAATGGTCAAATCACGCAGAAATGGTAGCTACATGGGAGCTGGAAGATAAAATGCGCAAAAAATATCCATACCTATTTAGAGATCAAGCAAGCTCTAGTTTAGAAGACAAAATTTCCAATAAAGAGATAGAGATGTGAGAACAAAAATTCCATATTTTGGCTGCCAAATTCCATGCCAATCAGGCTAATATTCAGGAACTGGAGCAGCTGAATTGGTTCAATATCTTTGAGCAAATTTAGCCCTTGATGCTAGCCTTGACAATATTTTCCTAATTTAGCTACATCTGCAATCTATATACAGAAATACACACATGTGTATCAATGCTAAATGGAGGCACATCAAATCTTCAGATAACTCTCCATATTTTTGACACTAACAGCCAAATTTTGAAGGTTTGTAGCATCATTTTGAGCACTAAAGTTATGTCCAAAGTTTTGTCTGAATCCAAGAAAAGGTTTGGTCTGAGTTCGAAGGAGTTATTTTCGAATTTCACGAAAGTTTTCGTTCAAGTTTTGAATATTTTTCTGCAATTGGGCTTCTTCTTTTCAAAACTATGTATGTATTTGAAAACTGAATCGACATGATATATTCGTTCAGTTCATTATATTATTACTGCTTCGATTCGCTCTGATATATTCGTTACATTTGAAATAATGTTTGGAATTCTTTGAAGACACTATTATGATTTGCATTTGAAATGATAAATTAATTTCTGCTGTTTGATATTTGATTTGTTTTGGCCATGTTGTGATGGGATAAAATAAACTTTAACATGGCTTCGCCCCTTAGAGAATTAACAATTAGATACTGATCAATTAACTATGAAGAATTCTGCTTCGATTTTAGTATTTGTCATAATACTCTTCGAATCGTACAAATATATGTATCTTTATTATGCGTTATGATCTATCTGTCTCATTCACAGAGTATTTCACAAAATTCTCTTCTATTGTTCTCCTTCCCCAGATAAGAATGAAGAACAACTTGACGATGAGGAACAAGAGATGTTTTGGAATGATGATTGATCCCTGATTCCTATTTTAACTTTCTTTAGTTCTATTGTAATTCTCTTACACACCTTTTGTATTTGGTTTTCACATCATTGTAAAGATAATGTTTACATTTTATGAAAAAAATGGTCTTGTCTTATATTGTACTACGAGACTTATTGTGTCAATTGTTAAATAATGTTTGATGTCAATGCACCTTGGTATCTGGTCATGACATTCTTGGCTACAAATTTTTAACTAAAAATAAATAGATGCAACATAAAGCAACATATTATGAAAATTTCTAAGGAAAAATCTTTTTATGTATCCCTTTCTTCCAAAAAAGAAAGAATTCACGAAAAAATTGGTTTTACAACGCTTGTAATAACTCATTTTATTTAAGACTTATTTGCTGCCAACACTGAAACTCTTAGTAACCACTTAAATAGGAAACACAAATAACAATTGTTTCTTGAACCATAAGTTCAAACATAAATCACAACATCCTAATAAATAGATTTGAAGGAATATGTTGAGTTGTTGTGTAGCACAGAATGATCTTTGATGATTAAATATAGATTGAAACGTGTGATTTAGCAGCTTGATGATAGAAAGATAAGAATGCTCGAAATCTTGTTTGAGGCAGATTGAAAAATTCTTCATTAACTTTTTCACCTTTGTTCTTCAATTGTGAATCATTCTTTTAAGTAGTTGAATTTTGTCAACATTCAACTTGTACTTTTAGCCGACACAAAAAGCAACATGTCTTTTGTCTCTTTTCCTTTCAAAGTACGCTGCAATTAATGCTCATTGACATCTATATCCAAATATGACAACTAACGGCTCTAATGATGTTGATTCATGAGATAGAAAAGCTCGCGTGTATCTTTATTTAGACATTCTTGAATCACTAGTAGAAATATGCTAATGTGCATGATTGGTCAAAAAATTTCTTGAGTTGTCTGGCTGGTAGATAGAAAGAATGACTTGATGTGCAAGCATACAAATTGGAGACCAAATGCAACTTGAAAACGCTTAAGCAATCCATCTCGAGTCCTGATAGTAGCTTGAGTTAAATAATATCATGTAGCCTAACTTAAGTACAACCAACTGGAAGAGTAGGCAGTCCAGCTAGAGTGTTGAAAGAGTAAGCTATGCAACATGAATCTAAGGCATCCAACTCGAAACATGTAAATACATTAAAATAACATTTGGATTCTGAAATATATTGATGTTTTTTGTCACCAAAACTAAGGAATTTCAATATAACAAGAAGACTTTGATTTATACAAATCTGTTTTACAAACTCACTCCAACTGATATCATATTCTCAATTAGCACTTCTGGTATACTTAGTCAGTCGGGATGACGAGCCCTAACTGACCCACTACGGATCTACCAGACGAAAAGCTTGATGATCTACTCTAAATTCTACAATTGTTCTCCTTCTGAGTTGAACAGATGTAGAGGTTGAGCAGGGGTGTGCAACAACAGTGGCAGCACTTGATGCTCATGATCTGATTTGGCAGTTAAGTTGTGCTCTGATGCTCTGAGATACTCCTAGGTTTCAAGCATGCCGATGACGTGTGAGCATATATTTGGATGCATATCTGCTTGAGAGAATGAACATTCATGATGAGTCGAGAATGATAGTACATTCTGATAATGCTGATGGACTTTAATTATTTGTGTTCTCGATCACTCACTTATTTTCTATGTCTGGATTTCTCCTTTTATCTCAGTTTTTCCAACGGTCATAACTGATCCTCTCAAGACTTCATACCGTTGTATGTTAAAGCCCAATGTCCTTTGTCCTTAGACTGTAGTCGTATTAAATGTTTAATAGTCTTTTGCGTTCAACGACTATATTTACATTGTGAAGTTCATCGATTCTGGATTGTTTGAACTTTTAGCTTGGAACAAATGACTTATCCGAGACAAATCTTTTATTTATCAACTTTTTGTTTTCATCCAAACTATATATCTATCAGCTACCGATAAATAAGTTAAAGTTACAATGGAAACAAATGCATAAGTAAGTGTGATTTGTGGCCAAAGATTCAGTATTTGTTGTTATTCTTTGTTTTCATCAAAGCACTTCCCCTTAACATTTTCTAATCTGAAATAAATCTTGAACGACAATTATACAAATCGGCTAATTTATGCTAATTAAACCTGGTGTATTCCATCTTGTGTGCAGTATAACGTTCAATTATTTAATATCCATGGATCCCATATAAATTTTGAGTGAGCATGTGTGTATAAAGTTGAAATTACTACCATTATCATGTACGAGATGGAATTAAACAAACTGCACTACAAAAAAACGGATGGAATAGCGACGGTTTTTGATAAACCGTTGCTACTATAGGTTTTTTTGATAAACGGTTTTTTTGCGAAAACTGTCACTAATATAGTGACGGTTTTTATACACCGACGCTATAATAGCGACGGTTTTTCATAAAACCGTCGTCTACTAAAGTAAGCGACGGTTTATCAAAAACGGTCACTATTATAGCGACGGTTTTATAACAACAGTCGATATATTAGCGATGGTTTATCAAAAACCGTCGCTATTTTGTGCGACGGGTTATATACACGCCGCCATGTGCGACGGTATTATAAAAAACCGTCGCATTATTTGGCGACGGTTTATATAATCCGTCGCACTAGGTGACGGTTTTTGTTGCCCGACGCCAATAGCGACAGTTGTGCGTAACCGTCGCTGATCTAGATCGACGACGGTTTGTCAAAAACTGTCGCTAATGGCAACGAGTTTTTTGACTATCGTCGCTATGATTCTTTATATACCGAAGTTCGCGAACAAATTACAGCGATTTTCGCCTTTTCGGATTTTTTACTTTTTATCGGAACTCTATCAATTTTTTCGCATTTTCGGTTTTTTTACTTTGTACTAACATTTTTTTGTATTAATTTCGTAGATTTATTTGGTCGTCGGTGTAATCTTTCAGCGTTACGTGGATCTGCATATCTTCGCGCAAGTAAGATTTTTAAAGTTTTTTTTTATCAAAAATTAATATTTAATTTTAATATTTGTGGTGTATCGTATTTATGAAATTTTGCGTAGTATTTTGATTACTTTTAATTTTTTTTTACAGAAAACCGTAGCTTAATTAAGTTACGGTTCTTTGAAAAACCGTCACTTTATATAGCGACGGTATTTCGAAAAACCGTCGCTTAATATAGCGACGGTTTTTTCGAACACCATCGCTTAGTATGGCGACGGTTTGTTAGAAACCGTCGCTTTCATTCAGCGACGGTTTAACCGTCGCTTAATATTAGCGACGGTCTGTATTAACCCGTCGCTAAATTAGGGAAGGTCTTCTTCAGGTAAACCGTCGCTACAGGCGACCGTTTTTGAGAAACCGTCGCTGCAAAATAGCGACGCGGCCTCTTGTTACAGTTTTTCAAACCGTCGCTTAACCCTTTTAGCGACGGTTTTGGCCGTCGCTAACCCCGTTTTTTTTTTTTTTGTAGTGCTGGTAAAGCATATATAGTTAATTATAACCTTCACCAATATGAATCGGACTACCAATAAAATTTATATCAGAATGAAAAATTTAGTGGTAATTAATCAGATGCAATATCCCAGCAAAGAATTTACGAGGCTAAGATTGGAAAAGGAGAGGAGAATATATAAGAATGCTTCGTTTCTTGTGCTAATAATAATGTATATACGATGTTTTTATGTGTTGTGTTTTTATATTTGTATCTTTAGGTTGCGTTTAGTTGGATGGATTTAAAAATCCATTGATTTTGATTATAACTTATTGTTAACAATAAAATAACATATGAAATCTTAAATTCATGTATTACTTATTTACGCATTAATTACACAAAGTAGAATAGATTTCAAATATCTTCATTATTGGGCGAACTTGAAATTCATCATATTTATCATGAAACACTATATAAACATGTCATAAGTAAATTTAAAGTTTATGGTCTGGATTATCTAAAACTACAATAATATATTTGAAATCCGTAGATTTAAAATTCTTGTATCCTAATTCAACCTAAATGATTTATAATGCTAGCTTAATTTGAATCCAATCAAGTTTTCAATTGCGAAATAACGTAGTAAGTAAAAATGGCTTATGTGAAAATATATAAATGCAATTATTGACAAAAAACCAATTTATATTAAATAATAATCATGCACCAAGCCTTTAACTTAGAGGGATGTTGTAAAATGAGGATCAATTTAGTAAATCTGTAAATTGACCAACACTTGAGTCCAATTATTTATACGAGGAAATTATAATTTTTTTATTATGTATGTTTTTTTTCCTTTTTATTTTCATCATATTTTCGGTCAATTCACGATCTCAGTCCATTAATTTACATTGTTTAGTGTGGCGTCAACACTCCAGTGAAAAATAACTAAAATTTTAAAAAAAAAATTAAATAGATTAAAACCCTAAATTTATCACAACAAGATAAAAAAAAATGTGAAAAGTTAAAAGAAACAAAAAAAGTAATTTTTCATATTTATATTTTTTCTAAATTTATAATTATAATATTACTTTATATCTATAGTTAAATTCATTCAAAGTCATTAAATAATTATAACACTTGTTTATTATCTCTTTTGGCAGGTCCCCATTTCATTGAATCCCTTCTTTATTATCAATTAATTGCACATGTATTTTATTTATGTATAGAGAAATTAACTTGTTAGCCCACAACCTTTGATATCTAATTAGTTCCACTTAAATTAATCGTATCGAGTGGATTTTTAAAATGATTACCCAAACAATAAAATCATGGCCTTTATTTTAAAAATTAATGTGTGTAGGTACACTTTTCATATATATTTTATTTTATAACTTCTAGTAGAACAATAGCAAGAATTCTAATGGGTTTAAGATTTCTTATTCTAAAGATCATCTCAACAACTATCTCCGTAAAACTCTACGAAATAAGGTTGAAATTTTGGGGGGGGGAAATTTAAAAATCAACTTAAGTTGTATTTGGATTGATGTATTTCGAATCCATGATATTTTGAATTTATTTTTGTTTTTTTTAGAGAAGTAATACCATAAACTTCAAATACATATCTTACAATATTTATTATTAATTATGATGGATTTCAAATTTTTCAGATAATCATGTTATTTGAAATCCATTTTACTTTGAATAATTAATGTGTAAATAACTAAGTTATGAATTTAAGATTTGATATATTGTTTATAATAGAAATTCATAAATTTCAATCTCCCCAAATGTACTTTAAGATATATGTTATAATGCTTTAAACTAAAAATATTTTTACAAACTCAATAAACTAAGGTTGTTCTTTCGTTGATGGATTTGATTTGTAGAAGCATTTAAAGAGTAGATCACGTCAGCTCTTCTCCCTCTTGTAAGGATTCATTAAAAGACTTTGATTTATACAATCATTTATACAAACTCATTTCGACTTAGGACTTATCTGTTGCCTAATCGAAACTCCTAGCACACTCGGGCCAGTTAAACGTGTTCTTGTCTGGTGAATATATCTCTTGATTCATTGATTTCAGTGCAAAGTTGAAAACATAAAAACTGTATCCATTTTTCTTAGCTTTCCATATAAATAAGAATAGCTCCATTTCGAGTTCATATGAGATCGATATGCTTGAAATACTATGTGAGCACCTATCGAGATGGTATTCACCTATTAGATGTACAAGACGTCACCTCAACCAATGCTCACATAGGTACTAATGCTATGTTCTCATCATATCAAAATTACATAAATATATATAATAAAATAATTTTGTAAAAATATGTTTCTATTCAGAATATATATATGTGTGCATTATATGTTTTGAGTAAACTTTTCGAGAATAATAATTTAATGGCATAACTTTTGGTGTAATTATATAAATAAACTTGGTAAATCGAGGTACATACAATAAATGAAATTAAATCGCCAATTGCTATTGGTCACACTATTTACTTCTTGGTACATATTTTTTCAATCAATTATTTTGTGTTCCTTTATTGTATTTTGGTTTTAACCACATATGTACATCTTAGAATCGAGTAAAAGTTTAAAAAGTGTGAGAATATACTCTTTAAAAGATTTTGCGAATAAGAGAATTACAATAACTTGTTTTTTAAATATTCAAAAATGAACCAAGCACCGAGAAATTAAATCGAGTTTGGTTCTAAAGCCAAGCGGAAGAAACTAAAAATAAATTGCTCTAAAACCGATTAAACATTTTCGAAAAGCATTTAAAAAGTATGCAAGTTGAAATAATAAGAATGGTTTGTTGAAATATTTTATGAAACATTTTGTATGTAATATTTTGGCATTTGAAAAACGCATAAAATCTTTCAACTATGCCTACCAAAAACAGTAGCAGAAATAAGTAAATGCGATAAATACATATGTTGAAATTTGTTTATAGATGTTCGGAGATTAACAACTCTCACGTCAGCTCGTCACCCTCTTGTAAGGATTCACTAAAAGAATTTGATTTATACAATCATTTGTACAAACTCATTTCGACTTAGGACTTATCTGTTGCCTAATCGAAACTCCTAGCACACTCGGACCAGTTAAACGTGGTCTTGTCTGGTGAATATATCTCTTGATTCATTGATTTCAGGGCAAAGTGGAAAACATAAAAATTGTATCCATTTTTCTTAGCTTTCCATATAAATAAGAATAGCTCCATTTCGAGTTCAAATGAGATCGATATGCTTGAAACACTAGACTATGTACATGCTTGAACTCTTTCTGCAACCTGTGCAGGCCAACAATTCATCGTGAATTGTCAACTTCTTAAACTTTGATTTAGACTTAAAAATGTGAAGTTGATTTGTAGATCATTGTCGTATATTTTTCATGTATGCTTAATCGTTCCATTACGATATTTGAGCTGAGAGATATCGCCAAAATACCAGAGTTGGTCTATCGAGACGTTCGGTTCGAGGATGTTTGGCCGGTCAGATTTCGCGACTGCCATTTCGTCTCGATAACACCAGAGTTCACTCAACTGTCCTGAAATATGATTTCTATATAATTGAGTTGGTTTTTCAGCTATTTTTGCCTCTAGTTATTCGTGTGACACCCTTGTCCCACATCTAAAAAATCAAAGATTTAAAACGAGTTTATAATGGCTTACAATGGACTTCTATAGCAACTTGGGTTAATCATTTTCGTAAAGCGAGGACGAATACGAAGTAGTTGCTATAGGGGTCCATTGTGCAGTCACGCAGGCGCGGGCCCGGGCTCAAGGCGTGACAGAATGGTATCAGAGCCGGTCACGGGCATGGAACACGGGGAAATAAGTGCTATGCAGAGCAAAGTGCTACATGCATGGGAGCCACTTCTTGAACCTGCGGGGCAAAGTGCTACATGACGGGAGCCACCTCTTGAACCTGTAGGAGCCAACTCTAGATTTTCGGTGCTGATGGATCGAGGGGTCAGGCCGCGACGAGGACGTCGCGTTCTGAAGGAGGGGTGATTGTGATACCCTTGTCCCACATCTAAAAAATAAAAGACTTAAAATGAGTTTATAATGGCTTACAATGGACTTCTATAGCAACTTGGGTTAATCATTTTCGTAAAGCGAGGACGAATACGAAGTAGTTGCTATAGGGGCCTATTGTGCAGTCACGCAGGCGCGGGCCCGGGCTTGAGGCGTGACAATTCGGATTACTAATTTGTAAGATATCATTGAAATACTTGATCTTACCAGATTTCCAGCTTGACTTCATTTAAGTTTCAGCTTGTCAAATCTCTCAACTTGACATCTTCTAACTACACACTTGAGTAAATATGTTAGAAACATATCAACAAGTTTTGTTATCATCAAAATCAAGATCGCTAGCATTCCGCAACTCAACAATCTCTCTTTTTTTGTAGATCACAAAACTTGGGTAAAAAGAAATTGTCTAAGATATTTCTCTCCTTTTTGTGAGAATAAAAAAAGTAAATTTTTTTTAAAAAAAAACAAAAAGCAAAATTAATAACAAATTTTTCTCCCCCTCAAGATTTAAATTCAATCTCTTCTTTAAAATTATAATTAACTGTCCCCCTAAATTTTTGAAAGTGTGAAATTTATAAAAATAGAGGGGTAGCTAACCAATGTAAATATTTTCAAAAAAATTTATATTTTCAAAATATGCAAGGCACAATTAATAACACAAGAATATCCAAAGCATGAATACATAAATCAAACATCTAACTTCAACAAGAATAAGCAACTCAAACTTATAAATTTCAACTAACATAAAATCAAGACATACTTGTCCATTCCAATATTCATAAATATTGAAGTATCCCTTATTAGTCATTAAGCACTACAACAAATGCAAGAGAATTGCTAACCATCCTAGCATAAAATGAAATATTTAATTGGCATTTTACTCAAGTACCATAGAATGAATAAAAATCGGAGCGAGAGTAGCGAATTTTCTTTATGATATGTGAATGAAATTTGAATTTAATTGTCTTCTCTTTGATGAATGCAATATCCTTGAGCTTCTTGACAAAAACACTCGTTTTTGTCCATGCCATGTTTTATGTCGCAAAGTCCAACTTCAACGAATAAATTGTTTTTTATCGAGCATGACAAGGCTGCAAATTTTATACCACTGCAATTCCCTACAAGTTGAAACATAAAACGCTATTCGTAATTTGAGAAATCGAAAAAGGAGTTATATCATTTTCCCCAAGGTTGCTGCAAGCTACCCTAAATCTCAATTATACATATAAATGTTAGATAAAACTGAAAAATCGAATTTTTAAAGATCAAAATCAGTTTCAAATGTTCTTTCAAGAACAACCAGCTCTGATACCACTTCTTAAGATCAAGCTAGAGTTTAAATAGTGGGTGAATGAATTTTTTAAAATATTTTACGATTGAAAGAGCTACAACAGCTCGTTCTTGAAATGTTAAAAAATGAACCGAGCACCGAGAAATTAAATCGAGTCTGGTTTAAAATCAAGCGGAAAAAACTCAAAATAATCCATCCAAAAATCGATTAAACATTTTGAAAAACCTTTAAAAATTATGCAAGTTGAAATGATAATAATTGTTTGTTTAAAGCATTTTATCAAACACTTTGTATGTAATATTTTGATATTTGAAAAACACATAAATCCTTAATTATGCTTACCAAAAACAGCAGAAAAAGTAAGTAAATGTGATAAATAAATATGTGCAAGTTTATTTATGGATGTTTAAAGATTAACAACTCCTACGTCACATTTTTCCCCTTGGAATGATTCACTAGAAGACTTTAATTATACAACCATTTGTACAAATCCATTTTGACTTAGGACTTCTCAGTTGCATAATCAAAACTCATAGCACACTCTTGATTGTAGCCCACAACCTCACAATCTGCATAATGTTTAACTTTTTTATCTCAATACTATAAACACAATCTTTAATGTATTTGTGTGAAGACTACCACTCATCCAAACTTTGAAGCTCATCTCTCTTGTATATGTGATTGATTGTGTGTGTGAAGAAATTAATCCATTACATTGTATATACTCTAAATGTATCATCACATACAAGGGGAAAATCTCTCATTAAACTAATATATCAATTTAGACTCTCATTTTTGAGTTTGCTCTCATTTTAACTAATTTCTTCATGTAGGCTGCTCATACTTTGAATCCCCTTCAAAAGCTTGTATTTGATCTACAAGATGTTGTATATATAACTTTCAATAGTGATATATATGTTAGATACTAGTATATGATCGTTGGAAAATGTTCTGTACAGTTTCTGTTATTGCAACGGTCATATTTGATTTTCTGGCAACTTGCTGGTGCAGTCTGGTTCTAGGAGAAAAACGGTTGAAGGAATGAACCGGTCGGTTGAGCAAAACAGTTCAATGAGTAAAACGGTTGAATGCGCAAAACAGTTGAGTGGATGAACAAAATGGTTGAGTGAAACAGGGTCTGGTCTAGTGAATATATCTCTTGATTCGTTGATTTCTGGGCAAAGTGTAAATATAAAAGTTATAGCCTTTTTTCTTAGCTTTCCATAAAATCAAGAATAACTTCATTTTGAATTCATATGAGAGCGATATTCTTGAAAAACTGGAATATGTATATGCTTGAACTCTTTCTGCAACCTTTGCAAACCAGCAATTTCATCACAAATTATCAGCTTCTTATGCTTCGATTCAGACTTCAATATGTGAAGTTGATTTGTATATCATTGTTGTACCTTTCCCACGCATGCGTAATCGATCCTTGAGATATTTGAGCATAGAGATATCGCCAAAATACCAAAGATGGTCTATCGAGCCTTCCGGCTCGAGGATGTTTGGCCGGTTGGACCTTTTGACCGTCATTTCGCCTCGATAACTCCAGAAATCACTCGACCAGTTGGAAATATGACTTCTAGATAATTGAGTTGGACTTTCAACTGTTTTTTCCGCTAGTCATTTGGATTATTGGTTTGTGAGATATCAACGAAATACTTGACCACACCAGATTTTCAGTTTGACTTCATTTAAGTTTCAGCTTGTCAAATCTCTCAACTTAACATCTTGCAACTACACACTTGCTTAAATATTTTATAAACATAACAATAAGTTTTGCTATAATCAAAATCACGATCGCTGGTGTTTCCGCAACCCAACATTACATGACGTGGCTAAACTTCAAGCATAAATTTTTAAAAAATCAACTTCATTATTATAAAATTTATTTACTGTCACAACTATTAATTGCTATTTTATTTCCTTTGAAATTAATGAGATGTACAAATAAATAAATAAAATGGGACTGCATTTACGCGCATACACTAGATTTATATATTAATATGACATGCATGCATGTGAATAACAGTATAAGAAAACTACGATAAATTGAATTAAAAATCACATTCAAGTTATTTTATTAGACTTCCCCTATCAATTTTATATCTATCAAATATCAACTGGAAACACACTGGATTCAAAACATGGGATTACATATTTAGATTTATTTAATTATATTATTTATTATAAGTTGATTAAAGCATATATATCTTCGTGATGTACAATTCCATGAGGTCAAATTCCCTAAATCTAACAAATAAACTTGAAACCATAATGTTGGTATCGTACTAATAGAACAATCGAAACATGATTATTAAACTATTATAAAGTTTGCTTAGTTTTTCTTTCAACGTTGATTGTTTAGTTTTTCTTTCAGTTGGTCATGTAAGGATATATAATAGCCAAAAAATCTATTCTCAATAAACAATTGAGTTTATTCAAAGTTTCTGCATTTTTTCTTAAGCATTTTTGTTCAAAACATATATATGTAATTTATATAAATTTGTCACTTAGTTTAAGTTATTGATTATATTAAAAAAATAATTAAGAAAAACTGTATTAGAGAATTATAATCTGAGATAAATTTTGCTAACCAGATTAAAAATATCTAATTACGCCCGTGAATTTAATGACAAATTTGACGAAATATAGAAAAACCCTTTCTTTTTTTTTTGAAATCCTAATCTAGGGGCAGAGAGGACTCGAACTCGAGTCTATACACAGAGAAATCCTAAGTGAGACCACTAGGCCAAGCGCCTGGTCTGACAGAAAAACCTTTTTTGATCCAAACAAACCAGATCAAGAGTCCCAAATAAGGCATCAACATGGCTAACATATGTCAATGAATATATTCAATCTCAAAGAAGCCCTTTCAAGATTTCTACTAGCTCCGTAATTTTATTGTTATAGCGACATAAATTTTTTACTAATTATACATTTAAAAAAAAAAAAGAAAATTAACACATTTAAAAAAACTGTGATGTTTTCTTTATCTTATTTGTTTATTATTTGAAATTTAATATAATACCCTTTTAATCATTATTGTTTATCCTAAAATTTCAGCAAGAGTAGGTCTCTTTTGAGACGGTCTCACATATCTTTATCTGTGAGACGGGTCAACCCTACCGATATTCACAATAAAAAGTAATACTCTTAGCATAAAAAGTAATATTTTTTCATGAATGACCCAAATAATATATCCGTCTCACAAAATACGACCCGTGAGACCGTCTCACACAAGTTTTTGCCTTTCACCAATACCTTCACTTTTTTGGGACGTTGTCTAGGATTTCTTTAATTATATGCTTTATTCTATTATAAAATCACCAATATTTAGTATAGAATATGTAAATTTTCTATTTAGAAAGAAATAAACAGACTTCACCAAAATTTATAAATATAGGAAGTATTTACAATTATGTTTTCAAAGAAGTATTAAATTTATAGTTTATGAAGAAATGGACGAAAATCAGAATGGTAGTGTTTGAAAACAAAAATGAAAAGCTGAAAATTAGAAGTAGATAATGTTTAATGAATAATTGATTCTAATTCTAACTTTTTATCATAATCTTTTTTGTAGAATCAGAATCAACATTCCACTAGTTCAATTATTTCAATTAAATTAAGAAATATGAGTTTAATAACACACCAAATTGATTTTATTAAATTCAAAAACAAAATAATCTGTTTTTAGAGATCGCAAACACTCCTTAATAACACTTTTAACATTGGATTTTAGACATCACCTTGTAATAAAAATGAATATTTATATCCTCAGACATTGCATATTGTTTACATTAACCAAGAGTTTGGTGATCAGTTGATTTTAAATCCATAATAGATAAATTTGACAAGAAATCTTTTAGAATTCTCCTCTTTTAACATCTCATATTTAACTCAATTTCTATAATAACTTGGGTTGAAAATAATTTATTTAAATTCAAATATCATGTTAAATATCAAATTTAGTATCTCGACACATTAATTTTTCATCAATAATTTTTTTTTATATAAGTCAATTATTATTTATATTAAAAAATAATGGTTTCACCCCGACCTGGAATATTAAATTTGGCATACTTATTCCATTATCACAGCTAGATGCACGGACATATTGAGGAAAAAATTGGTATAATGCTATAAAGATTTTTTATCTTGATAGTTTATTATAGATAAATTGATAGATATAGAATTGCTTTAACAAATAAATTCATTTACTAATAATGCATCTGACGTAACATAAACACGTACGTCCCACCAAATTATATATATACACAATTACAATTACTAATAATGCATCTGACGTAACATATACACGTACGTCCCACCAAATTATATATACACAATTACAATTACAATAATTTAAATACACAAATATCATAAAATTTGAATTATCACAGTAACATCACAATTAAAAAATTAATAGAATGACGCACAAATTTTGAGCCAATAGGGAAGGGTAAATGTACAAAATGAGCGGAATATATATACAAATGAATGTCAATTACAACACAGTAAAAGTTGAAGAATATTTAGTTATAGGCAGGTCCATTGAAAACTTTAAACCTTGACAGTCTCCAAGTAACAGGAGAAAATCTCCATTAGACACATGCCAGCATTCTTCGTCTTTCGTGCTATCCTGTAGGCATGTGAACTAAAATTTGAGCGTGAAGAAGGGTGTTGGATGGTGTAATTTCCTCAAATAAGTTAGACAAGAGGAAAACTAGTTACAACTACAGCTTACTTTAACTTCTCGGTGGAATCATCTCCTAAATTATTCAGTAACTTGATCAATCCTGGAGGATGATGAACATGAATATTTCTTTTCTGAAACAGCTGCTCAAAAATTATAATGTAAAGTTTAATATGGTAAAAGATCATAAACAAGCTCAAACATGATCAATACCAAGTCATATAGGCCATAGCAAGATTTCAAATAAAAGGAGACACTGCGAATAAGAGTCTGTTCACCTGCAAGTACCAAACGTTATTGATCAATATATTCCATACAAAGTGTTCCATGATCGTGGGATAGAGTTCGAGGCAATGCCATTCCGTGAAGGCTCGCTAAGTTTCTCAAAGCTCATTCTAGAAAGATCATTTAGGCTAATAAATAAGACACCGAACAAGGATACTTTAGATGCTAACACTAAAATCTTACAAAAGCCTGTTTCAAAAGAAGCATTTTACTCATTTTTATCAGTTTACCCTTTGGTTACTACTATTAGTCACGTCCATTCTTAAATACCACATCCCCATGACTCAGATCCTTCTAGTTTTTGACACCAACAAATTTGACAATGACCACTACAAATGCAGCACATTGACCTTTCCCAGGAGTTTGCCCCATATATTGTTTGAAAATAAACCACAGACAAATACTAAAATGTTACCCATGATGTAATATAATTTCAATTCATTTGTACGTGCAAATGATACAGGAATTCCTCAGAAAAGCCCATTGTTGAAAAAAATGTCAAGAATCTTTGGCTATCTTCTTGAAACCACATTCCACTATAAAGCAGAATTTGCACTCTGAAATACTCTCTCAGCTTCCTGCCTTATGCATGATAGGTTTCTTCTGATCTCCCTGCAGAGCCTACCCTCCACAAGGCGTACAGGCAACCACAACTTAGGTTTCACATCAACAATATACACCAGTCTTGTTTGAAGTTCTCTAACAGAATCTGTCTTTAAATCTTCAGGATTGCATTTCACAACCTGAAGAATCCAGAGTAAGGAAGAGTGCCACATAAAATCACAAAATGGAATCTGAAAGATTAAACATCACATTTGTTAAAGACAATAATTATTAAAATGTCACGCATCACTAACAGTTTGAACTTTTACACAAGGTGGCCATTCGATATAATGTCTAAGTCATGCCAAATAAGAGGTCATGAGTTCATGTCTTGCTGCCATCCATTTATGAAAAAGAGTCTCAAACAAAAGTTTAACTAAAAAGTACACCTCACCATTATTTGATATTGCATTATGAAACTCTGATTTCGGTAGTTAGTTTGGTTAGCTGTTCTATTAAAATATATGTGGGTAGAAGGGTGGAGTGGGGTGGTTCTATTAGAAGCTTTTTGCTGGTGCTTTCAACAGAAAAAACCAAAATCTTCATGGATTAAAATATATTTTTCGGAATATTCTCTCTCCATCCGACTGGATACCGAACAGTCGGATCCCAACACTTGTCGGGTACGAGATCTAGAAAAAAAATATAATTCTTATCAGGACGGAGATTGAGTAAGATGGTTATGGGACGAGTCCCTACTTGTAAAAGAGAATAAAAACTTTTATAAATTATGTTAAAATAATCCTTGCTTTACATCCCTCCAAATCAAAATCCCATGATTTTGGTAGTTTGTATTGAATTGAATCATGCCTCCGAAAAAGAAAAGTAAGCGTGGTGAGTCTGGGGATGACGAGTCGTCTACTGCCAATTTTGATAGACGACGGTTCTGCGATGCAGTAGCCGCTGGGAATTATACTAAGTTGTTAGAAAAGAATATTGCAGCGGGAAAGAGGCTTGGATCAGAACTACCTAGACTGTCCTACATTGGCTCGTGCTAGAGCGATAAATTGGGATGAATTTGTGAAGCCCCCGGCTGATGCTGTGATGTCCCTTGTGAGGGAATTTTATGCTAATATAAAGCTTAAACATGAAGGTTATCACGTGAAGATTTGGGGGCGGATGGTTGCCTTCGATAGCAAAACGATCAATATTCTGTACTCGATGCCTGATTAAGACACAGATGAGTACACATTCATGCGAGAGGCTTATCCCTAAGAGACAATCATAACCACACTTTGTGAGCCGGGCCCGGTTTGGAAGCTCAACAATCAACGAGCCCCGTTCACATTCCCTGTGACGCCCATGAAGAGGAAGGCGTACAACTGGTATCACTTTGTAGCCTCGCGATTGTTGCCATCTCGACATGTATCTGATGTGACAAAGACGAAAGCAACGTTGGTTTATTGTATCATCACCGGCAGGACAGTGGACACAGGTGGTGATTATGACTTCGATGTTGCAGGCTGCTCGGGGCACCTCCATTGTTAGCATGCCCCATTCGTCGACAATCACTGACCTCTGCCATGTAGCTGGGATTACTTCGGATGATAGTGAGGCATTGCCGCGGACGAAAGGCGATATCTCATTGGTTGAGCCCCTCCCGATAGATAAGAGAAGGAGACAGATTACTGGTGGTCAGGGAAAGGATTCAGGGAGTGGAGCACAGTCACAGCCCGTCCCACAGCCATCACACGCACAACAGGCGGAGACCAACAGTAGACAGATCGACCGCCACCGTCTCGATGAATTAGAGCGCATGATGAGGAGACAGTGGCGGATCACCCGCGCACACATGGATTACGTGCACGATTTTAATCGAGTGCTTGCACATTGCTTCTCTGCAACTAGCGCTTCCGACGAGCCATTTCCACCCCTCCCAGCTTTTTCACACCGACCTATAGAGGATGATGATGAGGAGGATGCCTCACGCGAGGACAGCGAGTCATGATGCTCGCTGTACGAGGTACGTGATCCCATGCTTTTCTTGATTTATTATTATACATTGGGGACAACGCACGTACTTAAATTTTGGGGTCGTTAATTCTGCTTTACTTTTGAGTTTCGGTTGTTAATTCGTTTTTTAGGATTTGCATGATTAGTTATTCCCTGCACAGTAGAGTCTCGTTTGTTTAAAAAAAAATTATTTATTGCATGATAGAGTCGTTAGAAAGAGTCATGGATAAGTCATTGTGTGGCCGATGATGAGAATGAAGTTGTGGTTCTGAAAACATGTGTTTATGATTACTTGAGATTCACAAATTTTTGCACTGTCATGTTTGTTGATATTATCGATGCTTAGGGACAATTTGTATGCATGTGAAAATAGACAATGGAGATCTGATTTTTAGTAATTCTCGCATACATTGACCGACACTTTTGCAAACACAGAGATGATCTAGGCAATTTTTCTCAATATCTTTGGGCATGTTTTCATTGTTTATTGTCAATTGTTAGCTCATCGAGCCTCGAGTTGATTGAGATGCTTGACTTTTATTTGTGCACTTATCTCATATATCATTTTGATTGAACAATGCATGTAATTGGTTTGTATGAGATGACTAATGGATTAACGGAAATCTAGAACTTGCTTGAACACTTTTCGAGGCGAAATACGGATAATATGTGACATAGTAATGATTTAGGCAATCTTTGGAAACGTTTAAGCCTTTGATCCTATCAAATGAACATGAAATATCCCTAGTGTCCCATTTTGAGCCAACTAAAAAATCAAGTGGTGTGTGTCAATGACATACAATTAGCCCCCACTTGTATCTATTCTACTTCCCACAACTACCTAATGAAGTTTATAGACCTATTGTCCTACCTGATTTTGAGAGAAATAAGTTCGTTGGTATTGAAATGATTCAAATACTCCTTAAAAAAAAAAAGAAAATTCAATTTGTATAAAGGAGCTGAGAAAGAAAAAAAACAATAAGAAAGAATGAATCAAAAAGTGGTGAAAAAGAAAAATATGGGAAATGGAGGATATGAGTGTGAAGAAAACAGTAAGGGATGGTGAATGAAAGGAGAGTGAAAATGATGAAAATTCAAATATTTCTCTCAAATTTCGATTTCCATGCCTTTTATTGCAGCCGCGAGCCATAGCCTAACGTTATAAGCCTACAAGACCTATTAACCTTGTCGCGTTTATCCGATATACTAATGGAGAAAAGTTGTTCAAGTCAAGCTTATAGATACCTGAGAAACATGGTTAACAAGTATAAACTTTAATCATTTGCATGTAAACAACTCATTGTTCGACATCATTAATCATTTTTTGGTATATATGCGTTGACTATCTTATGAGCCAAATAATCACCAATAAAGTCCTTTGTGATCTGTGTAAGTGAATTTGTATTTTAATGAATTGTGAGTTGAACTGAGATGAATATCTCCTGAGTTTATAAGACAAATGGGTGTGGTAAATCTATTTGAGCATTTGATTGGGTAAATGAACATTGACATATCACACACGCACGTGACTTTTGAGTGATTATGAATTACATGAAAATGGATTAGTCGGAGGCCAAGATCAATGGTTGCATATCCATGACTTATAGTCGTTATCATTACTTGTTGATTGAATTCCTATTTTTACTTTAATTTTGCTCGAGACTAGCAAAAGTTCAAGTTTGGGGGATTTGATAAGTGCAAGAATTGCACTTAATTTATATGTTAATTGATTTGAATTATGTTAGTTTCGAGCAGCATTACACTTGCTATTTGTTGTTTTTGTGCCATGCAGGAAATAATCCATTTTTACACAAATGATGGCGATTAGGAGCATGTTTCGATTGTGAACCGCGATGGATTAGAGCGACAGCGCCGCAACACTGATGAGCTACACCGAACATCAAGCGCCTAAGCGCTGTACCCAACGGTACAGCGCCGCGGCTCCAGCATCACCGAACATCAAGCGCCTAAGCGCTGCTGCTCAGTGTCGCGGCGCTAGAAGAACCAAACATTAAGCGCCTAGGCGCTAAGGAACAAGCGTCGCGGCGCCTACACTGCCGAAACACGGGCGCCTAGTGCAGCGCCGCGGCGCTAATGGCGGCGAAACAAGCAATTGGACTTTCAACTTACGGCCCGGACGCGGAAATAAAAGAAGAAACGAGGGTTCAGAATGGGGAGAGCCGATTTCTGGAGAGAAAACACACGGGAGAACAAGAGGAGGCACGAGACGAAGATCCGGAGTGCGAAGATCGATCTCAAATACGAAGAACGACGAATCTAGGAACAGAGATGACACTTCGGATTTTCATCTATTCTTTCGCTTCTATATTTTCTTGTGTTGCGATGTCTAAAACTTTGAACATGTCTTGTTTTTGCTTGAATTTCGTTATAAACTAATTTTCTATTCTAGAGGATGACGTAGCTTTGTCGATACGATGATTTGACGTGGTTGTTTATATGATTGAATTCCGTTTGGTTTAATTGTGTTTCTTTTTTTTTATTCAACTGCAATTTACTGGTCATAAATTGTGTGTTGTCTGATTAATTCTACAACTCGTGAGAGGAACTAGAATTATAGATTATTAAAGACGCATCGTTGAATGTTTATATCGTTCGGAAGGCGTATAACTTCAGCGAGACCTAGGTAAGAACATCGTTTGCATTTATCAATTAAACTTAGATTTTTATTAGGAATGTTTGGATCGAAGTTTGAATGGTACAATTTATTCGTCACTTGAGAAAGGGGGAATAAAATAATTAAGTGTTCTTGGCCATTAAATAATTGGAATTCATGATTATAAAGTCAACTGGGAATAATTATCATGGAAACTTAGTTAAATCAATCCTCTAGATATTTTCTCATTGATATTTTCTCAATTCGGTGATTAGGTTAACATTTATTTGCGATTAATTCGTTTAAGTAAAACAAACTATTTATTGATTTTTCTAGATAGAGTCGTGACTATTTTAATTACAAGCACTGATATATTTTTACATACACACTTCTCGTGGGAATGATACTTTACTTTCATATATTAAAACTTGACAACCATGCGCTTGCGAGCGAAAAATACGCAACAGTAGGTCCCCTGAAATTTACATGAAGAGGGCAGAAATTTAGCAACACAATTATTATCCCGAGTTAGTTTTGTGACAGAGATTATATTGCATTTTTAACGCAGGAACATGAAAGGCTGCAAGAAGGACAAGGGTTGAAGACAGTTTTATGTTACCAATTCCAGCAACCTGTGTCATCGACCCATCATCAAGGACAACATTGGTAGGATGAGTACAACATTGGTTGGATGAGCACAAGAAATATAGGTAGAAAACATGTTTAAACAACATGTCATGTGATCAGAAGCCCCTGAATCGATGATCCAAGGGTCCAAAGCAGAAGATTTTTTGACAGAAAAAATTGTACCAGATTGTGCTATCGAACACGATCCGTTAGTGGGGCTGGACTGGACTGCGAGGTGACCGAAGACTGATTCAGGAACTTGCAGATTTGTTCAAGTTGGTCCTGAGTCAGAGGCACTGAAGTGGAACCAGATTTCCCTGTTGCAGATTGAGTTTGATAAGCTTTGCCATCCTTCTTCTTCTTCAGCAGCCAATTTGGTGGTTTGCCATGAAATTCCAACACTTATCCTGTGTGTGGCCAGGATAATGACAGTACTCACAAATGGGGCGGTTGAAAGGCTTTAAATCAAAGTGAGATTTCGAAGAGGACGTTTTTAATGCAAATTAGGGTACTTTCCAGCAAACTTCCTCACGTCTAACTTCTACAAAAGCATCTTCCGAAGATGAGAAAGGATCCCAGGCCACCACGCATCTCATCCAAATCGAGATTGAGACCCATAAGAAAATCAAAGACCCTTTCTTTCTCAAGATGTTTCCGCAGTTTATCACTGCAAATAACACATGCATGGTCTTCTTCAAATAACAGATCAAGTTCTTGCCAGAGTTCTTGCAAATCTGAAAATTACTGAGTGACATATTTCGATCCTCGCTTCATCTCCTTCAGCTTGGACCGAATTTCAAACATCTGGGAAGCATTACCCAGATCCGAATACATACTTCGTCCCACATCCCACACGTCTTTAGCTGTCTTAAACTAGAGGTAACGACGACTTATTTGGAGCTCCATTGAATTAATGCGCCATGCGAGAACTAAGGCATTCTCCACCAACTTACGATTTACACGACTGGTCAGTGGACTTCGGGGTGGGCGATTCGCTGGTTAAATAGCCTAACTTGCCACGGGCACAAATTACAATTTTTACCGATTGTGCCCATTGGAGAGAGTTGTGCCATCGAGTTTGTGACTTGTAACGGACAAAGAGGAGTCGACGCTAGAAAAGAGCGTGACGGAAGAGGGATTTTTGGCTGCCAAGGATGGGCTTGAGAGCCATCATCGGTCAATGAGCTGGAATTAGTGTTGGCCATTTTTTCTTCAATCGAAAAACCATTTAGCTCGTGATACCACGTAAAAGAGAATAAAAACTTTTATGCATTCTGTTACAATAATCCTTGGAGTACATGCCTCTTTTATACTTTCAGAATACAAACCAAAATCCCATGATTTTGGGAATAAAAATCATTCCATATCTATTCAAAATCCTACCAAATATAAAAAATAAAAAAAATGAGTTGATCTAATCTAATCTAAATATTTCTTTACTACCCGATCCCACCCCTACAGCTGATATGTTATGACTCTCAAGTGTAAAGTACAAATCTGTCCCTATATATCTGTAAATGCTTCACGTGTGTCACAATATAAATTGCAGAAACAAGAGCAAGCATGGGATTTATAAATGATCCAAAGTACATGACAGAGATCGGGACCACTAAGTATACTGAAAAACAAGACCCAATGGTTAACATATTACCCCAACATTTTAAGTATTTTTCAAAGTTTTAAATTATTTGACCAGTGCCATTGTTCAGCATAGAACATTACTATTTGAACAGGCCACATAATAGTAGCCAACTTAAATTAGTTTGGACAAACTACTGGTGGGAGAGTTTCATGTATGAATAGATGAAGTCTAAAAACAAGATAAAAGAATAGGGATAAACATAGTAATTTCAACCTCTTCAACTGACCACCTGCCCTCAAAAAGTTGGAAATCACCCTCAACCATCTTGAACTCAATGTCACGCTTTTGACCAAAAGGAAGAGTTTGAAGATCTTTCTCCAAACAATCAATTGTACCTTTTGCATTGAACTTCAGCCCAAGTGCCAAATCCTGCTGACCAACCTGTTAAATGCAATTGAAGTAGCATATATTAATTAAAATCCAGGAAGTGAATGGGAGTCAATTGTTCGGTTTCATTTTTTGTTTTGAAAAATAGAAATTAGCAACTTCCAAAGAATGTTACGGTTTGGTTTCTATTAAAAATCTTCCCATACACAAATAAGAAAAGCACAAACAGCGAGAAATATAAAAAAACTGAAAAGTAATTGAGCAATAAGCAGAACAGACAAGAGGAAGATAATTAAACTGAGATCTGATGATCAACTTTCAAACGGGTGTGAAGAGTGAAAATTTTATTAGAATCTATCTTGATGAAAATTATAGTCATTTACTTCTAGGCCCCCATTTTAATTCAGATGAATACAATCAATACCATAAATGGGTATGTTAATGGCAGACCTGAAATAGACGTGCAAAGTTATCTCCCTTCTCAAGTAACTGGCTGACTACAAGGCCGGGAATGAAATCAGCCAATCTTTCATAATCAGTCAGCACCTCCCACAGTGTTTGGAGGTTGGCCTGCACGACTATCTTTGACCTGATTCTCCGACTGTTCTTTCCTGTGGTCTCTATTTCTATCTCGATGTTATCCTCCTGATTTTCTGAGACAAGTGATGAGTCATTAGTGTCTGGTTCCCTGTCTTCATCACCGTCATTATCAGCAACTGGAGTGTTTCTAGGATTACCGCCAGCAAAAGCCCTAAGTTTGAGTATACAGAATCTTGAAAAATTTAAGAAGTGATTCATAATAAGTTTTGGCTTGACAGCAATAACAAAGTAAATGCTGTTTTATATACAATTTCCAAAGCAGTTTACAAGCAAAATGTGCATACAAGTTCCCACATTCATTAAAAATTCTTGATTTCTTCTTTGTTTAAGGATACCATCACTTATATGCAAATAATTTACCAGTTATCAAACGGACTTGATATACAAATAAAAGTAAAAAAGAATACTCGTGTCGTCCAGAAAAAGGGAGGTGTTATAAACACAAAAAAGGAAAAAAAGCAACATTCTGAAGTTTTGGTCCACGTGGTCGCCAGTTTTCCATGAAAAAACGGGCCATAGATGTTCAAGATTCCTTTTAGCAAATACAGTTATATGAAAAACCACTAGACTTAATACAGATGAAAAAAATTAAGATATAAAATCAATTTAGGTTAGTGATCAGACATTGTTTGCTGTGTATTTAAAGTGTGGACAAAATGCGTAAAATTAAAAATTTGAAAAAAAAAGATAGAGACTTATGTTATTGCCTATCAACAAATCATAAGTCAACTTCCAAGTCAAATGAAAAGAAAAAATGATTGCACGCCGCACAACCAAATGAGAAGAGCATATATGGGAAGTAAGTACCAAGTAACAATACTGGGAGAGTAAACAACGTCATGGGGCTGAAATTTCCTAGTAGTGACTAGAAAAGTGGATTTTGCAACTGATAATCTGGGGATTGTATTTGTAGTAGCATAAGACAGAGTTGCAGCTGTAAAGAACAGTGAGGCCATTGCTTCTGCAAAACCATAAAAAAAATATATTTATATATATATATATATATATGTCAGTAATTAATTGGATGTTTCCGTAACATTGCATTTCTCAGTAAAATAGTGGCAGCAATTATAGCCAGTTCAGCATTCTTAGTTAGCAATGGCACACACCACAAAAGAAAGATGCATTGCAGCAAATATGCATTGTGTGCTAAAGTTAATTAAGAAAGAGCTTCATGCAACACTTTATCCCTCAGTGGTTCAATCGCAGGCTTTTAAAGTGCAGAATCAAATATGGATTTATACCTTATCATTCAGTTGAACATTTCTATTTATTTATTAATAAATTTCGTTTAATATAAAAAGGTGCTGCATCAATAACAATAACTGGGAGGCCAGGTAAAACTTTGATCAAAACAATGCTGATGGACATCAGTGCAATTGAGAGGAATTTTTTGACATAGTTGTCCAAAAAACAAAATTTTTACAAACATTTCGCTAACAATTAATAGTTTTGGGTAAATTTTTCACCTTTCAGAGAATCTCATCACAAAAAACTTTAGTTTGGTCCAAGTAGTGCGTCTAAAATGTCTTATAAGAAGTATATTAAGGACTAGAAAACTACTGATTCATCATCATTGTAATATTCCAATTCTTCGATAGAATGTGGATTCTTTGGAATGACCATCAAACCATTAATTTGGTTGTTGCTTAAAGTGAAAACTATTCTCAAAATACAGTTCTGTAATTCGTTATTTATAAACCACTGACCTTAAACTGTAGACTTTGATAAGCATGTACTTATATTTAGATATGAACAGCCAATGAAATTTTAATCGCTAATCTATGACATATTTAATAATTTTTCCAGGCGTCCTTTCCTTCCTTTTCTTTTCCCATTGGTGAAATCCTCTGGTTATCTTCTCCTGACCATCGCACCATAAGAAAAAACTCACCAAAACCTACATTTATTCTATATCTACACTAGCAGCAACCTTCGCTTACATTTCTAGCTCATGACATAACCAAAAAAAATTTCTGCATATTTTCATCAATTTGTTTCAACATTTGCCTCAAAATTCAATTGGACATCGCAGATTTCTTATTTAATAAACTTCAATTTTAAACCCTCCCAAACAAATGTTAATCTCAGACGTGATAGGAGTTGGTGAAAGCTAAATATATTTATCCACAAGCTCACTTAGATCATCTCATGGAACATATTACCGACATAATATTCAACTTTGAATCTCAACCCAAATCACAGAAATTCCATTCACAAGTTAAAAAAAAGGAAAATATTGCAAACTAGTTTCGAATTAGTACCTCCTGTAGTCACTTTACTACCGGAATACTTGGAGGAGGAGCCAGCNCGATACTCATATAGGTGTGCACGGTAGGTGTGCAGGATATCAAAACTATATATATACACAATTATTCTAATTTTTTTATTGTTTTGTAGATATTATAATTTCATGACCAGTGATTTTATTATCATAACAAATTTTCACTTACATGCATAAAATAAAATATAAATATAATTTGTTAATTATTTAATTTTTCAAATAATTTTGTTTGGCTATGATTTTTTTTTTTAAAATGAAGGTTTTTAAATACTTGACGTTAGAACTAAAATTTATCTAAAATTTGATGATAAAATTGCTAAAATTAAATTACATAACTGCAGGTTGCTGGACTACCCAAGGTCAGGTGGACTGTTTAGATTGTTGGACAAGCTTGTTGGATTTGCTGTTACATGATATTTCTCAACTCATCCAATTGTTGTCAAAACTGCTAATACTTGAAGTCGCCTTGCTGCTCTTACAAGTTGAGAGTTGAGCCAGACAGCTAACAAATGACAAGTACAACATAGCACACCACACCAGTTGAGTTATTCATAACTCGATCGAGAAGATAAAGACAGATATATGCAAGTGTAACGTCCTGAAAATTCGAAGGTCCACGCCAACTATATGAATACTAGTTATTAAATTCTTTGTGTATCTCAATTAATTATTTTAATGCATAAAATAATTATGTTGGGCATGTTGATATGTTTAAAATATATTTTTCTACATTGTTGCATAAAAATGTATTTTTAAAGGATATTCGAGTTGTGATCGAGGAACGGAGATCGAGAGCTGAAAAAACATAAAAGTTTTTATTAAATAATTATTTTTAATTGTTTAAAATATGGTTGATGGTTTTTCATATTTTTTGAAAAATAAGGAGTTTTGAGGTGATTTTATACGCCGAGACTTAAATTTTATCGGTATTGATTTTTCAACAAAAATACCAATTTTTGGCAACCCAGCTATTAAATTCACAAACTTATTTAAACAAAACTATTTTAATATTTTAATTAAATTCTAATTAAGCATTAATGTGCCTAAATTTATGCTTAATAGGCCTAAATCCTTGTTAGTAAAATATTTAATTACATAATATGTAAACCCTCCCCATTAACAACACCACCCCACGCCTCAAATCTGAATTTTTCTCCCCAAACTCCTCCAAATACACCAACTCACACACACAACAATTTGAAGAAAAATTCGAAAGTCAAGGAAGAGTTTAAGCCAAGGTTCTTGCCACGTTCTTCACAATCGTCAACGAGAATTCGTGCGTTTAAAACGCAAAGGCACGCATACTTCTTTCCTTCAAAACATCATCACACCATAATATGTTTTTGTGCATGAAAAGCATGGAAAACAAGTATCGCTTTGAATTATTTTCGGATTTATGGTATATGTCAAACTTTTTGCTTGTATTTTCCTTCAAAAATCATGTTTTTGTATCGTTTAAGGGCCGCCATGATATAGGTTATGGTTAAGCATGGTTTTACACGATTTTTAGAGTCCTAAGATCACACACAAACGCTGCAAAAACAAGCAGAACACAAGCTAGAACCAAATCTGGCAGAAGTGATCATGTGGTTCGGTTTTGGGTCATAGGGGCTCGGTTGGGTCTTGGCTTGGGTCAGGGCTTAGCCAGGGTCCGTGAAAGGTCAAGGGTAGAGTCCTAGCCATGCTAGGACTCGATTCATGGGCTAGGGAAGGAGTCCTAGCTTGATAGGACTCCTACCCGAGAGCCAAGGAAATTTCGTGCAAGGTTCAGTGCTTGCGCAGGGACGAGGGCTCGGTCTGGGGGACAACGGGTTGGGCTAGGGTGACTCCTTAGGGTCCTAGGTGAGTGCTTGAGAGGCCGGTTCAGGGGCTGAGTCGATGGCTAGGGTCCTAGGCACAAAAACTTAGAGTCCTAGTGCATGTGGGTTCTCGGCCATGGCAAGGTTCAGGTTTTGTGTTCGGTTCTGAGGCTGGGGTCGAGTCCTATGGGTTGGCTTGGGTCCAGTAGGTTCCTAAGTGGTCTGGGAAGGAGTTGGCTCAAGGTGGCTCGGGCGTGGCTCGACAAAATCGGGAGTTAGCTCGAGGGTGGTCTAGGGTTTCTTTCTTTGGCAAATTAATCGAAACACGGCTCACGGGGGTCGAGTCGTGGTTTACGAGGGCTAAAATAATATAAAAGATTAAGTTTTAAATTTAGAAATTTTATATTAAAGTTTGGGATTTTTTGGGATTAAAACGCCTTCAAAACTTCAAAACGACTAATTACGAATTAATTAAAAAGCCTAGTGTTTAAGCTAAATAAAATTATGAGAATTTTAATTTAGGCTTAAATAATTGTTTGGGACATGTTAGAGTCAATTAAATTAAGAAAACGTCAAAAACGTGAAATTTTACGTGTAGGGGTAAAACGGTCATTTTACACACGAAAATTAGAAAACGTCATGGCAGTGCTCTAAATACTGTTCTATATGCTAATATGATTATTTATGGATGTTTATGATTTTAATATATTAAATTATGATTTTTAAATGTTTATGTATTTTTACGATTTAATCGGGACATTTAAAAGATATGTTATATGCTTGTTTTTAAAGAAAAACGATATAATATGCATGTTTTTATTAAGTGATGGAAATACGAAATATTGAAGGACGTGAAGAGATTGTAACTAATACGATGACATGTTGGAAATATCGTGAGGGTTATGGTCCCAATGGGAGCCCGACGATCGTGTTTTCATTGATACGAATACGAATACGTGATACGAATACGAATACGTTGATATGTTGGCCATGGACTCAGTTGACCGGTGAGAGTGTTGCTGATGTCTCCGCCGCCCAGTACTGTGGTTTTATGTATATGGATCCATCGCCCAATACGATTAAGAATACGAGTCACAATCACAATCTGAATTCAATAAACACGAATATGAATACGAATATGTTGATACGAATACGAATATGTTGATACGGATATGAATATGAACATGTTCAATATGAATATGAATATGTTGTTATGAAGATGTTTATGAAAATGTTTATGTTTAAAGTTTATGTCTTATCATGAAAATGTTATTTTAAGTACGAATATTTTTCACTGTTGCTTGTGGTTTTATAAGTATTATTCGTTATCAAGAATATGATGTGTTGAGTCTTTAGACTCACTAGGTGTGTATTATGCAGGTGATATTAATAATTCTGATATTGGAGGTCTTGATTGGTGACTTTGCTGGACTGTCGGTGCACATAACCCGAGGACCAGCGCTTCTATTTTCCGCATTTAAAGTTTATTATTTACGTTAAAAGATTTTACTACTATTTATTTATGTTTTTGAGATATTTTTGAGAGATTTAGTATGAACTACACTTTTCAAATTCATTGCTTTTTAGGTTTGGTAAAACGTTTAGCGATTTCATGTTTTGACTATTTTCTTTGGATTTTCAAATACTAGTTGGATGTTTTTTTTTAAGATGGTGCAAAAGTAGTTTATGTATATGTATATGTAGTGGCCGAATTTTTGAGAGCTTTGAAAAAAATAAAAAATTTCAAGTACTTTTTAAAAAAACGATTGTGCAGACGTTTCAGCAAGTCTTCAATGTCTCTGAACATAATTTATTAACTCTTGAGAGACAAAATTAGTCGATCTTTCATAGCATTTATTGTTTCTGGAAAAGAAGATAAAAAGATAGTAACATTCTATGCATTTAAAGTTGTTGTCCGTTTTTCTATACTATTAACATTTAGAGTATTTAAAGAGACAATTATCGGGCAGTGAAGACTACTAAAATTCTTAACATTAAGTCGAGTATTTTATCACTTTAGTCATCGAGTCAACGTACAGACTATTTCTGCATTTAGAAAATATTTTCATTTGTTGTCTTCTACACCTAATTGATTGAAATTAGACTTACGTTACTAACTTAATTGAAGTAACTTGGTTTTATCACTTTATTCTACATATTTTAATAATTTACTTTTTTAAATTTCTCGAGCTTTTAGTAGCTTTGATCGTCACAGGGAAATGATTTCGACAATGAATAAGTCTCGGGAAGGAAAAACTAAAATAAAATAGTTTTGTTATGAACTTGATTTTACCAAAAATAGAATATTAGCTCATAGTTTTCATCAAATTAATAGAATACTGAATACTCATCATCCATAAATAAATATAATATATCATACACAAATTTCGGATTGGTTTGTTCTATATCGAGACATATATTTTTTGTGTACAAGATCTTTGCAAAAGAGTATAACCAGTGGTAAATAATATATACGTACATGAAAAGATATTATTTTTTAAGTCAAAAGTGTTACTTTTACTTTTGACTTTAAATATAGACTGAGTCAAACATTTCGCGGATATAAATCTGTAAAACCGTCTCACAAGAGATCTATTCAATTAATATAAATTATGCCACCAAAATATCACAAACAAACAAATATCTGTTAAACTTTATATCAGGTAGCCTTTTATATACGATATTTTAAAATTGTATATTGCTACACGTAAATGAGAATACAAAAATGCCTAAATCGTATCGCCAAAAAAAAAAAAAAAAATGCCCAAGTGGTTGAATGAAAGAATAGTCTACAGGAGACGAAATGTGGGACTGTTGAAACAGAAATTGAATGGACCCATGTAATCTCCATTTACAAATTGGGAGAACTACATTTATTTGAGTATCGACCAACAATATAATATAATGTAAAATACACAAATCCCAATTAACAAAATAGTATATAATCATTTTTTTATTTGGGGATTTGTTTGAATTGTTACTCAAATTCGAAATCTCATTTCAAATTTAAGATCTTGATATCATTTAATTTATAATCCAGCATAAATAGTCGATTTTACGATAGACATTTTCATTGTTTGAGATCAAACAGAGATTAATTATAATTAGATCAAACTTAAACACAATTAGATAAGTGGACGTTGTTAGGACCAAATGCTTAACAGTGATCCAAATAGAGGTGATTTGGATTCAACGAATCAGTTAGTGATAAACATTTGATCATAACCAATGTTCTAAAAAGCGTTAGGTGGTAGGCAGACGGCCACCCACCGTCTACCGCCTAGATGCTTAAGAGGCCACACATACTGTTTTTCTTTTTTTACCTAAATATCTATTTTTCTTGTTTATTTTCCGTATTTATATAATATTCTTTTATATTGTATTCAAACACAAAATGAATGTCATATACTTCCTCTTTATATGATATAAATTGATTAAAAAATATGTTAAACAATCTTTAAAAAAAATTATATATTACATTAGGCGGAGGCGTCTCAAAATTGGGGCCGTGAGCGACCACCTAGTGTCTAGGTGCGCCACTTATACGGTTTTAGACGGGGTCTTTTAGAAAATTGATCCTAACAATATTCGCTTAGAGCCCCATACTACGCACCCATACTAAGCAATATGTGAAAATGAGAGATTGCAACTTTTTTGGAGCTGATGAGTCAAGTTGTTAGACCCACCACCTAATGTCCTCAAGATCACCATTACTCATTCTCTACCTTTGACATTGTCCCCAAAAGATGTAGACTTACATCTTAAGGTCAGACGTCTTTATTTTACACTCACACGCATAATCAACAAGATCAAATAAAACAACATCAACAACTTGACACAAGATACTTTCACTATCAGACGACACATATTTCTTGATAGTTAGTTTGGTTAGAAATCCAACATTATTTTTAGAATTTTTTTGAAAAATATTGCATACAATTCATTTTTTTTAAAAAAAATCCGAATTCGGTTATATAATTATGATTTTTAGGGATATGTTCAAGATCATCCCATAAAATACTAAAGCAGTCAAATACGACGTGATATGGATTCGACTAATCAGGTTAACATCACACTCTTAATCATATACCATACAATAATATTAGGAAGGAAGAAGAAAAAGTTTTAAACATTATAATTGAAGGGGCCTTTGCCCTTTTATTTGTTGTTTGAAAATTGAAAAAATAAATAGAAAAAAAATAAAAAAAAATTGTATAATTTGTGGGGAACTTATATTCATTAAATAGGTAAAATTGTAATATAGTTCAAATACACTGAACATCCCCATGAGATAATTAAAATCAAATAGTCCTACGACACCATAAAATAACCGTCATACAATCAAGCTTGTTGGATTTGCTCTTACATGATATTTCTCAAGCTAACTAATCTTTCTCAAGTCATCCAATTATCCTCAAAACCGCTAATACTTGAAGCCGCATTGTTGCTATCCAAGTTGAGAGTTGTGCCTGATAGCTAACGAATGACAATTACAACATAGCACACAAGTTGAGTTATTCAGAACTGAATGTTCTCAGATAAAGACAAAGGGATCTGCACGTCTTCAATCTCTTTGAACATAATTTATTAGTGGTTGAGAGACAAAATTAGTCGATCTTTCATAGCATTTATTGTCTTTTGGAAAAGAAGATAAAAAATAGTAGCATTCTTAGCGTTCAAAGTTGTTGATCGTACATTTCAGATCCGTTTTTCTATATTAGTTTTGAATATTTAAAAAGACAATTATCGGGCACTAAAGACTACTAAAATTCTTAATATTCAGTCAAGGATTAAAGTTTTCCAATATTTATAGAGAAATATGTTGTTGCTCTAAGACTTAAAGTACAAGTGAATAGTCTTTACTATATAACATTTAAGGATCTATTGTGCTGATTTTGATCCATTGTACCATTTTGTAATACTGATTTGATAAGAAGATGCAATCTTATAACTGACTGAAATCCTTTTCGGACAAATTGAGTCTGTTGTTGAGCTGCCAGCCTACTAAGAGTTTGGGTTTAAAGCCAGCTAAAATAAAATCGTACAGATTGCACTAATTAAAATTTTCTAATGAATATCTTTCTACACTAAAAAAAAAAAAAAAAAGATGTAGAATTATTTTTTTCGAACTTTCACAAGTAAATCTTGATTTATTTACATGCAACACTTAATTTTCCCAATTTTTATTTATAATAATTGTTATTCGGATCTTGTTGTTTAACCTAGTTGTTTTATCACTTTATTCACAATTTCTGCATTTAGAAAATATTTTCATTAGTTCTATTCTACACCTAGTTGATTGAAATTAGACTTTTGTTACTAAATTAATTTAATTAACTTGGTTTAAAAATAAAATTTTTTTATAAAAATTTTTATTCATCATGCTCTAAATATACTTAGATGATCTTAACACTTGATTGGTTTTAATTCTTTATATTTAGAATGATAGATAAATATTAAAAACTCACCCAATGTAGAGGATCACTTTCTCTCATATAATATATTTATCTAGGTCGATTTTTTTTTTCTTGCACGGCTGCAAATTATCATTGAATAAACTTTTTATATTGAACAACCAAATCGACCGACCTAATCTTGCTTGTTTACGGCAAAACAATGTTATCCTAATATCATAATATGTAAGCAAGTAGGACGATAAAATATTGGGATTGATAACAAATAATTGTTTATTTTTTTTAACAACTTTTTCTTTACATCAATATGTTCAAACCCTTTATTTGAAATTTGACTCATGGTTAGGTTTAAAATTCTTCGTACGACATTTGGTTTCCTAACAAATAATTTTTTTTTAAAAAAAAAATTCAATTTCTACGTATTTTAATAATTTACTTTTTTAAATTTCTCGAGCTTTTAGTAGCTTTGATCGTCATAGGGAAATGATTTCGACAATGAATAATTCTCGGGAAGGAAAAACTAAAATAAAATAGTTCTGTTATGAACTTGATTTTACCAAAAATAGAATATTAGCTCATAGTTTTCATCAAATTAATAGAATACTCATCATCCAAGTTGTCTTTATTATGTAGGAGGGTGTATTGGTTATAGACTTTTAATGACTTTTATGGAGTTTAAAAGTATAGAGGTATTCAAACTAGACTTTTATATACTCCATAAAAGTTTAGTGGTATTCAATGTAAACTTTTGTAGAATTTTAAAAAGTCATGTGGTATTCAAACTTGACTTTTAAAAACTCTACAAAAGTCTATAGGTATTCAAAATGTCAATAGACTTTTAATGACTCTATGGAATTTTATTAAGTACAAGAATTATAGCCTAAGGTACAACAATAAAATGTCAACAAAAGTCTTTGATTCAACCTAAAGATTTGTATGTACATTTAATTGAGAAATCTCCTAAATTCACATACTCAATACAAACTTTCATTCTTTTCTCATCTATTTATTTTTCTTTTTATTTGTACTTTTTAAAAACATAATTAAAATTTAATTTTTTTATTAATTATTATATAACATTTTATTTTTAATTATTTTCTTTAATTTTAGTTAATCTATATCTTAAATTATTGTATAAGCAAATTCATACCGATACTATACCAAAATTTTCGGTATACCGAACCAAAAAAACCTTACATTTTAAAAAAAGTTATAATTTATTGTTTTAAAATATTATATATTTTAAAATTTTTGTATTTTTTCCCGTTATTTCGGTATATACCAAAATTTTCAAATTGGATATCGTTACCGTACCGAAAAATTCGGTATTGTTACCGTACCGTACCGAAATCTTCGGTATACTTAAAATTCGGTAAATTCAATATTTTTTTTGTTACGGTAATCTCGGTATACCGAAAATTCGGTATTTTTTCCCACTCCTAACAGGGCTTGTATTGGCATGTGCTATATTACACAATTTTCTTTGAAAGAAGTGTCAATTTGATGAATTTCAAATTAAACTATATAATGAAGCTCAATTGTCTTCATCAGCACAAGTTTATGAAGGTGACGACTTTGATCAGTTATTTAATACTCAAAAACAACAACGAGCAAATGCTAATGCATGGAGGGATACCATAGCCAATGGAATGTAGAACAATGTTGATCAAATTGTCAATAATGATTAGATTTTTTTTTATAAAAGGCTACTCATTATTTTGAGTGTTCTTTTAATAAAATTTTATTATGAACTTATAAAAATATTGTTCATTAATATGTTGAATTGACATAAATAATTGAAATTTTGATTTCAATAAATTGGATAGTTCATTTGTCGTTTTTCACAAATTAAATTGATTTAACTTTTATGTAAGTAAAATTCATTTACATTCATAAATAAAAAAAAATAATTTAAAACTGAAGAGGTTATCTATGTCCAATAATTATTTTAAAAAAATTAATAAAAAATAAATCACAATTATAAACTACAAAATTCACATAATTCTATGAAAAAATTTACAAAAGTCTACAAAAATCTTGAAAAAAAATCTATAAGAGTCTATGAAATTTGTTTTACAATTCTATGAGATTCCATAAAAGTCAATAAAAATCCATCAACTCCACAAAAGTCCATCATTTAAAAAAAAATCATTAAAAATCTTTGAAAGTATAGAATGAATACACACCCAATAATCGCCATTTTCAAATTGGGAAAACGAAATTTATTTGACTATCCACCAACAATATAATATAATATACACAAATGTCAATTAACAAAATAGTATATTAACAAAATAGTATATAATCATTTTTTTATTTGGGGGATTTGTTATAATTGTTACTCAAATTGGAGGTCTAATTTCAATTCATTTCAAACTTAGATCTTGGTGTAATAATTTATAATCCATCACAAAATATCAATTTTGCAATAGCCATTTTCATTGTTTGAGATCAATAATAACTTCAAATAGAGATTAATTAAAATTAGATCAATACTTAAACACAATTAAATAGGTGGACGTTGTTAAGACAAACACTTATCCAAATATAGGTGATTTGGATTTGACGAATTAGTCAGTAGTAAGCATTTGATCCTAGCTGGTATTTTAAAAAATATTAGGTGGTAAGCGGACGGTCACCCACCATCTACCACCTGGATGCTTAGGAGGCCGCCCAGACAGCTTTTCTTTTTTTACTTAAATATTTATTTTTTCTTGTTTATCTCCGTATTTCTCCAATTATTCTTTTATATAAGATTCAAACACAAAAAGTAATATCATTTTATACAGATTGATTGAAAAATATGTTAAAAAGTTATTTTTTAAAAAAATTATATATATAACATTAGGCGGCTTCTAAAAATTGAGACAGTGAGCGACCCGACCCACCCAGTGCCTAAGCGTCACCTACATGACAATGTCAACTTAGAGCCCCATACTACGCGGCCATAATAAGCGACATTTAGACATGGGAGACTGCAACTACTTGGAAGCTGATGGGTCGGGTTGTTAGAACCATGAATACGATATGGATTTGAGGGAGCATCTCATATCATAAAGATCACCATTACTCATTCTCTACCTTCGATATTGTCGCCAACAGATGTAGACTTACATCTTAAGGTCAGACGTCTTTATTTTACACTCACACGCATAATCAACAAGATCAAATAAAGCAACATCAACAACTTGACACAAGATAACTTCACTAACCGACGACACATATTTCTTGATAGTTAGTTTGGTTAGAAATCCAACATTATTTTTATAAATTTTTTGAAAAATATTGTATACAATTCATGTTTTTTTTTTTAAAAAAAAATCCAAATTCGATTATATAATTATGATTTTTAGGGATATGTTCAAGATCATCCCATAAAATACTAAAGCAGTCAAATACGACGTGATATGGATGCGACTAATCAGGTTAAACATCACACTCTTAATCATATACCATAAAATAATATTAGGAAGGAAGAAGAAAAAGTTTTAAACATTATAATTGAAGGGGCCTTTGCCCTTTTATTTGTTGTTTGAAAATTGAAAAAATAAATAGAAAAAAATTGTATAATTTGTGGGGAAGTAAAATAACATAAAGCGGAGACATAACCAAAAACATGACGCAGCTGAATTGTCTTGTTCATTTTCTGTCTTGGAATGGCCGGACCAACACTATATCATCACAATAATTGAATAATTATTTTGTGCAACGCTATTTAATAATTTTTTTTTTATGAAATAGTGATATTAAATGATATATACAACATCTTACATCATTCATTAAACAAAATAGTTATTAGAAAAATATTAAAAAAATAAAATATCAAGTTATTTATTGTAAACAATACTAGAATTTTACTTGTGAATAATTATTTAAAATTATTGAAATAATAATGAATATATTTAAATTTTAAATATTATTATAAAAAATTATTACCTAAAACTATTTATGTCTAATGAATATATTTTTAAATTTTAAATATTAGTGTAAAAAATTATTACCCTAAAAATGCTTATGTCTTTTGAGATAACGCCCAAACGAGGATATCAATCTTCTGTAATTAAATTAACTTCTTTATCTTGAGTGAGTAGAAATGTTACTAGTTAAAATTGTATAAAAAGATATTTTTAAACGTCGTATATTATTTTGTCTATCAGAATTTTAAATAATAAATATTTTCAAAAATTCAATTGTTTTTATTAGATGTTAAAAAAATTATTTATTTTTGAGCATGATAAAATATTTATATTAAAGTTCAAATGATAATAATAATTATTATAATATTAATAGAAATTTACAGACAATAAATATATAAAAAATTCACGATGACACTTTTTCAAAAAATTTGAAAAACATATTATAATATAAATTTTTTTATTTTATTTAATATATTAGAGAATTGTGAGAACTAAATATATAAAATGAATACAAAACTCAAAACCATTAATAAAATTAAATGAAATGATATAATCAATGCAAACACTTAAATGTTGTTTATATTTTCAATGGATATCAAATTTAAGTTGATTTTTTTTAAAAAAATTAAAAAGATATAAAGTAAGAAAAAACTCAAAATCATAATTGAAATTAAATGAAATAATATAACCAATGCAAACATTTAAATGTAATTTATATTTTCAAGGACATCATATTCAAATTTTAATTTTGAAAAGAAATTGAAAAGATTTCACATTTGATTGTGTATTTACTTTCTATTTGTTTTGAAATATTTAATGCAGTAGGTAAATACATTAATACAGATAAGTATTTCATTTTATAACATATTATTTTGACGATAACTTTTAAATATGACAAAAACTTTGATTATATATTTGTGGTGAAAAATAAAATAACATATGATTCCTTTAAATTCCCAAATTTAATTTTATAACATATATATAATGAGAAATTAAGGAGTGAGAATCTCAATAATATCATGGTGATCAAAAGAGTGAATGCTAATTTATTAATACTTAATATATGGTAGAATTAGTCTCAAGAGTTAAGCATTAAATTATAAGTTATTATAATTAGTTTGATAAAGAAGAGAAGTTTTTCTAAGAAAATTACCTAAGAGTTTTGGTGATCGACAAAATCAAAACAACAATTAACTGTTTCAGGAAACATATGCAAATCTTTTGTGTATAACAGGAATCAGTTCAACCGCTTGGTTTTCAACCGCCTAGTCTTCAAACCGCTTGAAGTTCAGACCACTTATCATTCAATCGTTTGAAGCAAAAGAAGTTCAATCTTCCCAACCGGCTGTTCAAAGACTTTATGTCGAGTCATTAAAGAGCTATTTATTGCGCACTTAATGAAAGACATTCTCTGACCGGTTCAGAACATTCAAATGATTTTGCACCGCTACAAGTCAACCATGTTTCTGCATTAGTCTCGATATTGATATGCATTTATGTCACTATCCCAGAAAAGAAAGAGTACTTATATCCTACAAATTCTGCTTATATAAAACAGTTGCCATAAAAAGATACTCAGCAATAACTCTTCAAGGAACGAGATTCAAATCTGTACTAGCCAAGAGAACAATAAATGCTTTGCTGAAAAACATTTAATGTATTTGCAGCTGATAGTGACACATCATTCCAAGGTTATAGGTTAACTTTGCTCATCTCTTTTTGACTGTTGGAATGACAGCTTATATAAGAAGAGCTGGAAGTATGCAAGAACACACAACAACGCGATACATAATCATCAAGCTTTTAACAGTGTGATTATCTTCAAGCTTGTATACTTAAAGAATTTGAGGATCATATACTTCATCGCTCATCAAGCACGCACGCAACTGAAAGTTATCTGATCATTCAAGGATTATATTCGTGCTACTAAAATAGATTGTTTACTTATATCAGTAAACTTTTGGTTATTTGATTAATGGTGGTGTCTGGTGAACCGAGGGTTCTTAAAATCCAGAAGTGTAAAGTGATCAATAAGAGTTCCAAAACAGGCAGTGTGATAAGTCCTGATTGGAGTGGGCCGTTGCAAAGAGTTTTGTAAAGCCAAAGTCTTTTAGTGGAATCGTTTCTACAGAGGAAGAAGGGGTGACGTAGGAGTGTTTTCTCCGAACATCCATAAAATTTATGTGTCTTTACTTTTCGCAAGCTTTTACATTTCAAACCATAACTTGTTGATTAGACTGTCAACTAGTTGAAACTATCATAGAAATATTGAACCATCTTCCGCACTTTTAAATGGTTCACATTTCTAACTGTTTGAGAAATTCTTTCAACAACCTAAAAACGGTTGAACACAAATTTAAAAGAAAATATATTTAAAGATTTTATTCACCCCCTCCTCTAAACTCTTTCTCGGTCGCAACAAGTAGTATCAGTACGGGGTTCTCTCAAACATCGATATCTACAATATATACATGGCATCTTTCAACAAAATTCCTATGTTTTCTAAAGAAGATTATGATGACTGGAAGATTCGTATGCAGGCACATTTAACAGCTCAGGACGATGACATGTATGTCATCACTAACGGGCCTATGAAAATCTTGAAAGTTAATACAGCTGTGGTTACAATTGAAGGTGCTTCCCAAATGGTAGAAAAGCATCGATCCAAATGGATAGCTGAGGATAAGAAGAAGGCGAATCTTGACAACGTCGCAAAAGACATTATCTATAAAACTCTAGATAAGAACATGTTTGGCAGGATCAAAACTTGCTCTACAGCAAAGGAGATATGAGAAAAACTCACACAACTGTGTGAGGACAACAACCAAACCAAAGAAAACAAACTGACAGTCGCTATCCAGAAATTTGACAATGCAAAGATGAAGAGAGGAAAAACTCTCGCTGAATTTGATGAACGGTTTAGTGCTATTATTATTGAACTTATTTCACTAGTAAAAGAATACTCTAACCGTGAAACTGCTTTGAAGATAATGAGAGCTCTTCTCATAGAATGAGATGTAAAGACAACAGCGATGCGAGAATCTAAATATCTGAACATGCTGGAGCTCCACGATCTATTTGCAGATCTTAAAGCGTACGAGTTCGAGCTTTAAATACGAACTAAAGAAGAACCATCAACTTTTCAAACAAAGGCCCTGGCAGCTACCGCAGCGACTCTTCCGGTCGAAGAGTCCACTAGTATGAAATCAGCTGAACAACTGAGAAATGAAGTTATATCCCTATTTGTCAGGAAGTTTAGTAAATTTTGTGTAAAAATCAATCTCAGATGACTAAACCATATTTCAAAAAGGACCATACATATGATGGTCAAACTTGCTTTAACTGTGGAAAGAAGGGACATTTTATTGCAGAGTGCAACAGACCGAAGAAAAATGAAAAGAGATCAGTTGATAGGAGACGGTCCAAAGATGACAAAAAGTTCACCAAAAAGAAAAATCAACGAGTTTTGATCGCAGAAGAAGATAAAAACAAGTGTACCGACTCAGATTCAGAAAGGTCCATTTCCGAGGCATCTACGAGTGAAAGCGATGATGAGAAAATGAAATGTCTCATGGCTGATGAAGACTCAGAATCCAAGGATGAAATGATATTTGACTTCGACTCTATTGAATTTACACGAGAAGACCTTGTCACAACACTATACGACATGGTGAATGAGTTTAAGGGACTATCGTAGCAATTAGATGAAGCTAAAGCAGAAAAACAGGACTTAAAAAACAAGTTAACTCTCTCAAGCTGCTCGCATCAAAAGGAGGTTGACGGTTTGAAAGTGAAGTTAAGTCTGCTAGCGGCTGAGAATGATGACCTGCGTAGATTTTTCTATGCCATGTTAAAAGAAAATAAATGGTTGATGAACACAATCAACATATGGAATAAGTCCTCAGCTTCTCTTGAAAGGATGCGTGAGATGGAAAAACCAGCCGGAGACATAACCGAGCTAGGTTACAGCATCAATGAGTGCAACACCTCTGAAACACAAACTCAACCACTGCTAGATAAAGACAATTTAAAATCAATTAAATTTGTCAGATCTAGTACGGTACATGAACATAACGAGCCTGAAGTCCAAAGAAATCAGAACGTAAGACTTGAGAACAATGGAAGGCGACATGGTATAGATATGTCAAATTTGAAAATGTTAAATCCAACCGATCGTGGCTTAGACGCAGGCCAAATTCAACCGTTCATAACGGTTCATATTGGTTCCGCAGAAAGCCAAGTTCAACCGGACATCATTCAAAAATAAGACCTAACTGATACTACAACAGTCGACCGGTTCAAAAGAGGTACATATTGAGTGACAATGACAAACGGCCAAGACAATTGCACATACCACCAATTTATGCATCTAACAACATCCATCTTGGGACACACCAAGGAAAATCCCTCAGGATAATCCAAGTGTAGATCCCTAAGGGTCTAATCAGTTCAGGACCCAAATAGGAAAGGTTACCAAGTTCCTACTTTAATGATTTCAGGTTCTGAAGAAGAAGAACGTAGAAGAATCCATCTGGTTTCTGGACAACGGTTGCTCCAGACATATGACAGGAAACAAAAACCTTCTATCAGAAGTTGTTAACTACAAAGGACTAAAAATCACCTTTGGTGATAACTCTAATGGTAAAACTGTGGGTAAAGGTAAGATTATCCATGTCAATATTATCATTAAAGATGTTTTTAGTCGAAAATTTGTGTTATAACCTTATTAGCATAAGCCAATTATGTGACAACGGTTATACCGTTGAGCTTCACAAGCACACATGCACTGTTAAATTGTTGTAGGATATACTGTTTGATTGGGCTTAGAGAGCAGAATAAATATAAGGTAAAATGGAATGATGACAATTTAAATATACGTACTTGTTTCATCACATTAAATGGTAATAAGAATTGGCTTTTGGCATAAACTACTTAATCATCTTAATTTCAAATTCATTATCATTCTTAGGAAGCTTAAATAGATATCTGGTTTGCCTAACATTGATTTTGCAAAAGATAGAATCTGCAATGTCTGTCGACTAGGTAAACAAGTTCGCTCAACTTTCAAGAATAAAGGAAGAGAATCATCAGTTAGATGCCTGTAACTACTCCACATGGATCTATTTGGACCCATACTGGTAATGAGCTTAGAGGGAAAGAAATACACCCTGGTGGTAATCGATGACTTCTCCCGGTTCACATGTGTAATATTCCTAAGTTCCAAAGACCAAACCGATGTTCATCTCATCGCACTTCTTAAGAGACTCCAAAATGAGAAAACTGTAGCAGTGGACAAGATAAGGAGTGATAGAGGAACTGAATTTCTAAACAAATTCATGTCATCCTATCTTGAAGATCACGACATCAAGCATGAGTTCTCAGCTGCCAGATCACCGCAACAGAATGGAATCACAGAAAGAAGAAACCGTACTCTTAAGGAAGCAGCTAGGACTATGCTAGCAGAATCCGGAATTTATCATCGATTTTGGGCGGAGGCTGGCAATACTGCTTGTTATACTTAGAATCGATCCATGATCAATAAGAATCATGAAAAGACTCCATATGAGATCTGGACCGGCAAGCAACCATAAATTGGATACTTCCGCATATTCGGTTGTAAGTGTTTTATTCATAATAATGGCAAAACACACTTAACTGCATTTGATGTAAAAACTGAAGAATACTTATATAAAATAATATGTATCATGCATACACAATGTATGTGCTCTTATTATTAATATTAATTAATTATTTATATCAAATATATTATATCACATATAAACTTTAAGCTACATTCAACTTAACAAAAAAATACTTTCTGTTATGATATGAGTTTGAATATAAATGATTATTTAGATAGATTTTCTATTAAGATTGATATTTCAATATTTCTATCTACGGATTTTTATTCTATTATTGTATCCTATAAATAAAGATTCTCAATTATGCATAAAATAGCTCTCACTTTATTATCTGAAGTCACATTTATCTCATCTTCTGTCTTTTTTTATTAAAATTTTAACAAATCTTATATAGGCGATTTTTGTTTTATCGTTATCAGTACGGATTCTTTCTTTTTATTTGTCCTCCTGAAGAGGGGTACTCGTTATTAAACATTTTTAATGTTTATATCAACTGGTGCTCTTGGCGTAACACAATATTTTAATATTTCGTTGATGTTCCTGAAGTGACACATCACAATTTTACATTGATACCTAACAAAATCCAAGATTGATCTACCAATATTCCTGAAGAATATTGATTTGAAAATTAGAAATCTGGTCAGATATGTGATTTATGATGTAAAGAATGTCTATATTCTTGAATAATATTAGACCAAGAATTTAAAAATCTAAGATGGATATATCAATATTTCTGAAAATTATTGATATAATACGTAATATTATCAATTTCCTGAAAAATAATTTCGCACGTGAGGGGTGATTTCTTGGTTTCGTCCAGTCATTAATAACTTGATTATTTTTAGATAATAGTATAGCATGGGCTCATGAACGCACACCTTTAGCCAATTTGATTCGATGGAGAGATAAACCTGTGGGATCGTATCGACTTGGAAAATGGACTTTCGCCATCTAGGGTGCAACAGTCTGGCTTCCGGCTCTACCCAAACTTTTCTGGTTCGCTCATAACCTTGAGGTCACAGGTTCAAATCCTGTAAACTTGGAGATGGAAGTCTTCTTTCGTTTAGAAAATATATTCTATTTCCTTTATTGATAATCGCGAAAAATATTGGACGTATTAATATCAGATAAAACATTTATCAATATTTATGATGGATTTGGAAATCAGATACAAGATCTGTCAATATTCCTGATAAATATTAATGTAATATGAAATATTTGTCTTTCATGAAGAACATTGATTTGAGATCTAAGATCTATCAATATTTTTTGATGAATATTGATCTACGAAAATATATTTTTATTTATTCATGAAGAATATCAATCTAAAACACAAGATATTTCAATAATTATGAATCATATTGATAAAATATGAAATATATAAGATATATCAATATTCTTGAAGAATATTGATCTTACAATTGATAATCTAGACGTATCTATTTATATTCATGAAGAATATAAGATCTATTATTTAAAATGTGAAGATGTGTTTTTATTTCTGAAAAATATTAGATATTTAATTTAAGATATAAGGTTTTTCAATATTCATGAAAATATTAATCTAGTACATAAGATCTATCAATATTTTTGGAAAATATAGATATGGAATATTTTTGAAAAATATCGATCTTAAATATTTTCGAAGAATATTGATTTAGTCTGAATTAGAAATTTATATATTTATGTTGTTATCTCAAAGAGCTCAAATTATAATAAATGTTAAATTTATTATATATGCTCCAGAAGCAACATATTTCATAAGATTCATATCGATATGAAATCTATCAATATTCATGAAAAATATTAATTTAAGATCAAAGATCTATTAATATTTATGACAAATATTGAGTTTAGATATATCAATATTCACTGTAGAATATTAATATAAAACACAAGAAATGTCAATAGTTTTTAAAAATATTGTTCAAAATCTAAACTTTGTCGATATTTCTGCAAAATATTGATATAAGATTATAATTTATCGATCTTTTCTGAAGAATATTGATACAATATATAATATTCATCAATATCTTCAAAAATCTTGATCTAAGATTAAAAAACAATTGTCAATATTGCTAAAGAATATTGATCCACAATATAAGATGTTGGGCCTACTTGCGGTAATTTGAGATAATAAAACCCGAAAATAAAGAATAAACTGGACACCGAGATTTACGTGGAAAACTCCTAAAAATTATTATGGTAAAAACCACGGGCAAGATGAAAAGAATTTCCACTATAATATTTTGTGGTGTACAACCCACTCACTGTGTTTCCAAAGAGAACACACACTCTCTTAATACAGGAGAACAAACAACTCACAAATATTATAGAATGCTATAAGATGAGAGAAAACTCGAAGAAGGGATTGAGAATGGGATGATTTCAGAATGAAGGGGAGAGCTCTATTTATAGAGCCCCTTGATCGTGTGAAGACGCGTATAAAACGCGTCTTCCATCTTTCCACGAAATTTCCTTCGTCAACATTTTGCATGCAAAACGTGTTAATAATTTTGTCCCTACGTCCCTACCTCATTCAATGCTCATGCCGACATTTCTCCCACTTGGAGATTTGATTGAAAACCAAACACATCTCCATACATCCTTTCAATCTTGTCATTGCCTGCTGCTTACGTTTCTGCTAGACCACTTGAGGATCTACACCACTCGAACTTATCAGTGTTCACTAGCTTGGTCAAAAAATCAGCTATGTTATCTTTTGTATGGATCTTCTGCATATCCACGCTACCTTCTTCTACTACTTCCCGCATAAAGTGAAATTGTACACCAATGTGTTTCGTCTTGGAATGAAAGGCTGGATTCCTTGCAATGTGCAAGGCACTCTGATTGTCACAAAACAAGGAAAAATTTTCTTGTTTGTGTCCGATCTCCTCCAATAATCTTTTAATCCATATTGCCTCATTGCAAGCTTGAGTAGATGCCGTATATTCTGCTTCCGTTGTAGATAACACCACAACTGTCTGCAGTTTTGAAACTCAACTTACTGCTCCCCCTGCAAGCGTAAACACATAACCAGTAGTAGATTTCCTCTTATCAGGATCACATGCATAATCTGAATCGACATAGCCTCTGCTTGTAAAATCCGATCCTCCATAACATAATACAGCATTTAAGGTACCCTTAATGTATCTAAGGATCCTCTTAACAGTGATCCAATGCTCTCGTCCAGGATTTACCATATATCGACTAACTGCTCCCACTTCTTGAGCAATGTCCGGTCTTGTACAGATCATGGCGAACATCAAACTTCCCACTGCTGATGCATATGGTACTCGAGACATCTCCATCCTCTCTGCTTCACTGCTAGGACACATCTCTGAGGATAACTTGAAGTTAACAGGAAGAGGGGTCGAAATTGGCTTACTATCTTGCATGTTGAAGCTTGCAAGATTTTCTTCAAATAATTTTTCTGGGAATGCCAAATCTTTCTGTTACTTCTGTCTCGGTGAACTTGCATCACTAGAATCTTGTTTGCTTGTCCCAAGTCCTTCATATCAAATTCTCTAGCCAAATGTGCCTTCAATCCTTGGATATGATCTTTGTTGGGGCCTGCTACCAACATGTCGTCTACATACAACAGTAAAATGATATAATCATCACCAGACCTCTTGAAATATGTACAAGGGTCTGCACCCAATTTGTTGTAACCAAGGCTCATGATATAGGAATCAAATCTCTTGTACCAACACCTCGGAACCTGTTTGAGACCGTACAGATATTTGTTCAACCTGCAAACCAAGTTCTCTTTGCCTTTTTCCGCAAAACCATCTGACTGGAGCATATAGATTTCTTCTTCAAGATCTCCATGAAGAAACGCCGTTTTCACATCTAGCTGTTCTAGATGTAGGTCAAACACCGCACACAATGCCAACACTATTCTGACTGTTGAAGACGAATCACAGGAGAAAATATCTCATTGAAGTCAATGCCTTCTTTCTGAGCATACCCCTTTACGACAAATCTAGCACGATATCGCTCCACTTGGTTATTGCCATCACGCTTGATCTTATAGACCCATCTGTTTCCAATGGCTTTCCTTCCTCGTGGTAGTGTAACAAGATCCCAAGTTTTATTCCTGTCTAATGCCTCCAACTCTTCTTGCATTGCTATCATCCACAAGGATACATCCGAGCTTTGAGTAGCCTCGTGGAAACTCGATGGCTCACCATCCTCTGATAATAGACAATATGCAATGTTGCTTTCAGTGACATAATCTGAAAGCCAACCTGGTGGTCTTCTGTCTCGAGTTGACTGCCTCACATTGGAAACCTCAGACTCAACTTGTTCTTGTTCTTCGTGCTCTGGTACTGCTTCACAAGAAATTTGACCTTCATCCATCTTATTTTCCACCTGAAATATAGTAGTTTCTGAATTCGGTGTGCCTTTGTCTCCCTTTATTTTATCTTCCTCGAAAATAACATCCCTGCTGATGACAAGCTTGTGCACAGTAGGATCCCACAAGCGAAACCCCTTTACTCCATCAGCATAACCCAAGAAGATACATTTTCTGGATTTTGAATCCAACTTTGATCTTTCTTGCTCATTGTACAGAACGTACACCGGAATTTCAAATGTATGCAAATGAGAATAATTTGTCGGCTTCCCAGTCCACATCTCCATCGGAGTCTTCAGATCAATCGCCACTGAAGGAGAACGATTGATAATATAACAAGCGGTTTTGACTGTTTCTGTCCAAAATGACTTTTCTAGACCTGCAGTCCCCAACATAGCTCTTGTTCTGTCCAACAAGGTCCTGTTCATTCGTTTCGCCACTCCATTCTGTTGAGATGTGTAAGCCGTTGTGAACTGTCTTTTGATACCTTCATGTTGACAATATGCATCAAATTCGTCACTGGTATATTCTCCTCCATTGTCAGTCCTTAGACACTTGATTTTCTTTTCTGAATCAAGTTCAACCCGCGCTTTGAAATCTTTGAAGATCTGGAAAACATCTGATTTCTTCTTGATCGGATACACCCAACATCTCCTAGAGAAATCATCAATAAACGAGACACAGTATCTCGCTCCTCCTAGGGATACAACTGGTGCTTGCCAAACATCCGAATGGATCAGCTCCAATATGCTTTTGCTCCTGGCAGTAGAAGTGCAAAACTTTAATCTGTGTTGTTTACTGGTAACACAATGCTCACAAAAGAGTAGTGGCACTTTTGTAAGTCCCGGCAACAGCTTCCGTTCTGAGAGAATTTATAACTCCCGTTCTGACATATGCCCGAGCTTTCTATGCCATAACACTGTTAATTCTTCTCCTGAACCAATTGATGCAACAGCTAGTTCTGTCTCTTTGTGTGTTTCTCTCAAAACTACATACAGATTTGCAGCAACCTTTTCCGCCTTCATAACCACAAGCGCGCCTTTCACAATTTTCATGATCCCATTCTCGATACGAGTTTTGCACCCGATGTCATCCAATTGCCCCAAGGACAAAAGATTTTTCGTCAGTCCTTTCACTTGTCGTACCTCCTGTATGGTGCGAATGGTGCCATCAAACATTTTAATTTTGATAGTACCGACCCCAGCGATTTCCAAGGCATGATCATTTCCTATGAATACAGATCCTCCTGAGACTGGTTAATAATGATCAAACCATTCTCTCCGAGACGTCATGTGCCACGTCGCTCCTGAATCTATAATCCATGTGTCACAAAATTTTTGTCTACCTTCTGCAACAATTGCTTCGCTGAATAATATTTCACCACTGCCTGAAGTACTGGCCATATTTCCTTGAGAACTCTTGTCGATACTCGTACACTCTTTCTTGAAGTGCCCTTTACCACCACATTTAAAGCAGTAAATATTTTTCTTCTTACTTCTCGATTTTGATCTACCTCGTCTTTGGCTCCCACTGGAGTCACGGTCCATAAATCTTCCTCTTATTATCGGTAAAGCCTCTGCCTGCTTCGAGATTACCAACCTATCTTCCTTATTCTTGCGCCGACTTTCTTCACCGAGTACCGCAGTTAAGACATCATCGAATCTTAGAAAGCCCATAAGAATATTGTTGGTAATGTTGATGATAAGTTGATCATATGAATCTGGTAGACTTTGAATTAGAAGCTCTGCACGTTCATTTTCCCCTATTTTATGCTCCATGGAAGTGAGTTGGGCAAATAGAGTATTCAGTGTGTTGATATGGTCGGTCATCGATGAAGATTCCGTCATCCGAAGAGTATAAAGCCTTCTCTTTAGGAAAATCATGTTTTGTAGCGACTTGACCTCGTACATCTTTGTCGAGTATCCCAGATAACTTTGGCTGTTTTTATCTCAGAGATACTTGACAAAACTTCGTCTGCTATAGCCAAGTGTAGATTGGCAACAACGTTGTCATTCATCTCATTCCACTTTCCATCATCTGTAATCTCCACCGGTCTATCTCCAATAGTCGCCATGCAATTCTCCTTTCTTAAAACTGCTTGTATCTTTATTTTCCACAGCATAAAATTGCTTCCATTGAACTTTGTTATCTCGTACCTTCCCGCCATTATGTCTATAACAATTTTAGTAGACTGGACAAAATAATCCCGACTAAATAAAAAATCTCAAAAAATCTTTTCTGATGTGGAAGATCAGTTTAGGCTGCAACCACAGAGCATACTCAGAATTTTAAGAAATTTTAAACCAAGGCTCTGATACCACTTGTTGGTCCCACTTGCGGTAATTTGAGATAATAAAACCTGAAAATAAAGAATAAACTGAACACCGAGATTTACGTGGAAAACCCCTAAAAATTATTAGGGTAAAAACCACGGGCAAGATGAAAAGAATTTCAACTATAATATTTTGTGGTGTACAACTCACTCACTGTGTTTCTCAAGAGAACACAAACTCTCTTAATACAGAAGAACAAACACCTCACAAATATTATAGAATGCTATAAGATGAGAGAAAATTCGAAAAAGAGATTGAGAATGGGATGATTTCAGAATGAAGGGGAGAGCTCTATTTATAAAGCTCCTTGACTGATACGCGTCTTCCATCTTTCCACGAAATTTCCTTCGTCAACATTTTGCCTGCAAAACGTGTTAATAATTTTGTCCCTACGTCCCTACCTCATTTAATGCTCATGCCGACATAAGATTGGCAAAATTCTTGAAAAATATGAACTAACATACAAGATCTGTTAATATTCCCAAAGAATATTGATATTAATATTTCTGAAAAATATTTATTTAAAATCTATGATATGATCTATCAATATTCTGAAGAATATTGGTATGAATTTAAGATTATTTAAACTTCTAGACGAATATTTATATAAGATTTTATTGATATTTCCGATGAATATTGATCAAACTCTAAGACTTATTGATATCCTTGATAAATGTTGATATTAAATATTATTGAATAATATTTTTTTAATATTTTTCAATGTTCAAGAAGAATATCGATTTAAGATCTAAAATATATCAATATTTTCGAAGAATATTCAGAATATTTGTTGTTTAAAAATGATCTAATATTTAACAATATTCTTAAATAATATTTGTTTGATATGAAATTAGGTCCATAATATATTTATTGATAGTTATCTTGAAGAAACATGATATACTATTTATTAATAATCAAGATAAAATTAATTTGATATGTTTTCGGCTGAAAGATTTATCGAGATCTGAAAATAAGATAGATTTACTATGAAATTTTTTGCTAACTTGTAAAATGATTTCATCAAATCCCGCTGAAAACCGTATAATTCTCATTATAGATTTTGTATATTTTGAAAAGAAATTTGTCTAAATTAACCATCATATTTAATCATAAAATTTGTGCAATTCAATTCTTATTATTTTATGTTGCATTAAAGTTTCAAACTCCATGTTATTTTCCATCGTTTTCTTTGTCCAAATGCGAGATTATGGTAGATAAGCCTAACCGACTTTGTTGTTTCCGGTACATATCACAATTTATCCTAGTTGATTCATTCACCACAACTTATATTTCAATTAGAAATTACTGAAATACAAGTATGTCTAATTTTTTAATTTAATTTCTTTTAAAAAATATGAGTAAATAATGAATGACTAATATTGAAAATCTCCTAATTGACGTGATTCATTCCCTGAAGTGAATGAACATAGTTGATACATTGTGTCATGTGTAGATCAATTTTTCAAAGAAGAAGAACATTTTATTTCACTTGAAGTGGAATAAAGATTATAAAATATCGGTATAGATATGTGAAAATTATATGTTTCAAGTGTCGTAAACAAATATTTGTACTTGTAGTACGATAAAATATAAATATCTTAATCGAATATTGTATCAGATATACATTGATATCTCGAATATATCGTACCCCAAGTACGTTAAATAATTTCTATCAAGCATGATACATGATTTGCAGAGGAAATTGATTACCACCCAAATTATATTTTCATTATAACTTAATACAGATATATCCAGAAGATCACTGGTTTCCGATGAAAAATGACGTGTTTTATAATATTTGGATTTTTGAATCCAATTACAAGATTCATTCAATATAATATGTTATTAAAAATTAATTTCTTTATAAGAACTCTAGTACTCCATAAGAGTTAATATGCATTTTCCCGAAGAAAAAAAAACAAATTTATTGTTAAGAATGAACGTTGTTTTTATGTCTCGTAGAAAAACATTATATCGAGACAAGTGGTCAAGCAGATATCAAGATTAAATTGGGTGGTACACAAATCCAGTTTCTCAAAAATGGTATTGTATCAATGTCCATATGATAAAATAAATTTCACAGTGAACCAGGAATTTATTGATATTGAAGTTTGCTAACATTGTAAACCTGAATTTTATCAATATCATGAACAAAAGTTTAAGGATGTTATATAGCTAATTATTTTGATATTACGAATAAGAAGTTTTTACACCAATAAAAAGTTCATTGATACAAATACTTCTATAGTTTGACATGATTTATTGATTTGAGCATCCCAATTGTATCTAATATAACAAATTATTGATAGTGCATAAATATATTTATCAAAGAACTGGAAGTTCTTGATTAGATCAATAAGAAGATTCTTGAATCAATTAATCAAAAGATTATAAGAATTCTTATATATTGAATTGTTAAATTTAGTATCACTATCAGCCGTTAAAAATTGGACTGAATCCCTATATTTTTTGGAACGAAAATGTAAATATAAATGTGGGTCCACGACTAACAAATTGATGTTTGTAGAGATATTTACTGAGGATAATAATTCCCAGAATATACAATCACTAAAAATGATTTAATTGATTAATTATCAAATGCCTCCAATCAACTATTGAATCATTGATTTGAAAAAATGTGTCAGATTTTGGGGATGTGATATGTTGTCTGCAACAAATATTGTAGACATTCTGTCAATTAATTATTGTTGATATTGTCTTGAGCCAAAGTTTCTTATTAAAATTACTGATTGTGCGAAAAAAATGCACTACATTGAGTCTCCAGGAGAGATTGAAAATATGTTGGAATTTATGCTGAAGTATCTTGAATCAATAACAAAGAGATTTTTATGACGCAATATCAATTGTTATTTTACCAAAACAATGTTTTCTAACACTGAGGGAGGAAGAACGTGGAAGTTAAATATATATTAATGGAATGCATTATCTTTTTTGATCAATTCCTATGAAATATAAAGTGAACCCGAAGTCCAAAATCTAGTTTTCAAATACATTCTTTGATATAATGTGTTAATAGATAAGATATATTATTTAGCTCTTATAATTGTTCAAGTTGAACAATTTATATTTTCTCGTCTTAACTGCTATAAATGTAATTGTTTTTTATATAATTGTTCCAACTGAACAATTTATGTTTCTGGTCTGAAACGCTATAAATTTAATTGATTTTTAAAATATAAAAACCAATAACCCTTCAAATGAAATTATAGAATAACTCAGATATCAAAATTAATGAGATTGATCGTCTTGAAGAGATCGTGACATAAATAATAGTAAAATATTAGAAGAGATTAGGTGTCAGAAACATCAAAAATAAATTGATGCGCAACATCATACATAATTTACTTGGAAATAAATCGAAAATACGTCAGCACCATCGTTCATCTATGAATTCAAAAGATTTTGTACCTGAAAGTCAAAAATAAGATCGAGGAGACCTTTATTTTCTACCCCACATTTTAAAACCATTAATAAATTTCTCGTTCCCCTAGTTAAATTTAAAATAAAAATAAAAATAAAAATAAAAATAAAAATAAAAATAAAAAACAATTATAAATACAAATAACAACAATAACTAAAGTGGGGTAGAGCTTAAGTAAAAGTTGAAAAAAAAAGAGAGAAAAAAATAATGGAGTGAGGAAAGCAAACAGAATCTCAGATTGCACGTTTCGCCATTCAATTCGCCTTCGATTTGTTATTCGGTGCACACATTACGTGCTAGTACGTTTCGCATTATTTTACCAAAATCAATTGGAAATCCAACTTGTTTTTTCTATATTATATTTATTATATTATATATTAAAAATATATATGACCCGAAGTTCCCCCAGATTCTCTTCCTCTATATCCCTGAACAATCCCTGATCAATTCCCTGCAACGTCCATCCACACTGGCCCCAACCCTTCAATTTTCCAAGGGCAGTAATCCGCAAAGATTCAATCTTTCTTCGCCTTTGGATTTGCAGAAGGGCCGTTTTCATCTTCACATACTAGCGAGTTTAATCGACACCACGATGATTTCTGTCCCAGATTCTTTTGCGCGTATGTGATTATAATTTATTGAATTGGGTTGAAAAGGAAATACTTTAACGTGCATGTGTATCAGTGGGCGTATACTCCCGAAGTTGAATAGTTTATCCTTATTCGGGGAAAAAGATTGAATCTTTGGCCACCCAGTTGAGAAATATTTGTGGGTTGAAATGGGTTTTCTTGGTGATGCACAGAAAGATTGTAGTGATGGTGGAGGAAAGTGTGTTTCTGGGGGTTTAAAATGTCTCGTGAGGAGAAAACAGGTTGATTATTCTCATTCGAAGTCATCTCCGTCCGGAAGTGGTCATAGTCAATTGGCCAAGGCTTTGACTGTATCTCATCTCATTGCCATCGGTAAGATCATTTTCTATAATCATCTTTTGGTCAACTTTCTTACATATTATTCTGGATTTTGAGGTGTCTGGGTTTGTGCAGTTGGTTCGAGCTGTACTTGATGGTTGTATTTTGAGGTGTTTCTGCAGTTGGTTTTCTTCTCACCCATCAGTTTCACATTTGATTTCTGGTAGATGCTCGTGTAGTTTAATATTTTCATTTGTTGTATGAAGAACGGAGAGTTTTGTTTCTGTGCTTCTCAACTGTAATCCATTTTCTTTGCTTGGAATGCGTTAGATTGCGTTCCTGAAGTTTAGTGGTTATGTTTTGATGATATTTATGTTTTTTGTAATTAGATTTTGCTCTTCTAATGTTATTTCATTAATTTGCTGTAAGTGTAAGGAGACTTTTAATTATGCGCTTCAGCTTTCTATCCATTTTCTTTTTTTGAAATTGGTTAAATTAATCTTCTAAGTTTATTACTTCTGATGATAATTTAATATATTTACTGTTCTAGTGATTACACATGAACCCTGTCATTGAATTAAGTTAGGAGTGCAGTAATGTGAATAGTGGACTGATTTTTGTGATCTGAATCTCTTTTCGTCATATTTTGTAGGAGTTGGTGCAACAATTGGTGCTGGGGTTTATATTCTTGTTGGCACCGTCGCTAGGGAGCATTCGGGGCCAGCGCTTACCTTTTCCTTTCTTATAGCGGGAATAGCAGCCGCCCTTTCTGCTTTCTGTTATGCCGAGCTAGCAAGTCGATGCCCCTCTGCTGGAAGTGCATATCATTATTCTTATATTTGCATTGGAGAGTGGTAAACTCTGTTTAAAATCTGTCTCACCACAGTTTGAATAATGTCTACTTTTTGAATTCAACTGTGATTTTAAACTATACCATCTCTACTTTCGCCAGAGAATATTTTTCTTTTGTTGCGTTAGATTGTCTTTTACTATTTCAATTATATCGAGTGTGAACTATTTCATGGTAACGGGGCTACAGTGTTTTCTGCAATTGCTTGTCATTTCCTTAAGAAATATATTGTTTGTTGTACTTGTTTGTATTCTTCTATATGATTTGAGGACTGACTTCTTTGTGGACAAAACCCGTCCACTGCAAGCCTTCATTTATTAGTTTATTGCAAACAATTTGACTGATAAATATGCTGTTGGGTTGTTGATTTTAACATTTTTTTGTTTCAAGCAGTGTTGCTTGGTTGATTGGTTGGGCATTGATATTAGAATACACCATTGGAGGTTCGGCTGTTGCTCGTGGCATATCCCCTAATCTGGTGCAGTACATCTGCATGTCTTTAAGGTTTTTGGATTAGTATTTGATGGCGACTCTGTTTTATTTTATCACTTATTTCCTGCAACAGGCCATGCTTTTTGGAGGTCCAAATAGTCTCCCTTCTTTTCTAGCTCGCCAGACTCTTCCTGGGCTTGATATTGTGGTTGATCCATGTGCAGCAGTCCTAATTTTTGTGGTCACAGGGCTTTTGTGCGTGGGAATCAAGGAGGTCTCTTTATGATATTACTGCTTCATTGCATTGGGCTTTCCACCCCTGAAGTTTTTGGATTTCTAAATTAGTATGCAAAATAAAATGTGGTTTTTATGCAGAGTACATTTGTCCAAGGAATCGTAACTTTAGCAAATATATGTGCCATGATCTTTGTCATTATAGCTGGTGGATATTTAGGCATTAAGAGTGGATGGCCTGGCTATGAACTTTCCACTGGGTAATCTTTTTTATATTCGTTGGCGATTTGCATTTCTGTATTTCTGTTCAATTGATTTATCTCTCCCAGATGTATGAAACTGTTCGCTAATGTTCCATTTTCATTTAGATATTTACCCTTTGGGGCTGATGGGATGCTTGCTGGTGCTTCAACAGTATTTTTTGCATATATAGGATTTGATGCGGTCGCTAGTACGGCAGAAGAGGTATATACTAATATCAATTTGCATTGGTTGAATTTAAAATAGTCGAAATATAATGAACAGAAAACACAACACAAAGAGGATCAACGTGTTTGGGTATTGAAACTTACGTTTATGACGCAATGTGAGGGCTAAAATTCTTATTAGTCTCTCTTTGTTACAAAAGTAATCATCTCCCCTTTATGTCAGCGAAAATATCTTTGAATAAAATGATAGGTCAGTAAGGAATATTCTTATAACTAAATCCCACTGTGTTATTTGATTTATAATAGTATTATCCTGACAAGAAAGCTTGGCCATAATTTTGCTCCCACTGCAGGTGAAAAACCCTCAACGGGACCTACCACTGGGCATTGGTTTATCATTATCCTTATGTTGCATGCTGTATATGCTAGTTTCTGCTATCATAGTTGGTTTAGTACCCTATTACGCAATGGATCCTGACACTCCCATTTCCTCAGCCTTTGCTAGCCATGGAGTTAAGTGGGCAGCGTAAGTTGTTTATGTCTTTGTTATCTTGTTTATGTTAATTTTTAAAGCTTAGTTTTCGTCTTATCATCTCCATTTATAATTATTATTTATTTACTTGAAATGCAGTTATATTGTAGCTGTTGGAGCTTGTACTGCTCTTTGTTCAACGTTGATGGGGTCTATCCTGCCACAGGTAATAAATATTCTTTTGTTTTAAATGAATGTTAACTCTCTACAAAAACAATTTGCTTTCTTTTAGTAAAAGTTTTACGGAAAAAGTCCTATCCTTCTTTTTGAGAAAATTGTGGTATTTATGAACTCACCTTGAAATCGAAAGGTTTCTTACTGAAATGACTGGTCAATAGAAACTAAAGTTGAATTTGTTAGATAAAGTTTCTCTTTCTGACTCGTAACCTATTAAATATAAGAATTTATTTGTGTATGTCAGCCACGAATTCTATTGGCAATGGCTAGAGATGGACTGCTGCCGTCATTTTTTTCAGATGTCAATAAAAGCACTCAAGTCCCTGTCAAAGGCACTGTAGCAACCGGTTTACTTGCTGGAGCCTTGGCATTCTTCATGGATGTAGACCAGTTATCGGGAATGGTATGCGCCTTTGTTACTCGGCAGAGAACTTCATTTGAACCAAACTGGCTCATCAAATTCTCTTCTTGTTTCCTATTTTCCACTGAAATTTTTATGAGGTCCTGATTACCGAAGGTTACCTGCAGGTTAGTGTCGGCACACTTCTTGCATTTACAATGGTGGCAATCTCGGTACTGATACTGAGATATGTTCCACCAGATGAGGTTCCTCTTCCGGCACATTTTCAGGAAGCAATAGATTCAGTTTCACTGCGTTACAGCAACAGTAGTAGTCCTGGAAACACCGATGTGGAGAACACAAAAGGTCACGGTATATCTCCGGAGAGCAGTGTTCCACTTTTAGCAGAGAAAGAAACCGTTGTTGAATATCCACTGGTAGAGAAAGCAGCAAGGAAATTCAACTGTAAGTTTTATCCTATGCTAGAATCTACATAATTCTTGATGGGCATTTTGGGAAAGTTGTCGCCAACCCTCCCAGCACCTAGGATTGTGAGATGAGTCTTGTTGGCTCATGAGGCTGTCAAGCCGGATCATATCAAGTAGAATTGTGTATTAAGATTTTCCAAATTCAAGTTCGAACTCAATATCAGTTATTCATTAGCTTGGGAGCCAGCTCACAAGCTTAGAGTTATTTTTATATGGTTTTTATATTAATACGATAAATAAATGCATTTTATTTATATATGCATGTAATAAGATTATATTCTACATATATATATATATTATGCATTTAATTTAATATATAAAGCTTATGACTGTATTCATGAGCTTAATCTCGCTGGCAAGCTAGTGAGATATTTTGCAGGCCAAACTCAAGTTTCCTAGCTTTTGGTTAGAAATCTTGATCTTGACTTTACTAAACCCAAGAGAGAAGGCCGGAGCTTGAGCTCCAACTTCTTTATTTTGAGCTGGAACTTAATTTCTTTTTAATTGAGCTCGATTTCAATTTCAACTCATTTACAACTATACTGAGGTCCATGAGACCGATGAACAAGACAGTTGCTTCGGAATCAATTGGGTGCTTCATATTCCTTCATTCCAATCTATTGATTGATTCAACGTGATTGTCTAGGTGATGATTTATTTTTCCTTCTATTTGTTGCAGTTATTTTGAGTGAAGGAAATCGTAGGCAGATTGCTGGTTGGTCGATCTTGCTTACATGTGTTGGTGTACTGGTTCTAACTTCAGCAGCTTCAAGCATGAGCCTTAACAGGTGTGCTTAAGTTTTAAGAATCATCATTTTCTTTACCTTCTAATGCTTTGTATAAACACTACTAAACTGATCGATTTAATTTTTATCAGCTCTCTTCGTTATGCACTTTGTGGGGTTGGTGGTTTTCTTCTTCTGTCTGGCCTGGTATCACTCACCTGTGTGGATCAAGATGATGCAAGGCATAGTTTCGGGCACGCTGGAGGTATTTTGGCATATGCAAATGAATGTTTATTATATCTACTTCTCTAGAGCTTTAACCAGAGTGGCATTTCTCCTGAAAATTATCATTGCATACACCTCTCCATCCCTTGAGGTTATGAAAGATCATATAGAACCCTGAAATGCTAACTATTAGAACTCAGTGAATACAGGGGTGAACCTACCCTCAACATGAAAAACTTGATATTTTATGTACAATATTTTTTAGAAATTTAAATTTACCTCCCCTCAATTACATAAGACCACCACTTTGGCTCTCCTCACCCTCCATCACCCTGTTTCGCCCTTGAGTGCATAAGGCTGCTGCTCTTGTAGCGATGTGTGGCAACAACGAAATAGCGTCATGGTAGTTAAAAGATTTGAGTTCTATTGATATAATCAATTATACCTGATAGTTTATCGATAAACAATAGTTCTATAATTGGTATCGGAGTCAAGTAATCATTCAGTTTCCCGTGTGGAGTTATCGATGGGGAGAAGAGTGTAAAGTCATGTGCATAATTTTATTGACATTGTTATCAATTGAGATGTAGTGCTTTACTATTTGTGTTATTTTAAATCATTTTAAGTCGATGTGTATCTGTAAATGAAATACTTGTTTGTTGTCTCTCAGGTTTCATTTGCCCGTTCATTCCACTGCTACCTATTGCCTCCATACTCATCAATGTCTACTTATTAATTAACCTTGGGTAAGTATCTGTCAATTTCTCAGCAGTTAAGCGCAAAATCCCTCCCAAGTTTTTCATCATATAAGCTTAAAGAATCAATTACTTCATGTCATAATCTTCAGGAAAAAAAAAACTTGTTTGGGAGCAACAATTGCATTTGCTGACCTATGTCACTGCCTATGTAGCCCAACGATCGAAACATAACTTTTGAGTTTATAAAACATTTGAATATCATTGTTAGAGACAGTTGTAGTTTTTAGTATAATAACAATCTCTTGATTAATTTGATTTTAACGGCATTTATCTGCATTCAAGATCTGGTACTTGGATCCGTGTTTCAATATGGCTGGTGGTAGGAGTATTTATCTACATTTTCTATGGCCGGAAGCACAGCTCGTTGCAGGATGCAGTTTATGTCCCTGCAACTCTGGTCAATGAAATATACGAGACTTCTTGCATCTCCGCCGTAGCTTGACACCATTTACCACTAAAGCTACGGATTCATTACAATTCTGTATTTATTCCGATATCCGAGGTATATTACGCTTTGAATCTGGATTGCCTGGATATAGAAGATATTGTCCAGTGTTTTACATCTCAGAAACACTGCATATTCCACTGATATGGTATTTGGCATATCATTGCATGATATGATCTCAGGTCTTTGTAACATAGTGCAGGATAAGATAGCTCAAAGAAAATGGATTGAGAAGAATGACAGCTTATGCGTTTGTATATATGTATTCTTGTTTGAATTATTTGGTTGGAGATATTGTATTAAGATTGTACATATGTATATGGTCATGGACCATGAGACTTGTTTAGTAGTTTTTGATAAACATGATTGAATCAAATAAATTTAGCAAGAAATCTAACTTTAATTTGGGCAAAAATATTTTATTTTCGAGTTCAAGCTCATTTATGTGAATTAATTTTTTTTATATATATATTTTTAACTTAAAAATTTGTTATTGAACACCAGAAAGAATTGGTTTGGTTGATTTATTTATATTTTTAATGATAACGAAAAAGAATGGATGCTAAGAGAATATAACTAGAGTATGTCTCTTGTCAGACGTTCTTACGAATTTTTATCTGTGAGACGAGTCAACTATACCGATATTCACAATAAAAAGTAATGTTTTTAGTATAAAAAATAATATTTTTTAATGAATGACCCAAATAAGAGATCCATATCACAAAATACGATCCGTGAGATCGTATCACACAAATTTTTGCCATATAAACTAAGTTTTTTTTTTTTTTTGTATTTTTTTTCCTTCCATTAAAATCTCCCAATCAAACAAATTTTTTTACATTTCATTTATTTTCTCTTTCAAATCTGAACTCCCAAAGAGGGGGTGTATTCATTCTATATTTTCAAAGACTTTTAATGAATTTTTTTAAATGATGGACTTTTGTGGAGTTGATGGATTTTTATTGATTTTTATGGAATCTCATATAATTGTAAAACAAATTTCATACTCTTATAGATTTTTTTTCAAGATTTTTGTAGACTTTTGTAAACTTTTTCATAGAATTATGTGAATTTTGTAGTTTATAATTGTGATTTATTTTTTATTAATTTTTTTAAAATAATTATTGGACATAGATAACCTCTTCAATTTTAAATTATTATTTTTTATTTATGAATGTAAATGAATTTTACTTACTTAAAAGTTAAATCAATTTAATTTGTGAAAAACGACAAATGAACTATCCAATTTATTGAAATCAAAATTTCAATTCTTTATGTCAATTCAACATATTAATTAACAATATTTTTATAAGTTCATAATAAAATTTTATTAAAAGAACACTTAAAATAATGAGTAGCCTTTTATAAAAAAAAAATCTAATCATTACTGATAATTTGATCAACATTGTTCTACATTCCATTGGCTATGGTATTCCTCCATGCATTAGCATTTGCTCGTTGTTGTTTTTGAGTATTAAATAACTTATCAAAGTCGTCACCTTCATAAACTTGTGCTGATGAAGACAATTGAGCTTCATTATATAGTTCAATTTGAAATTCATCAAATTGACACTTCTTTCAAAGAAAATTGTGTAATATAGCACATGCCAATACAAGCCCTGTTAGGGGTGGGAAAAAATACCGAATTTTCGGTATATACCGAGATTACCGTAACAAAAAAATATTGAATTTACCGAATTTTAAGTATACCGAAGATTTCGGTACGGTAACGATATCCAATTTGAAAATTTTGGTATATACCGAAATAACGGAAAAATATACAAAAATTTTAAAATATATAATATTTTAAAACAATAAATTATAATTTTTTTAAAATGTAAGGTTTTTTTGGTTTGGTATACCGAAAATTTTGGTATAGTATCGATATGAATTTGCTTATACAATAATTTAAGATATAGATTAACTAAAATTAAAGAAAATAATTAAAAATAAAATGTTATATAATAATTAATAAAAAAATTAAATTTTAATTATGTTTTTAAAAAGTACAAATAAAAAGAAAAATAAATAGATGAGAAAAGAATGAAAGTTTGTATTGAATATGTGAATTTAGGAGATTTCTCAATTAAATATACATACAAATATTTAGGTTGAATCAAAGACTTTTGTTGACATTTTATTGTTGTACCTTATGCTATAATTCTTGTACTTAATAGAATTCCATAGAGTCATTAAAAGTCTATTGACATTTTGAATACCTATAGACTTTTGTAGAGTTTTTAAAAGTCAAGTTTGAATACCACATGACTTTTTAAAATTCTACAAAAGTTTACATTGAATACCACTAAACTTTTATGGAGTATATAAAAGTCTAGTTTGAATACCTCTAGATTTTTAAACTCCATAAAAGTCATTAAAAGTCTATAACCAATACACCCCTAAGTTTATGGGAGAGACCTTGCTAAAATGTATGGTGAAGCTTTTTTGTTTTACGTAAAATGTTATTATTTTTAAACTTCTTTTCCTATTTTAAACGTGTAAAAAATAATAATTGTTTTAAATTATTCAAAATAATATCAATTATAATTTTATTTTATTTCTTCACCATATATATGTTTTTTAGTAGTCATTTTTTCCAATTTTAGTTTAGATTATAGAAAATGAATTAAAATATTTAAATTTACACGATACCAATTATTTTTCACATACAACTATGTTCAAAAACTGCTACTATCGTGAAGGGGCAAATAATTCATGTTAAAATAGCAAAATTTTTGGAACTAAAAAATAATATCTAACATTCTTAAAAATAACATTATTAATGCTAAAATCTATAACAAAAAACATATAAAATTTAATATATAAATTGTCCTGTTGAAACGTCCACTACTTTTAAACTTTAAAACGCTATTAATTTTTTTTAATAAAAGTCGACACTTGCAATTTAAAACACGCAACATTACCAAAATCCAAAAATTAATTTAACATTTAAAATCTCAAGTCCACAAAATCCCTAAATCGTCAATTAACAAAAATCCTACATCAACCTTTAAGATACTCAAAACTAACTTCAAAATAAAGCATAAAAGTTTCTAATTAAATCATTCTCAAAATCTTTATTTCAAAATTTCAACTATCAAGCTAATGCAGAAATTAATGTCCATCGGGAGTGTACCGCCTGACTCGATCCACTCAAGCTTCAGCGCCTTCCTCAATCTCATCCTCACATGCATCCATTCAAACCTGCTGAGTCTAATGACTCAACACGTTCTAAATATGAGTAACAAATAATACATATACAGACACATGCATTAAAATCATATTTTTATTTAAAATAAGTTAGCGTAAATTTGTAAGCAGAAATGAATCATAAACGTCAAATCATAAAGCTTTCCATCATTTATCATTTTGGATGAAATTTGATCATTGAAAGTGACTAGCAGTATCATGTGGTCGACTGATTAGTCTTAACTCATCATTGCGCATGGGGACGGGCAGTAGACACACCTGTAAATGGAAATACGATTGTTGGGCTTCCTCTGGGGCCTTCTCCCGTAAACGGGCTCCCTCTACTCTCTAGGGCCTTCTCCCTCACGATATTCCCAATAATCATATAGCATATCATAGTTGTCACAGTCAATTCACATCCTTCAAAATATTTGTCTTTTCTTTTTATTCATACAATATCATATCCTTCCTACATTTGTGAAATAGCATTTTTAACAGTAAAAATCGCATAGCTTTAGAATAAATCATAAAATCTCATACTTTCATCATAAATGTTGTAAAATATTATTTATAATACGTTATGATTCTTCGGGACCCTGCCAGCCCTTTTTGTACTATCCACGTGTAAAATGATTGTTTTGCCCGCGGACCCAAAAATTCCTGGTTTTGACGTTTTCATACTTTTATTGACTCGAGGCTATCCCGAATAATTATATAAGCTTAAATTTGATTTCTAATATTTTTATTTAATGTAAACTCAGGCTTTTTAATTTAATTTCTTAATTACTAAATCATGAAGCGTTTAAATCTCGAATTAATTCAAAACTTAATATTTTCTTTTCAAATTTTAAACATAAACTTTTCATTCTTAAAATATCCCCGTGAGCCACGAACCACAACCCGTGAACCACGGTTCAAGTCGTTAGTCTTCCCCTTAGCCCAAAACCGAGCCCTAAACCCTAAGACAAGTCCTCACCTCACGCGATTCGAGCCACCCTCAAGCCACCTTGGAGAAAACCATTCCCAGACCCTTCGGGAACCTAACTAACCTAGCCTAGACCAGCACCAAGCCAGCCCAAGCCCCTGCCAAACCCACTAGCCCTATCTTCCCTTCTCCAAGTCGCAGCCCCAATCTACTCCAGCCATCATGAACCCTGGCTGCACCAGGCCCTGTCCCAACCCCTAGTTATCTTCCCTAGACCCTACTGGACCAGCCTAGCCAGCCCCAACCGAGCCACACGCCTCCAACAAAGATACAACAACCGCACACCTCCTCCAAGCCGAGAGCCCTAGTGCCTCGTGTTTCCTTGTGCAACCTAAAGTCCAGCCATGCCAGGCCTCTTCCTAGCCATGTCTCTGAGCCGTGCACCTAGCCCCGGACCAGCCCTGGTGCGTCTCCCTGATGGTCATGGTCTTCACCCAAGAGAAACCCTAGAAAACCTTAGGACTCTACCCTTCACCATGCACATCCCCTTCTTGTTTACGTCCAGCCTTCATCTAGTCCCTAAACGTCCCTTTTTCCCGTCTCTTAGACACTTGATAATGACAGCGTGTCCTTAGAATTCATAACGTGTTTCAAACAAGCGTAAAATTTTCAAAACTTGGAAAATAATCAGCAAAACGTTAAGCTATTCGTATTCAAATATTTTTCATGCTAAACTACGTAAAACATGCATATTATGATTTGAATGGTGCATCAAAAGAGTTTAGAAGAGTGCTTTTGTGTTTAAAATACTCGAATATGCGATCGTTGGCTTGGGTTGCGAATGAAGATGAACGGGAGACAAACGATCTTGGATTTTTGCTCTTGAAATTTTCGAATTTTGTGTGTGTGAAGTGTGTGAAATTTCGGCTGCTATGGAGGCTTAGACCTAGGTTTCTTTTTTATAAATTTCAAAATTGCATGTTAATGGGTTAAGGTTTTGGGCTTTTGTGTTTATGAGCAATTGGGCCTACTAATATTAGGTAAATTAGGCTCAATAACACCTATTTAATTGAAAAATAAAAGTTTACAAAAATTAGTTTTCAAAAACAATACTTTTGGTCATTTACAAGTCCATCGTTTGCCCAAAACAGCTCCCCGGATAAAATCGAGCTTGTCTCGTAGAATAATTTGGACTCTATCATTTTTAGAAAAGTTTAATCATATTTAATCACCTTAATAAGCCTAAAAAATATTTATCGAAAAATATTTTATCTTTGGTCGTCCCCAGTCTCCTTCCCCCAATCTATTATCGAATATTAGGATAAAAATTTTCAATTTTTATGAAATCATGCGATTAGACCTTCAATCATATAATATACATCAAGTAAGCATTTAAAATCAATTAAATAAAACAATTAAACAATTTAAATAATTTGCATGCATGCGATTTACGTGGACTGATTTTTTTTCGGGGTTACACCCGCACAATCAGAAAATATCCAATGCAACAAAAAGCCAATTTGATGATAATTCAATTTTAGCTTAAAAAATTCTGGAGCACAAATTACTCAGAAAGAATTAACAGTATGTGTGCCAAAAAAAATTAGAGGTGCCAAAAAAATTTCAGTTCAAGCTTACAAAATTTATATTTCTTGACTTAAAACTTTCATCGAGACTAGGCATGGATTTAACATATATGAGAAGTTGAGTGACTCCAAAACAAATATAAACTCTTAAAATTTCTGGTTCAAACTCGAGTAGCCACACATGAAACCTTTTTTTAATGTATTGGTAGCTCATACTCCAAAATACCTTCAATTGGACTTTTTAGGTAACTTTTTCCCAATATATATTCACAATTTTATTTTTCTCAATGACCTAAGAAAATATTCCATGGAGCTTTTTTTTAGTTTTTTCCAATTAATTTTTTTTTCTCATTTTCTCCATTTCAACCTCCTTCTCATTCTGATATATTTTTTAAAATCAACACTTCTTTCAAAAAATCAAAATTAATTCAAAAATTGGCCAAGACTAAATCTTGAATTACCAGAAATTCGTACAGTTTATCTATGTCAAGGGTACCTAGTCACAACCCTAACATTATGTATCACCTCACAGCTTAGCCCAATTCAAGTCAGAATATAGATTTTTAAGTTTATAAACTCAAATACTCAAAATGCAGCGATTGTATCATCAAGAAGAGATTTATATGACACATATACCCATGGCTTTTCTAAGTGTTTCAAACTTCACAGAATCAAGTGCTTTGGTGAGTATGTCCTCATTGCTTTTCTGTCTCACCATGCTCCAGAACTATTGTTTTACAGTCAACAAGATCACGCATGAAATAGTGTCGTATGTCAATGTGCTTCATTCTAGAATGTTGTACTAAGTTTATATCTATATATATATATATATATATATGGCACTTATGTTATCCCATTAAACAACTAAGACATCTTGCACAATACATAATCCTCAAACATTTGCTTCATCCATAGTAATTAGGTACAACAACTTCCAATAGCAACATATTCAGCCTCGGTTGTGGACAGAGGAATGGAGTTTTGTTTCTTGTTGTGCCAAGAAACCAAGTTGCATCCTTACATAAAAACATCCACCAGTCGTGTTTTTCTGTCACTTGAATTTCTGCTCAATCTGCGTCACTGAAACCTGCAAGACAAGTATTAATATTATTAGAAAACCATATTCCATAACTTGTCATACCATTTATGTAACAGATGATTCATTTCACAGCTTTCAGATGAGACTCCTTCGGGTTTGCTTGATACCTAGCACACACACATACAGAAAAAAAAAAACATATGCCATGTTTACTTGCGGTGAGATAGTGTAAACTCTCAATCATGCTACTTAATTTAAGAAAATAGTTAATCATGTTGAATTTTAGAAGGATCGCTCGCTCGTATGAGACTTTTAGAAATATATAAATATAAATAACACCACTTTATTGTTACAATTCATAGTACTTGTATTTGCTTGACAAATTCAAGAAAATCTTCGGATTCATCTGTCTCCTTCTCAAGTTTGCTGCCGACTCGCTTGTTTTCAACTCTTGTTACATGTTAAGCATTTTATCTTTTAGCGATTCATGCTGAATATAAACAATTTAGAATCAACAAAAACTCCATCCTCCTACATAAATGACTTAGACATTAATGCACAAGTTTCCATGACTTCTTCTGGCTCTAGTTCATTCAAATCATCCTCATCTAAGTCGTTTTCTGTATCAAGGTCTAAACAATTTAAAATCAACATAAACTCCATCCTCCTACACAAATGACTTATACATCAATGCATAACTTTCCATGGCTTCTTCTTGCTCTAGGTCATTCAAATCATCTTCATCTAAGTCGTTTTCTATCTCAAAGTCTAACTGTCTCATAAATGTTTCACTGTGTGTTTCAACATTCTCTACAACAGGTTCCTAGCCGATGTCTTCCAACAGTTCCTTCCCCAACAGATTTGTTTGCACATTCAAAGAAACATGATTGCTCACTTGTTCCTCGTTTTATTCCTAACTTGCTTCTGATTCACCATCACTCTTTGTAGAGTTCTTTCAGGGTGTTTTCACACTCAGCTTGAATGTGTCAATATCCTTCGCATGCCTTGCACTGTATGTCTTCGGGTTTATTCTTTCCTTCTCCTCCAATCAAGTTCTCCCCACTTTTCCTGAATTTTGGAAATTATACGACTTATTAGTATTTGGATAATTCAGAGATCTACCTTGATTATTAATTCCTTTCAAAACTTTGGAAAAATTCTTAGTAAGTAAAGCAAAAGATTCAACCAAGTCATCATCATTTTCTGACATTTCACTTCCCTCATTATTGTCATGAGATTCGACTTTGAAAGCGAGTCATTTTCCTTTTCATTTCTGCTCGAACTTCATTTCTTCATTTCTGCTCGAACTTCATTTCAAATGTGAGTAAGGATCCCATCAGTTCGTCCAATCTCATCGCATCTATATCCTTTGCTTCTTCGATGGCTGCCACTTTTACATTTAATCAGCTCGAGAGAGATCGAAATGTCTTTCGAATAAGTTTAGCACCCCGAATATTTTTCTCCTAGGGTAAATGCTTCGTTCGCAATATCACACAACATGGTATTAAAGTCGTTGATTGTCACATCTTCCTTCATCTTGAGATCCTCAAACCGGGTGCACCCAAATCTGGAGTTTGGAAATTTTGACTAATGCAATACCTTCATAGGTACTCTCTAAAATGTTCCACGCATCTCGAGCTAATTCAAATGTAGATATGATTTCGAACTGGTTTACATCTATTGCTTTGAATATCACATTTATTGTTTTTGCATTCTCAGTCGCCAAGTGTTCTTCCTCGATGCTCCATTTGTGTTCAGTTTTAGGAGAAGTTTTTTCCCGTCCTCATCTTAACACCATGTCTTTTCCTCAATTGATTTGATGAACGCTCTCATCCTCACCTTCCAGTATGGATAGTTAGTGTCGTCTAGAAGTAGGGGTCTGGTGATAAAATTTCCTTCTCGTACAAAATCCATGTATGCAAGAAATTGTAACACAAAAAAAATCAAGATCTCACTTCGAAACACATTAGTGAACCACTTTGATACCAATTGAAATGTTTTGTCTTGTTATATCAGTAACTTTATTAATTATAATTGGTTATTAAACAAATAGAAAATAAAATAAAGAAAACAAGAACAACAGAATTTGGAAATTTACAGCACAAACTAGACTTTTTGCAATGCCTATTCATCGATCTTATTTAACAAATACATGATAATCAAGATAATTAACATCAAATATCAAGATATCAAAATAAAATATATGTTTGTTATTCATATATATCATAAGATAAAATATATATCATTACCAAAATTAGACTATGTTAGGATCGGTTATTATGGGTGACGTGTTTAGAAAGGGGAAAGGGGCTGAATAAATACTTAGGCTTTTTGAACTCGTTTTCGAATATGAATTAGTTCTTTGAGGAACTGATCCTGAAATCTTGTATGTCTATATCGATCAGTTAACTAATAATAGTGTGGAATTAAACTAAATGATAGATTGAATATTTTGGCTAGGGTACTGTGAAAACTGAATGAATAAAAATAATTCACATGAGGATTTTTATGGATGTTTGAGATTTCAAATACTCCTACGTCACTCCTTCTATCTCAAGGATAAATATTCACTAAAAGACTTTGATTAATTAGAATGAATCTGTAATAACCTACTTCAGTTTGGACTTAAATACTGTCAAACTGAAACTCTTAGTTTTTCTTACAAACTTATCAGTTGATAACTGAATAGCTCAAATCAGTAGCCTGAATGCTACAAATATATCAATGGGTTGTGAACTAGAGATTGTAATTTGCAAACTGAATAGAAACTTGAAAATAATCGTAACTGACTAAAAAATTGGTTGTTCTTGTTGTTCATTAATGACTGTTGTTTTTCACTAACTCGATCGTTAACTTCTTCACAACTGAAATCCTCAGCTATAATAGTCTTCAATTTCAACGATCACATTGAATGTATTAATTAATTATATCCGTTGAGTCCTTTTTTAGTCTATGTAGACATCTTTTTTCTGATAGTGATACGATATATCAGACTGTTATGCTTCTGTAGGACTGAGCGCTTGCCACTTTATCAAAAGCTATAGCTGGTGGTAATAGTGCAACTCAAATCTTTTAAACCGCACAACAGCACAAGCACCACGGTTCGATCGCTCTACCAAACAGGAACAATTATTGCACCCAACAGCTTCGTCTGTTCTGCTTTGGTACGGAGTGTCAGTTTGTCTACTGAGATTCAAATTGCAACTGATGACATGGCTAACTGACAAGGAGTTAAAATGGTCGACTGATCATTTCCGTTGATCAATATTGGTTCTAACTGATGTCCTTTAAGTTTGACTGTTCTGCTATCAGTTCAGTTTAATCGTTTCAGTTTAGCTATATCAGTTCTGCAAATAATATTTTAAGTTTTGGTCTTCAGTTCTGATATCCCATCTGTTTGTCAATCTTCGATTCATCAGTTTTGAGACTTATTAATACTAATGAGAACTTTGGTTTATTTATTTCAATTCTTAGACCATTTCAGTCCGAAAAGTCCTTTTCAGTTCTGAGATCATTTATATTCTTTCAGTTCAGTTACTGATCAGTTCGGATCTTCAGTTCTTTTACTGATTGATTTGTCAAACTCTGAAACTCATAATTTCCAACATACTATAAAATTATATCTCAATATTCCAAGATAAAGTAACCTGAATATTCAAAACATCAAATAAATNTATGGTATATTAATATAATAGCACAACATGGCAAGCAGATGCTAATAGCCCAGAACTTATCCAGTTCATTAGCTAGTAATACTGAGCATAATACTGAATTATACAATGAGTTTCAAGAATTTTTGAAACAAAAGCAGAAATCTAATACAGATTCTCAATCTTCAGCATCATATGGTAATATCATGAAAGAAGATGATAATGATTCGGCTCTATATACAGAGACCGAACATCGTGAATTAATTCTTCTTATAGAAGAAAAGGATATCCAATGGGAAAAGACTCCGTGGACTATCATGGAGAGATATTTAACAAATACATCATATGCATTTGGTTCTTATAAACAAAGAGAATTTTATGAAAATCTTCTGTTATCCACAAAAAATATTGATATAACTCATTTTTTCAGTAATACTCAACAAAAAGGAAGTTATAACTTCTCCAAGTTCATTATCAAAAAGATAATATCTATTGAAGAATGGGGTATATCTTCATTGGTTGAAAAAGAATTTTATTCTGAAACTCATAAAATGAGTTTTAAATTTAATTTTTGGGATTATGTTGAGAGTTTTAATAAAACTCTATTTTATGAAAATGAGAAAAAGAAACATACATGGTTTCTGAAAATTTGTGAAAATGTTTTCCATTATCCTATTCCAAATTGGTTCTTCATATGGTGGAAGATTTTTGGTCCATCAGCAAAAATTTTGCCTGAGGTTTTTATAAAACCAATGAATACTTGGTTAAATGTTTCACCAAGTATTAAAAAATCCTTTTCTGAACATTGGGTTGATGGGAAGACTTTATGTCTGTTCTTCATGGAATTTGGAATCCCATGGATCTGGAGATGGCAGCCAGAATTTGGTTATACTGATGAAGGTCTCCCTTGCCTATGGAGAGTTAGCTCTACTAAATTTTGGGATAAATTATTACGTGACGATCCAGCAACTGGACAGCTTTATGGCTCAGAAACTCTTCATCAAATGGAAGAAAAAATTTCTTCATACCAGGAAGATTTACAGCATCAACAAGAAAAAGAAAAAGATGCAATGAGTTCATTTAAAGTTTTGACTCAAAAATATTCAGAAATTTACTCCAAAGAGAAAATGATAGATATCTACATTGACGAGATGAGAAAAGATCTCTACAAGAATATTGGCTGTTCTGATTCAAAATCTGACAAGTCCATGGCATCCGAATCAAGTGAAAATCTATTTATTCATCTAATGCAAATGCAGGATGCTCAAGATCCAGAGGATGATATTCCTTAATTTTCTCAGATTAATGATATTTTTGAGAATCTCAAAAATTCATTAAAAGATAATATTAAAGATGATTAGGATATTCATCTTTAAACATCACGTTGCAATCAACTAGTGGATGATGACATATCACATCAAAGGTGGAATCTCACCCCGTGGCATGATATCATGACAAAAGTGGGTGGCATATCACTATTTACTTTTTGACTTTTGTAACCATGTCACTGTTTGCTTTAATAAAGCATTTTACTGTTTATATTTTTAGTTGGAATCCGGGGTTTCATGTCCGGCACTTCCATCTATATATAGGACCATTCTGTGTTTTTAGGAGGACACGGTCGAGTTTGCTCCCATCTATTCCTATCTTGTAAACAACCCTTCTTAATAAAAGCTTCAACCTTTTGTATAAAAGTTTCTTCTTCTGGTTACAATTCTGTAAGTTTACTGTTTTTATTTTCTGTTTTTATTTTACCGTTTTAATTTTTATATTTTCGTATATTAGCCTGAATGACATGCTAAACTATTTGTGTTAAATCATCCAATTACTAAACCATGATCTTTATTTATTTGTAACTTGGAATTAAATTGATATGATAAAAGATTTTATTTAAATTTTGGAATTTAATGTAATATAAGGGTTAATGGTTGAACATGTTGAAAGACGAACCAGAAAATAGTAAACACAAGGTTCGAAGTTAATCAAGAGGCATAAATTCATGTTGTAGAGCTTCAGCCTGCTTAGCCGAGAGATGGCGTTTAAGGCGTTTATGAGTGATTTTTATGAATTTATGTTTCTGAAGTTGTCTTCGGGAAATCCTCTGTTGTTTAATTTATCTGGTATATCTTTTGTAATTCCTTTTATGTTTTGTAAAATTGCTATAGATGAACCTTATATTCATTCTTATTCTGGAAATTAAATACCTCTTTTTATTAGTTTAATAATTTGAATATGGTATATAGGCTGGAAACCAATAAACTCCATGTGTGCGAAAACCACTAAGAAAACATTTGGTAAAACAATGCCACGTATCAGATTCAATTTGTATTCCAAGCCTCAGAGGAAAATATGATTGCATTAACTAATCTATCTAATAAATCTTTTTTATTAGGAATAGGACGCCTAATCCATTTTGAAACCTTATTTAAGGGTTTATAGTTTATTACTAATCTAGGTACTCCTCTTTCCTGCTCAGAATGTTTATTAACATAGAAAGCAGTATATGACCAAGGAGATTGAGAAAGTGTTATTAAAAATTTTTCTAATAAATAATGAATTTCATTTTTACATAATTATAAATATTCAGAATTCATTTGACAAGGACGAGCCTTGGTAGGAATATTTATTTCCTTAAAATCTTCTTCATATGGAAGAGAGATTATATGTTTATTTCTATTACAAAAAGCATTTGGAAGATCATTACATATTTCTAATGAAAATTTATTATAAATAAATTTAATCTTATCCTGTAATTTAGGATTTTTTAATATATCATCTATAGTTGAAATTTTAACTTCTTCTTTTAAAGAATTAATTTGAAAAGTTTTTCTATCAATCTTTTCTTGTAATTCATTAAGAATTCTATGAACATGTTTAGTTATAAACTAAAACGAAATAGGATTACCTTAATAAGTTTTTACTATACCTGTTTCATCAACATGCTTTAAAGGATATATTTGATAAATAAAAAGTAAACAAAGTATTAATTGGCTAAAAATATCTTTTAGTAATAAAAAACTGGTTTGAATACAGTTTTTATCTTTGTAAATATAAGCTTTAGGTAATTTATAATTTATTTTTAAAGGTTCTCCTCCTGCATGAGAGAGAGAATGAGTAGTTTTATGAAAATATTTTGTAGGAATTAATCCTTCTTGTATAACATTCAAATCTGCACCACTATCTATCATAGCAATGAAATTCTTCTTATAAGAATTATCAATTAATAAAGTAATATTTGTATACCATTTTTGAGATATTATCTTACTCAAAACAGATAAATGATTATCATCATTAAATGAAATATTTTGATTATTATCAATAATGTCATATTCTTCTTTGTTATTTTCAATAACATAGATACGATAACTTAAATGAGTCTTATTCTGATGTAAAATTTTTATTTGTTCTTTAAGATTATTAATCTCTTTTATCAAATCTTGTATAGTAACAGGATTCTTTTAACTATATTTTTGTTGTAAAAGATTTTTTTACTTCTTTCATAGAATAAACTAGTTCTTGTTTAACATTTATATTATTTCCACTACTTGTTGAAACAGTGTCTTTCATTTGATCTATTATAGTAGATTTTAATATTGGATCCTTAATCATTTTAAGGAATTCTAAAAGATTATTATTAGTTAAAACATTAATATTTAAATCTTTAAATTGAGACATAAGTTTATAAAACTCATCATTTTTACTATCAATATCACTTAAATGATTGATACAAGATTCTCCTTGTATACAATTATCACATTCTATATCAGAATTAAAAGATTCATTTTCTATTATATCTTCTGAATTGTAAAATTCTGAACTAGATTTTGAGCTATTCTCATATTCACTATCTGAATTCTGATTAGAATCCATTATTATTTTATTGATTTTATCTTTGAAATTTTCATCTATGTCTAAATTATTAATTTTGTTTTTAGCCCAACATTGATTAGCATAATGTCCTGGCTTTTTACAATTTCTACAAATAATTATTTTTATTTTTAGCTTTATAATTTTCAGCTTTTCGTAATTCACGGTTTTTTTTTCTTTTCTTCTTTCTATCTTTTTGTCTATCAGACAAATGTCTTTTCTTCGTATAAGGTCTTTCGTCTTTATCTGTTATTTTTTTACCTTTATTAGGTAGGTCCATACCAAATTGATCACAAAATTTACCTAGTTGTTTTCTTTCAAGTAAATTCTGTCTCTTAATTTGATTATTTAATTTTAATTCATTACAGAGAGCTAAACCCTTTTGAATACAAATACTTATTAATTTGTCATAAGTATAACTATCATAAGAAATATTTATATCATCCTTTATTAATACTTTTCTAATTCTTTCTGCAAAGAAAAAGGGTAAACCATCTATAAATTTGGCTTTCCAAATACTATTATTACAGTCTGGTATCTCATAAATTCAAGATAAAAAAGTATCTTTATACCATCTAAAATCAGTAAGCATTTTACATTTTAGATTACTTAATAAAATACGAATTTGTTCACTATTATCAGTGAATCTACCAGTAAAATGTTCAATCATTGTCATTATTAATGAATAAACTATATTTTCTAATTGAATATTATCTTCAATTTTTATTGAATTGAAAATATCATCTTTCTGGGATTGATTTAAATAATTATCTCACCAACCTTTAAGTTGACCAGTGAATTCTGCTATAATCATTCTAGCAATATTTTTATCAGTATTACCGGAAGTTTTACACACAGTACTATACATAAGCATTCTGTGAGCAGTATTATAAATTTGTTTATCACTAACTCCATCAATATTCCATTCATAAATACTTTTCCCATTATAACTATTAGAGAAAATATATTCTTGTTCTTCAACAAGAACATCCATGGGAGTAGGTCTATCATAATAATATTTAGTTTGGGTAGGTTTATCTGCCCATTTTATTTTATTAATTTCTTCATCAGAAAAATTATTATTATTAACAATCTCTTCATTAAGAGTATTTAAATTAAGATTTTTAAATTTTTCTTCTAATAATTTTTCTAAATCAGAAACATAAGATTTAAATTTAAAATCTTTAATATCTGGAGGGGATTTAATAGAAGAACTAGCAATAGAAACAATATTTGTTTGTGGTTCTTGTATATGAACATCTGGTTTAATTTTATTAATAGCTAAAATAATTTTATCAATACGATCTTTAAGAGAAACTATTTCTTCTCCTATTATCGTAAGATATAAATTTGTATAATTTTGTTTTTCAATTATTTGATTAATATGTTTAACAGTTATTTATAACATATCATTTTCAAATAATTTTGAAAAAGCAGTAAAATTCAAAACTTTATTATTCTTTTCTATAATAAAAGATTGTTGAGGAGGGTAAACAGATCTTTGAATCTGTCCAAAAGGAAATTTATAATTTCTTTCAAGAATATAAATATAATCTATAATGAATGTTTTAAAAAACCAAGGAAAAAAATGAATTAATCTATTTTAATTTTCACAATATTTATAAAATTCTGTGACAATATATTCAAATTCTTCTTCAGAGAAACTTTTAAAATACCAATCTCTGAAATATTTCCATTTGGGTAAATAAAATTCTGCATTAATCTTTGCTCTAGCAAAAGTTCCTTTAGTAAAATCAATCTTTGGTTTACTATCCATTAAATAGTAAAATTCATTTCTGAAACAGTATCAGTTTCTTTAACTTTTTGAAAGTTACATTGATGAACAATATTATTTTGATTAATAATTAAATCTTCTGCTGAAGATTCTACTTCTTCTCTTATTTGAGAAGTTGAAGCTCTAGAAGTTTGTGGAATATCCACCATATAATCAAGAGGTGAAATAAAAGAATGACTAGAGCTTGATCTAGCATAAACAGAAGAGGATAATAATCTTCTTTGTTCATTATTAAACTGTATTTGAATAGATCCTTCATTAGTTTGAATAACTTGCTGTAAATATCTATTTATTATAAGATTTCTAGGAACAGCTTGTTCAATTATCCAGTTTTCAGGAAATTCAATTTCTTCCCACTTTATAGATCTACGGGTTGTAATATTAAATCTATTAAAATTATATCCATGAGTTTTAACATTTAATATCAAAGAGTCTAAGATATTTATATCAGACAAAGATAAAGATAAATTTGGATAAACATCAAAATATACAGGACCATGAGCCAAACTAGATTGAATTATTCCCATAAGGGATTGCTTCCAATTTAAATTTCTACCATCTCTTAAAGCTGATATAAAGCTTTCTGGTAAACCTTCTAAAGTTAAAGGTCTAAAAACAATTTGTATTAAACCTATATGAATAAATCTGTAATTTTTCCTATAAGGCAAAATATCTTTATTATTCAATATTCTAATAACCATTTCTTCATTATGAAGAGGTACTGATGATTCTGTAGTTTTTACTACATGTTTAAAATCAATTTTTTCAAATGTTCCTAATTTATAGGTCATTTTAGATTCTATCTTAGGAATAGTCCATTTATTTAATAAATCTAAATTTTCAGGTAAATCATATTCTTCATTTAAACTGTTTTTAACAGTTTCTTTCATACTGAAAATATTCATGTGAATAAACAGTGTTAAATCATCAACCAAAACTATTTCCATGGCTCTGATACCATCTGAGGCTTGGAATACAAATTGAATATGATACGTGGCATTGTTTTACCAAATGTTTCTTTAGTGGCTTTCGCACACATGGAGTTTATTGGTTTCCAGCCTATATACCATATTCAAATTACTGAACTAATAAAAGGAGGTATTTAATTTACAGAATAAGAATGAATATAAGATTCATCTATGGAAATTTTACAAAACATAAAGAATTACAAAAGATATACCAGAGAAATTAAATAACAGAGGATTTCCCGAAGACAACTTCAGAAACATAAATTCATAAAAAATCACCCATAAACGCCTTAAACGCCATCTCTCGGCTAAGCAGGCTGAAGGGCTACAACATGAATTTATGCCTCTTGATTAACTTCGAACCTTGTGTTTACTATTTCCTGGTTCGTCTTTCAACCTTATGTTCAACCATTAACCCTTATATTACATTAAATTCCAAAATTTAAATAAAATCTTTTATCATTTCAATTTAATCCCAAGTTACAAATAAATAAAAATCATGGTTTAGTAATGGGATGATTTAACACAAATAGTTTAGCCTGTCATTCAGGCTAATATACGAAAATATAAAAATTAAAAATGTAAAATAAAAACAGTAAACTTACAGAATTGTAACCAGAAAAAGAAACTTTTATACAAAAGTTGAAGCTTTTATTAAGAAGGGTTGTTTACAAGATAGAAATAGAGGGGAGCAAACTCGACCGTGTCCTCCTAAAAACACATAATGGTCCTATATATAGATGGAAGTGCCGGACAGGAAACCCCGGATTCCAACTAAAAATATAAATAGTAAAATGCTTTATTAAAGCAAACAGTAACATGGTTACAAAAGTAAAAAAATTAAATAGTGATATGCCACCCACTTTTGCCATGATATCATGCCACGATGTTAGATTCCACCTTTGATGTGATATGTCACCATCCACTAGTTGATTGCAACGTGATGTTTAAAGATGAATATCCTAATGCTTTTCGGAATAGAAAGAAACATATAGAAATAAACATATAATCTCTCTTCCATATGAAGAATATTTTAAGGAAATAAATATTCCTACCAAGGCTCGTCCTTATCAAAATAAATTCTGAATATTTAGAATTATGTAAAAATGAAATTCATTCTTTATTAGAAAAAAGGTTTAATAACACCTTCTAAATCTCCTTGGTCATGTACTGCTTTCTATGTTAATAAACATTCTGAGCAGGAAAGAGGAGTACCTAGATTAGTAATAAACTATAAACCCTGAAATAAGGTTTTAAAATAGATTAGGCATCCTATTCCTAATAAAAAAAAGATTTATTAGATAGATTAGTTAATGCAATCATATTTTTCAAATTTGATTTAAAATCAGGATTTTAACATATTCAAATACAAGAATCTGATAGATATAAAACTGATTTTAATGTTCTTATAGGACATTATAAATGGACAGTAATGCCATTTGGACTTAAAAATGTACCTTCAGAATTTCAACAAATTATGGATGATATTTTTTTATCAGTATAACAATTTTATAATTGTTTATGTTGATGAGATGTTGGTATTTTCTAATGATATTGAATCTCATTTTAAACATTTAGAAAAGTTTAAACATATTATTATTCAAAATGGTCTTGTTATTTCAAAATCTAAAATGATTTTATTTCAAACTAATATTAGATTTTTAGGCCATAATATTGAATAAGGAAAAATTATTCCTATTCAAAGAAGTATAGAATTTTGTTCTAAATTCCCTGATATTATAACTGATAAAACTCAGTTACAAAGATTTTTAGGAAGTTTAAATTATATTTCTCCTTATATTCAAAATCTTACTAAAGATTCTGCTATCTTATATGATAGACTTAAGAAAAATCCTTTACCCTGGACAGATAAGCATACTACGGCTGTTCAGATTATAAAAGAAAAGGTTAAAAATCTTCCATGTCTTATGTTAGCTAATCCCCAATGGGATAAAATTGTTGAAACAGATGCTTCTGATACAGGTTTTGGTGGAATTTTGAAACAAAAAGATCCCCAAATTAAACAGGAATATCTGATTCGTTTTTATTCTGGGAAATGGAATAATGCCCAAAAGAATTATTCTACAGTGGCAAAAAAAATCTTAGCTATTGTTAGATGTATTTTAAAATTTCAAGATGATTTATATAATCAAAAGTTTATTATAAAAACTGATTGCAAATCTGCAAAATTTATGTTTAATAAAGATTTTAAACATGATGTGTCTAAGCAAATGTTTGCAAGATGGCAGGCTCATTTAGCCCCTTTTGATTTTAAAATTATTTACAAAAAAGGTGAAGATAATCACCTACCTGATTTCTTAACTCGTAAATATTTATCTTAATGTCTTTCTTTAAAGATATGTATTCTCGAGATAGAGGAGAGTCCTCTTATAGAAGACGAGTTGGTAGGGGAAAACCCCCTAATATAATAGCACAGCACGGCAAGGAGAGGCTAATAGCCCAGAACTTATCTAGTTAATCGGCCAGTAATACTGAGCAGAATAATGAGTTATACAATGAGTTTCAAGAATTTTTGAAACAAAAGCAGAAATCTAATACAGATTTTCAATCTTCAGCATCATATGCAAATATCATGAAAGAAGATGATAATGATTCGGCTCTATATACAGAGACCAAATATCGTGAATTAATTCTTCTTATATAAGAAAAGGATATCCAATGGGAAAATATTCCGTGGACTATCATGGAGAGATATTTAACAAATACATCATATGTATTTGATTCTTATAAACAAAGAGGATTTTATGAAAATCTTCTGTTATCCACAAAAAGTGTTGATATAACTCACTTTTTCAGTAATACTCAACAAAAAGGAAGTTATAACTTCTCCAAGTTCATTATCAAAAAGATAATATCTATTGAAGAATATGGTATATCTCCATTAGTTGAAAAAGAATTTTATTCTGATACTCATAAAATGAGTTTCAAATTTAATTTTTGGGATTATGTCGAGAGTTTTAATAAAACTCTATTCTACGAAAATGAGAAAAAGAAACATACATGGTTTCTGAAAATTTGTGAAAATGTTTTTCATTATCCTGTTCCAAATTGGTTCTTCATATGGTGGAAGGTTTTTGGTCCATCAGCAAAAATTTTGCCTGAGGTTTTTATAAAGCTAATGAATACTTGGTTAAATATTTTTCCAAGTATTAAAAAATCTTTTTCTAAACATTGGATTGACGGCAAGACTTTATGTCTGTTCTTCATGGAATTTGGTATCCCAAGTATATATATTATGGTATAATATATTAAATACACAGGCCAATTTGATAAACTCCTTTTGATATGGCTTGTGACTTTGAATATTTTTTTCTAAATTCGCTCTTACATTATATATATATCATAAATAACTTTTTAAAGATGTCTCATCAATTATTTTAGATTTTTCTCCTAAATATCTAGGATAAATAACTTTATAAATCAAATATTAGAAAAAAAATCCTTATTTTATAAAATATTATAACTAAACTAATGATGTTTAAATAAGAGAAAAATCTTCAATTCAAGTTTCACTTTATGATTTACTTCTTAAGATATAAATTTTTAGTTTGAACTCACTAGTTTTGAAAAAATAAAAAATATCCTTGATTTTATAATTGGGCTAGAAATGATATCAGAATCAAAGTAAAATTATTTCAAACATACAATGTTATTATTAATGTGTAAATAAATATTTGATCATGATATTTTCTCAAAAATTATGGATCTGAACATAAGTTCAAGATTAAATATTTACAAGACTTATTCCAATACTTTCGAATATTTACAAGAAGAGCTAACCAGTATTAGACATCAGGAGAAAAGATAAACACATTAGAGTTCGTAACTTATAATTCAAAGTGATAGGTTTATGGAAATAGTTCCGAATTCTTGTAAACTCTCCGTATATCTTAAAAATATCCAAAAGACGGTACAAAACTATGACAATCAACTATACTGTATACCACATAAAATTGAGGAAATCCTTGAAAACAAGAAGAAACTCTAAGAACATTAATAATATTCAAATAAGAATCCAAACTCTAAAACAACAACCAAGTTCTAGTAAAATAATCTCGAAAAGAAGGTTATCATCATCTTTTAGTACATAGCTCTTATTATATTAAAGAGGGAAGATTAAGGTAATTACAAGAAAAACTACAAGCTTTGCATGAAAGGAAGGTTATCATCATTTTTTAGTAGTGAGCTCTTATTATATCAAAGATGGAAGATCAATGTAATTACAAGAAAAACTACAAGCTTTGCATGAGAAATATTTGAAAAAAAGAAAAAAAGAACTCTTATGTGGAACAGTAAGCTGACGGAGAGTAAAGAAACTCGTCGAAAATTCTGCAATATGAGTCATGTAGGAAAGTGATCAGAAGAATATGCCTAGAATGCCCAAACCAGAAAGAACTTGAATTCGAGAAAGATTTACGCCCAAATCTGACCGAAAACATATTGTAGAGACAAGTCCAAGTAGTGAAGGTCTACATAAATACATTTTCCTGAGAAAGGTAAAGAAGACATAAATCACTTCATATTAGTATAAGATGAACTATTTATTCCCCGCAACATAACGTACCACTAACTAGTGATACATCACCCAAAAAAAAGTTGACCACCATCCACAAACATTTTTGTATAAATCAACACAGAAGAAAGAAAGGTAACGCCAGACTCGGCATCCAAAAAACCTTGATTAATTTTGGCTTGACTATCGACAGATTGAAGCCACTCACAACCGGATGGGCGGCGCCACCAGATTCATCACCCTCCTTGTCGCCCCATTCCCACTTCTCCGACCATCCATTCTCCTCCTCCTCCACCGCCTCCTTATTCTCACTACCTCTCCTCTCCTTTTCACTCTCTCTTCCCCTTACAAGACCAAGTCCCGCACTTCTCACTTAGTCAGCTCATTTCACTCTCAACCCAACAATAACGCTCACAATCTCAGCTTATCGGCCACCTCCCAGCAACAGCATAACCACCCCTGGCCTGAATGGACTCATTTTCTCAATTTTTTGTCAGATAGACAGGCCTTGTCGTCTCCTAGCCCTGTGGACTTGAAAATACCTCCTGAGGATGCATTTGTTGTGTACGAGGAATTACCCGATGATTTCGTAATTGCTGCTTCTAATTGCTTGGCTTTTGCTCGGGACAGACCGAACCTTCTTGGGTTTGTTCTCTTTTCCTGTTCTGTTTTAGTATCACGAAGGACCGGCGAAATGTTAAATGGTTGATTTGGTTGTGTTTTCAAGAAAATGGTTTAAAAAATTATGTTTTTGAGACCTGCCTTTTGTTTTCTAAGGTTTTGTTTCGATAAAGTATTGTGGGACCTTGGTTGTTTCACATTTAATTGTTTAACCCATTACCTGACTACCACTTCCTACCATTCCTAATTAAAAACGTTAGTAAGAAAAACTAAGTGTTCACGGTAGACTGTTGAGATACAAGATAGTCTTAGTGATGTACTCGGACAAAAATACTTGAGAGGGATGGTGGACGTGTTCCACATTTAATTGATTATGGACTTTTGGTCAGTGTAAATACTTTTACAACAAAGGTATTTCAGAATTCATAGTTTTGATCAACTTTTCTCGTCGTCTACAACGTGCAGAGTGATTAACCTTGGTTTGTAGAATGAGAGTAGCTCCTTCAGAATCATATTTGCTTCATGAGTTAATATTGATTTAACACTCAAATCAGATTGCTTTCAAGGAAGAACATTGAAGCAGTTGTTTCAAATGGAACTCCCTTTTTATTTAAAAGTGCGCTTGACTGTGCAAGGAGGATGAGAGCATTTCTAGGGACTGATCAAGGCAATGTAAGTGCATGGTACTATGTTTTTCCTATGTTTTCAAACATGTATGTTGATTTTCCTGTTAATTGCAAAGGACAATTCTCGTTGGTGCTAGTTTTGTATGCAATCTTCATAAAATTATTTTTGCTGGATAAGTTGTGAGTGTGTGTCATTGAGGTCTTATATAAGATAATAATTGTTGCTTTAATTGGAGCAGCTTTTTTATTCTCATAATGAATTTCTTTATAATCGATTCCATTTTTCTGTGCACAATTATTATGCCAAGAAGTGGAAGTCATTAATACACTGATACACTTAGTCACTTACAATTTATCATCTATTTCTGAGTGTATTAGGTATTAATTGTATTTGCACCAGAAAGGCATTGCACTCAGCATGTTCTTTGCCTGAAGCGATTCAATCCACCATTAAGTATTATTTGATCATTTCTCTTGATGTGCTTTTTATGCATATGTACTCTTCAATTCATTGGAATTTTGAATTTGAACACCATGCTTATTCATTTTGTCTTTTGCAACCTCTTTTACTTTTATGAATGAACTGCTGATTTCAGGCGTCAGAATATGATAAAGCAACCACAATTGATCTAATGAAGTATATAATCAGTTATGTGAGCAATCCAACTGTTTCTTCTAGCAAAAATGGTTTGTATAGTAGGGAACTTGTTGATTCATCCATCAGGAATTTGTTGCATGAGCTGGGTACTGTAAGCGGGGCTCCAATAGGTTATGCTCCTGCTCAAGAGCAGCAGTTCTCAGGGAGATACGGACAAACAACAAGACCTCTGGGACGAAATACTGAAATGAAGAAAGGTGACTGGGTGTGCTCAAAGTAAGTATATATAAGGGGTGCAAATGAACTGAATTGAGCCAAATAGTAATCATATTCGAAGTTGGGCTAGAAAATTTTACCCTACTCAAAGCTAACAAAATGAATAATTTAGAATCAAATTAAAGTTTTATAGAATGTGGTTTGGTTGTATGAACTAAATTATCAAGTTTGTATTAAGTGAAGGTTCAAATTTCGGTTTGAATTCGTTTAATTTTGAATATTAGATGTATATATTAAAGCGCATAACGGTTTCATGTGCAACTCGTAAGCTATCAAATGATATAATTTGATTATGAATTTAGTTCCATATATTTGAAAATATTCGATCTTTGTTCAAATTCAATGATATATAGAATCACGCTATATTTAAGCTAACTCGAAAAACTCAAAGAACAGCTCAATTCGTTTGCATCCTCATTTTACCTGAAGTTATTATTTTGTTTTGGCATATGCTTTACTTTTTGTTGGGTCTTCAAGCGTACCGAACAGATAATGCTGCATTGACAATGTATTGCCACTTTTCAACTTGTTTATTTTGACAGATGCAACTTTATGAACTTCGCAAGAAACATGGAATGTCTTGAATGTGAAGAACCCAGACCAAAGAGACAGCTAACTGGAGGGGAGTGGGAATGCCCTCAGTAAGATTCGTTTTATTTCACAGTATTTTGAAGCGATTAGCTATGAACAACCTAAAACCTGATTACTAATAAAATGACAATCAAGATTCTTTGTCGCAGATGCAATTTCTTTAATTATGGAAGGAATTTGGTTTGCTTGAGATGCGACTGCAGAAGACCTGGTGCCCCATTATTTAAGGCCAAAAATTCTGGATCAGGCTTGCGTTATAACGGGGATTATCAGTTCAAAGCCAATATAGATAGTAGACTGGTTGAGAATGAAGGGGAGCAGAATCGATTTTCGGAAATTTCCCCTCTAGATTCAGACGTCGAGGATTTGAAAATCCTGCCAATGATAACCCAAGGAACAATTTCAACCGAGCCCACGAATCAAGGTACGGTCAGCAGTGAGGCTCAGAGTTTCTCTGGGAATTTTCAGTTTCCGAAAGATTCAGGTGGCGAAAATAAAGTGTTTGAGCAATCTGAAATGTCAGAAAACTGGTTCAAGAAAGTGGTAGATTTGTATGATGACAAGGACTTGCCTAGTACAATTTCCGATGAGGACTTTCCTGCAATGATGCCAATGCGCAAGGGAGAAAACCGATTTGTTGTCACCAAGAAAAAGGATTGTGATTTGTATGATGACAAGGACTTGCCTAGTACAATTTCCGATGAGGACTTTCCTGCAATGATGCCAATGCGCAAGGGAGAAAACCGATTTGTTGTCACCAAGAAAAAGGATCGTTCTCTAACTTCACCCAAGTACAAAAGACAAGTAGCTTTGGATCAAGCGAAGGATTCAAACTTTGTTCCTTTTGTTCCATTCCCTCCTGACTACTTTGCTAGAAAGGATACAGAGCAACCTGGTGTCCTAGATACATCGAGGAAAGCTACCAGTGACAACTCTTCCCATAAAGTACCGATAGAAACAGAAAATTTTGACGGCTCTAGGCATATTGCGGTGCCAACAAAGGACGACAGAACAGTGAGCGCAGAGAACTCTGTTTATGGTGATAAGTTTATGGTTGATACAAGTACTGACCCAAAAAGGGTTAACTCACCAACGAGCACAGAATCTTCACAATTGTCAGATAATATTATAACACCTTCAGATTCGAGCCCCGATCAAAGCTCCATTACGTCCCACTCTATCAGTAATAATTCGGGAAAACCGAAAATGTCTGAATATGAGAATGTTCGAAGTAGCTGGATGGGAAAGAGCTTGGAGGGGTCGGCTGTGAAGGAACTAGATCCTCTAGACATGTCGGAAGAGGCGAAAGCTGAAAGGTGGTTCAAACGTGTTGCGCAAGTAAAGGATATTTCTGAACTTAGCCAAATCCCGGATGAAGATTTCCCCTCGATAATGCCAATGCGGAAAGGAGTGAACAGGTTTGTTGTGAGCAAGAGGAAAACGCCTCTCGAGAGGAGGTTGACATCCCAGCAGTATAGGAGAAGTCTACCTATTGTGATTACCGATCCTGTGAGAAATGAAACTGATAATAGTAGTTAAAAACTTTCGAACTTGTTTAAGAAACTTTGATCTCTGTAATTTGTTTCCATAGTAAAATTGTTTTATCTCACTCTTCAAGATAAAGAATTAAGGAAAATTATACCGTTTTGAAATAGATATAGACGCATGTTGTGTTTAGGTTGGGTTCATATCTTCTATGTTGAGTGTGTCCATTTCTTTGATGAAAAGGGTATTTAAAAACATTAAGTTTTGGCTTTAGAGAATTGGAATTTTGTTTATTTCACTTGTAAAATTGGAATTTGTGTGGGTAAAACAAAATTGATAGGAGGTTCTTGTAACTTTTAAGTTCACGACAAAAGAATATCGACAATTAATCAGTTTAAAGCCCATTAGTTTTTCGACAATTTGATTCAGTAGAGTATGCATTCAGTTTTAGGGCGAGATCGTTAGAGAAAGTAATGGATAATGACAGACTTGGAAGAGCTCTCCAGAAGTTGAACTAAAGAGAACAATCGACAAAAAACTGAACACACAAAATCGCTCAACAATTTGCAAGATCTCTCTACAAAATTTCAATTTCATATTCAAGCATTCTAGTCTTTTTATTAGATTTTCAAGTATTTTAGGTCATCTTTATTCCATATTTCAACAAGTTTTATTTTAATTTTTTTGTCACGTGAATTTATAATGATTTGTAAATACATAAGGGGTTTATCCTAGTGTTATTTCCATTATTTATCTTTATTTTTGACATATTATTTTCTTAGGAGATTAATACTAATAATTAAATTGAGATTCATAATCGTCTTGTTTTTAGAAGTTAGATTTTTTTATTATTTTCATATAAATTGGTGCTTTTAGCATGTTGCATGCCCGCAATATCGAAAATTTGAGCAAAAAAATTGGGATGCGTGGTGGGACATGAGATATGCCGCCAAAGATCATAAGAAATGTTGACAAGGGAGTTGTAGATACTCAATCCAACCCAGAGGAACCTCATATTTAAGGAAGTTGCACCATAGATTTATGTTCAACAGATGGTTGAACAAATTGAAGGCCAACAACATAGTCATACTGGGTTTAAANCATTAAATAAGAACAAAAACCAAGTGACAGACACATAAATCAAATGAGTAAATGATGGTGTAAAAGCTCGGGAGACACAAGAAATCGATGAGGATTTGAAGACATAAACTATTCCAAGTATCATCATGCATTCAAGCATACTATTAAGAATTGTTGGTCTTTTGAGAATTTCGGGGGAAAAAGAAAATAAAGAAATGTTGGGTTCTTAAAAGGACGATTTCTTGAAATGAAAAGAAAAGGTGATCCTATCAATGGTGAGAAGAAGAGGAGTATGAATCGGAACAAAATGATTCAAGGGAGTCAATCCAGAGACGTGAGGTAGTTAACGGCCTTTGGGCCGAGAAACCAACACATATCAAAGAGGATGATGCATTCCAATCTAATGCAACATGTTGTAAGATTCTCTCACCAGATCAAAGGGAGTCGACACTATCCTGGGGAGTTAACTTACTAGAATCAGAATAGTCATTTTCACGTGGGAAAGTCCACGGCCTTAGGGCCGAGAAAGCAATTTTTTTTCTAGAAGACCAGTCGACAAATCAAGGATTTAAGAACTATCATGACAATAATAATCCATCTTATTTCGAGTCAAAAAGGGAAGAACTCGGGAGGAAGTCTGTTCAACATGGTAAACGTGAAAACATATGGGCAGAGCTCTGTCCAAGAAAGCTAACAATGATCAGAGAATGAGGACTTAGTTTGTCCCTCCTGCTAGAAGTGAATTTAGTGAAGCTTGGAGAGTGGACCAAAACAAAAAGTTTCCTAAGCCATTCAAAAGGACACAAAAAGAAGGATACTAAGGGAGAGAACTGCTTCTAGAAAGGAGGAACTTGATATGGTGAAAAGCAAATCAAAATTTGATAGGTCACCTACTGAATATAAAGTTAGTGATGAAGATTATGATTTACTCGATGAAAAAGATGTGAAATGAAGAAAAACATTTGATTTTTGTGTGGGTAAGCCTTCAATCCCCTTGGGATGCTAGCGAGCATCCCTCGCTTGTCACGAGCAGGATTCGAACCAGCATCTCTGGGCTCAAAAGACAAGCCCAGCCTCTTTCGGATCCTTTCATTCTGATTGTGACTATAGTGACCCGCGTTGGCAAGGGAAGAGAGTTCTTAAATAGAGATATATGAGCTGCTATTAGTTCACTTCACCAAGTCTAAAGCCTAGCGCTTAGTCTTGCAAGCAAGGGACACAAAGAATCACCGGAACGAAGGCTGATGAAGAGGGTATTTAAAAACATCAAGTTTTGGCTTTAGAGAATTGGAATTTTGTTTATTTCACTTGTAAGATTGGAATTTGTGTGGGTAAAACAAAATTGATAGGAGGTTCTTGTAACTTTTAAGTTCACGACAAAAGAATATCGACAATTAATCAGTTTAAAGCCCATTAGTTTTTCGACAATTTGATTCAGTAGAGTATGCATTCAGTTTTAGGGCGAGATCGTTAGAGAAAGTAATGGATAATGACAGACTTGGAAGAGCTCTCCAGAAGTTGAACAAAAGAGAACAATCGACAAAAAAATGAACACACAAAATCGCTCAACAATTTGCAAGATCTCTCTACAAAATTTCAATTTCATATTCAAGCATTCTAGTCTTTTTGTTAGATTTTCAAGTATTTTAGGTCATCTTTATTTCATATTTCAACAAGTTTTATTTTAATTTTTTTGTCACGTGAATTTATAATGATTTGTAAATACATAAGGGGTTTATCCTAGTGTTATTTCCATTATTTATCTTTATTTTTGACATATTATTTTCTTAGGAGATTAATACTAATAATTAAATTGAGATTCATAATCGTCTTGTTTTTAGAAGTTAGATTTTTTTTATTATTTTCATATAAATTGGTGCTTTTAGCATGTGGCATGCCCGCAATATCGAAAATTTGAGCAAAAAAATTGGGATGCGTGGTGGGACATGAGATATGCCGCCAAAGATCATAAGAAATGTTGACAAGGGAGTTGTAGATACTCAATCCAACCCAGAGGAACCTCATATTTAAGGAAGTTGCACCATAGATTTATGTTCAACAGATGGTTGAACAAATTGAAGGCCAACAACATAGTCATACTGGGTTTAAAAAAACTCAGGAGCCTCAAAAGAACACACCAGAAAATAATGTAGTAGATGTGGAAGAAGCCTCAAAGCTTTTGGCTGATGACATCATGAATTATGTAAAAATAGTGGTGAGTAAAACGATCAAATATGTGAAGGCAAGTTGGGAGAGTAACTATCCCAAAGAGGTGGAATGCGGTTAAGAGATTATAAGACTCGTGACATTCGTCCCCAATCTCAATACTCTTTGATCATGATGAAAAGTACACACCACCTCACTTAAGTGAAGAAGTTATTGAACAAAGAAATTCATCATTAAATAAGAACAAAAACCAAGTGACAGACACATAAATCAAATGAGTAAATGATGGTGTAAAAGCTCGGGAGACACAAGAAATCGATGAGGATTTGAAGACATAAACTATTCCAAGTATCATCATGCATTCAAGCATACTATTAAGAATTGTTGGTCTTTTGAGAATTTCGGGGGAAAAAGAAAATAAAGAAATGTTGGGTTCTTAAAAGGACGATTTCTTGAAAAGAAAAGAAAAGGTGATCCTATCAATGGTGAGAAGAAGAGGAGTATGAATCGGAACAAAATGATTCAAGGGAGTCAATCCAGAGACGTGAGGTAGTTAACGGCCTTTGGGCCGAGAAACCAACACATATCAAAGAGGATGATGCATTCCAATCTAATGCAACATGTCGTAAGATTCTCTCACCAGATCAAGGGGAGTCAACACTATCCCGTGGAGTTAACTTACTAGAATCAGAATAGTCATTTTCACGTGGGAAAGTCCACGGCCTTAGGGCCGAGAAAGCAATTTTTTTTCTAGAAGACCAGTCGACAAATCAAGGATTTAAGAACTATCATGACAATAATAATCCATCTTATTTCGAGTCAAAAAGGGAAGAACTCGGGAGGAAGTCTTTTCAACATTGTAAACGTGAAAAAACATATGGGCAGAGCTCTGTCCAAGAAAGCTAACAATGATCAGAGAGTGAGGACCTAGTTGTCCCTCCTGCTAGAAGTGAATTTAGTGAAGCTTGGAGAGTGGACCAAAACAAAAAGTTTCCTAAGTCATTCAAAAGGACACAAAAAGAAGGATACTAAGGGAGAGAAATGCTTCTAGAAAGGAGGAACTTGATATGGTAAAAAGCAAATCAAAATTTGGTAGGTCACCTACTGAATATAAAGTTAGTGATGAAGATTATGATTTATTCGATGATAAAGATGTGAAATGAAGAAAAACATTTGATTTTTGTGTGGGTAAGCCTTCAATCCCCTTGGGATGCTAGCGAGCATCCCTCGCTTGTCACGAGCAGGATTCGAACCAGCATCTCTGGGCTCAAAAGACAAGCCCAGCCTCTTTCGGATCCTTTCATTCTGATTGTGACTTTAGTGACCCGCGTTGGCAAGGGAAGAGAGTTCTTATATAGAGAGATATGAGTTGCTATTAGTTCACTTCACCGAGTCTAAAGCCTAGCGCCTAGTCTTGCAAGCAAGGGACACAAATAATCACCAGAACGAAGGCTGATGAAGAGGCTATTTTAGGACTTGTTATCAGCATAGGGTCATAACCCGAAAGAAATGGCCTTTTTGTCGTGTCTTTTGCGACTTACCTACCATGTTTTGGGAGGAATCGAGATGAGTAAAAGAATAATCACAGTGTTTTATAAGACCGGGTATCTTCCATAGCTTGGGCCTTAGGTCAGGTTAGCACAATAAAGGAGCGAAGAGACTAAGTAAGGTATGGGCGTTGAGAAATATTTGTGGCTTAACACTTAACAAGAACCTCTGGTTCAAGTTAGTGGCCCTACAAAAAAATGAAACAGAGCTAGCTGACTTGCTGTCTAAGCTCATATCCACATCAAGCTCCCTTCCTCCACGACTGGAATCAGGAAGAGCGGATCTTGTCACTTCTGAATTGCACCTTTCCAAAACGTCTGCAAACCTATCCTTATATGGATGAGGCATTAACCTTTAGAACAAGACCAATCAAGGCTAGGCGAGGACCAAATCTCTATGGATAGCGTAACATGAGTGAAAATATTGCCAGAACAGTTTAAACTCATGAAAGAAGTTGATGCGGAGTCGGTACATGAGGAGTTGGAGACAAAACATTCTGATAGTGGTGAACTCTATGAAAGAGCTTCAGAGGCGATCATCAAAGAAAAACACCTGATATGCCACAAAAAGTTATTATTGAAAAGCGCGTGTCAGAAATGACAAAACACATAAGATTATCTTTGCACATACTATGCTATTTTTTTATTGCATTTAGCAAACATTTGGGTAAAGTCGGTCTTAGGGCCACATTTGTTATTATTTTTTGTTTGTGCAGATGAGCCTAAGGGCTATCTGAAGAAGACTAGCATAAGCATGTTTTCAACTACATAGAATGGAGAGTTGGACTCCGGTGGTCACATATTAAGAACAGAGACATGATAGAAAGAAACAAAGATCCTACATAAATTAGTTTTGATATCTTAAGTTGTCATTCTGCATAAATAGGTATTGGGCCACTGTGGTATATACAAGAATTTTATGTTTGAAGATTTGGTGTGAAGTAGAACATGAGACCACTTCTTAACAAGTTGGACATGTTTGGATTCATTGTGAAATAAATTGAAAAAATATTGACAAGTGAAGAGTTTTAGAACAACTTATGGCTTTTACTAGAAATGCAAGAAGTTGGTCGGCTCAAGTTACAAACCAGCATAATAACTCCCCAAACAACATCCAACAACACAACACCTCAACAACCAACCCAACTACAACAATATCATCAATAGTCAACATGCATAAAGCGGAGCTACCGCATGCAAGCTTAATACCTAGAGATGTATGCATGAAAGAGTTTTGGAACAAGGGCTTATGATTCTTGTTTGATTGTGGCATTGATATTTTCAATGACTCTCGAACTTAAGAAAGAGTTTAACAGCTGGTGGAGGAAATCTGGAGTTATGGGTTGATCCGTAGCTCGAAATAGCTGCAACAAATATGATAACACATCAAAATCCCCCGTTGGTAAAAAATTGGGTAAAGATATAGTAAAGCCAACCGATAACCAACAATATCCAAATACATAAGTTTACATAAAATGAAGGCGTTAGGAAAGCCATGGCTTTACCTATTATTGTAGGTGTAGAAGAATGGATAAGGGGAGTGGTCAAGACAGAGGCAAGGATGGATGCATCTCCAGAAAAATTGATATGAATGGTGGTAGATGTGGATGGGACAACAACTTTCGATCGTAGAGTTAGTGCATCCAAAATTATTGGACATGGGAGAATCGCCTTAGTTGCGGGGCCATGAATGAAGCAATTCCTCACACATAAATAGAAAAACAATTGGTTCATACATGTTCTCTGTACTGTACACATAGATAACATCGGTGGCAAGCTCGGATCCAGTAGATTGGCTGGGATTATAAACAACTGCACATATACAATAATTACACAAGAAGTCTGTTGGAAATTATAAGTTTCAGAATTCGACAAACCAATCAGAAATAGAATTGAAGACCAAAACTGAACAGTAACTGAACTGAAAGCTCGTAACTGATCTCAGAACTGAAGAAGACTTATCGGATTGAAAAGGACTGAGTAGAACTGAAGTAAATAAACTAAAGTTCTCAAAAGTATTATTAAGTCTCAAAACTGATGAAATGAATATTGACAAACTGATTAATACCATAACTGAAGAGCAGAACTGGATATAAACTGGTATAGCATAACTGAAAAGTGGTACTGAAACTATAAGAGAGTTTAAACTGAAAGGACATCAGTTAGAACTGATATAGACCAGCTGAACTGATAAGTCGACTAGTTTTATTCCAGATCAGAGCCACATCATCAGTTGAAATTTGAATATCTGCAGACAAATTGACACTGCGTACCAAAGCAGAACAGATGAAGTATAACAGTCTGATACATTGTACCACTGTCAGAAAAAGATGTCTACATGGACTAAAAACGACTCAACGGATATCAATAATTAATGCATTCAATGTGACCGTTGGAATCGAAGACTATAAATAGTCGAGAAGTTCAGTTGTGAAGAGGTTAACGATTTACGAACAACTGTTATACAAGAAGAATAGCCAGTTGTTATTTATTTTCAAGTACATATTTAGTTTGCAAATCGCAATCTAAAGCTCACAATTCACTAATTTATTTTATAGCATTTAGGCTATTCATTTGAGCTATTCAGTTATTAACTGATAAGTTTTGTAAGAAAATCTAAGAGTTTAAGTTTTTCATTGTTTAAGTTCAAACTGAAGTGAGTTATTACAGTTTGTTGTAATTAATCAAAGTCTTTTTAATGAATACCTATCCTCGAGATAGAAGGGGTGATGTAGGAGCATTTGAAATCTCTGAACATCCATAAAAATCTTCGTGTTCATTATTTTTGGTAGCTAAAGAGTTCAATAAATGAAATACAAAGAAGATGGATCTATAGATAAATGCAAAACTCGATTGGTAGCTAAAGAGTTCAAAAAAAAGGAAATATATGACTTCTTTGACACATACTCTCCGATTATTAGGATTACATCTATTCGTGTTCTCATAGCTATCGCTGCATTGCATAAAGTCAAGATTCACCAAATGGATGTAAAGAAAGCCTTCTTGAATGGAGAACTGGAAGAGGAAATATACATGAAACAATCCGAGGGGTTTGTCAAAACCGGACAAGAAAAGAAGGTGTGTAAACTTGTCAAGTCACTATGCGGACTCAAACAAGCCCCTAAACAATGTCCTGAAAAATTTGACACTACAATGAATTCAAATGGTTTCAAAATCAACGAAATTGACAAATGTGTCTATGTTAAAGGTACTGCAGTTGCTTACGTAATTGTCTGCTTATATGTAGACGACACGTTGATTATATGAAGTAATCATGAGTTGATTATGAACACCAAGAAAATGTTAGAAAAAATATTTTGATATGAAAGACTTGGGGTTATGTGATATTATATTAGGGATTAAAATCTCTAGGACACCTAATGAAATTATTTTATCACAAACTCACTGTATTGAAAATGTACTTAAAAGATTTAGTGCATTAAACAGTCGTCCTGCTAGAACACCTATAGATTTATGCGTTCATTTAGCAAAAAATCGAGGAGAACCAGTCTGACAACTTGAATATGCAAGGATAATGGTAGTCTAATGTTCTTGACTAACTGTATCCATCTAGATCTTGCATTCACAAGTAATCCAAATAAAGATCATTGGAAAGTCTTAAAAGAGTGCTTGGATATTTAAAATTTACATTGAACTATGGTTTGATATGTACAAAATATCCACCAGTTTTAGAAAGATATAGTGATGCCAATTGGATATCTGACACAAAAGACTCCAAGTCTACGAGCGAATATGTATTCACAATAGGTGGAGGAGCGGTGTCGTGAAAATTGTTGGAACTTTTCAAGTTCGCAATCGTGATTTTGATGTTAACAAAACTTGTTATTGTGTTTCTAACATATTTACTCAAGTGTGAAGTTGTTAACACAAGAAGCAAGCTGAAACTGAATTCTGCACAAACTGAATTTCTGGCGAGCTTCTGTTTTTTGATTATATCTCCCAGCTGGATTCTCCAAATAACAATCCGCTAACTAGCCTAATTAGAAAACTCAATTTGGAACAAGTCGTATTTCACGTTAGTTGGGCAAAATCGGATGTTATCATGGTCTAACTGATCGCTGAATTACCGAACTGATCACACGAAAACAGCAATCAGTTGGGTTTGAGCAGTTGCGGTATTTTGGTCATATCTCTCATCTCGGTTATTGAAATGAAGCAATTCAGTATGCGTTGGAAAGATAAGACAAAGATCTACAAATAATATTCAAAGTTCAAAGTCTGAATCGAAGCTTAAGAAGCTGATAAATGACAATGAAGCTACTAGTTTTGCACAAACTGAAATCAGCTAGGCTGATTTCAGCACACCAGCTGAAACTGAACTGAACCAGCTGGAACTGAACCAGACTAGCTGAAGACCAGTTGAACCAGACAAGCTGAACTGAACCAACTGAACTGAACCAGACCAGCTGAAGACTAGTTGAACCAGACCAGCTGAACCGAACCAGCAGCAGACGAACTGAACCGAACCAGCAGCTGACCAGCTGAACTGAACTGATCCAGCTGCTGACCAGTTGAACTGAATGACCAGTTGAGTTGACCAGAGTTGACCAGTCGGGAAATTGTCCAGCAAGGCGAATTTGACCGTTGCAATCTCGGAAACAGTACAGAAACTTTCCAAACGGTCATATTCTTGTGTCTAACGTATATATCATTGTTGGGGCCTATAAATACATCATCTTGAAGATCAAACAAGAGCTTGTGGAAGTGGATTCAAAGCATGGGCAGTTAGCATGAATATATCAGCTAGTTGAGAGCACAAGCCATTGTGTGAGGATACATTTGAGATGCACACTGTAAAGGATAAATCCTCACATACAATCACTCACACATATATAAGAGAGTTGAACTTCAAAGATTAGTTGAGTGAGTTTTGCGCAAAGACAATAAACTTGTGTATGTAGTCTTGGCATAAGAGACGTTAAACATTATGCTGATTGTGAGGTGCTGCCTACAATCTTGATTGCTAGGAGTTCAGTTTAGGCAGTGGGTAAGTCCTAGCTGAATGGGTTTGTACAAGGTGTTATATAAATCAAAGTCATCTAGTGAATATCCTTCCCAAGAGGAAGAAGGGGTGACGTAGGAGCATTTGAAGTCTCCGAACATCCATAAACAAATTCGTGTCTATTTATTTATTGCATTTACTTATTATTTCCACTGTTTTGAAGATGCATTGTTGAAGAATTTTGTGTGTTCTTGAAATAACAAAATATTGCATACCAAGTGTTTGATAAAATGCTTCAACTAAAATATTTTAACTCATTCAACTTGCATATATTTTAAATGCTTTACAAAATATTTAATCGGTTTCTACTAAGGATTATTTCGAGTATCTTCCGCTTGGTTTTTAACCAAACTCGATTTAATTTATCGGTGTTCAATATTTCAAGAACCGAGCTATTGTAGCTCAACTATTCTCCCCCAAACCGATCCCAACAAAAATATTATAATCAAACATGTATAGCTCAATCCACTATGGAATCCGAGTTCATTGCTTTAGATAAAGCCGAGGAAGAAGTTGCATGACTGAGAAATTTCTAGAAGATATTCCTTGTTGGAATAAGCCAATGCTTTCTATTATTATTCATTGTGGTAGTCAATCGGTAATAGAGCCTACGCGGACCCTTAGACGTTTACAGTGGGTACACGGACCCGTAGACAGACCCTGACACGAGGTCTGTGCCCTTGTTTCCTTCGAAGTGTCAACATACAGAGCCTACGCGGACCCTTAGACGGACCCAGGCACGAGGTCCATGTCCTTACTTCTTTTCGGGTATACTTTTACAGAACCTACACGGACCCGTAGCCGGACCTGGGCACGGGGTCCGTGTACTCCAGTTTTGGGTAAAATTATATTGATTGCTTTGGGATTTTACGTCATGGTTTAGTACGATGATTAAACGACGTCAAGTCCCGGGTAATCTAGAATGTCATAAGCTATTTATTTAATTCTGTGGCGAGCACGAATACCTAAGTCTAAGCTATGAAAGATAAGTGGTTGAACTCATGTTAGTATGTGCAGCAGTGGCCCCAAATGAAATCCAACGAATCCCTCAATGCCAAGTAAGTATGTTCGTCGTGCAAAAGAAAATATTTCAAATTTTTGAGGTATGCTAAATGTCTTGTGACCAAATTATGTATGGGATTGGAAAGCGGTAAAGCATGACCAGGGACCAATCCACCCCGGTAAAGCATGACCGGGTTTAGATCAGGATGGGAAAGCGATAAAGCATGACCCGGGACCAATCCACCCGTTAAAGCATGAACGGGGATCTCATGTATGTGGCAGTGGATCTTTCCTGTCAGCCCAGTACTGTGGTTTAATCTGATCAGGAGCATTTATGTATAGGTCACTTGCTTTGAAACATGCCTCTACGCAAAATTATGTTATGTATGTTCAAGTATGTATGTTGCAAGCATGTTTAAGAAAAATTTCACGTTTATGGCACGTCTATGATATGTATGTATGTTTAAGCTTTTATATTCACGTTCAAGTTTCAAGTATGTACGCTCTATTTTAAAGATGCATGTGGTTTTATTATGTATTACTTGTTATTTCCAGTTTATACATGTTGAGTCTTTAGACTCACTAGACTTGATCGATGCAGGTGAGGATGAATTTGGGGAGACGAGGGGTGAGGACCAGTGAGCCGGCTCGGACTGAGCGGGAGGCTAAACCCGAGGACCGCCCATGTTTTAAGTTTTTATGCCATATTTCAACTACTCTGATTTCACGTTTTGTTTACAACGTTTAAACAAGTTTTGTTCTTTAGCAAATTTTATTTGTGATATCTTTTAATGCAAATATTTTTGGATGAACAATTGATTTATGAACGAAAATTTAAAGTTTATTTTGTATTTAAGAAAATGTTTATTTTCCGCAAATTTTAAAGTAGATAAAAGTACGGTACGTTACAAAAAATATGTTTGAATCATTGTTTTGTGAGTACTGTTGACTTGGTTTAAATAAACGGTTGGCTAGTTCAAGACATGACGTCACTACACAACTAGTAAATCTGATTGTATCTTACTAAGAAATGTTCAAAGTCAAAAACTACCAATCTTGATGCAATAATAATTTACAAGAGCTTTAAAGTGAATTTGCATACATGCATTAATTTCATTCATGTGAGGGATTGTTAGATAAGTGATGAGTAGTGAATGAAAAGAAGTGGGAAATATCCCTCATTGGGAAATGATCCAAATAGAGTCTTCCTTATTAGCTCATAAGCTAAGGGTTTGGGCTTCAAGGGGCACAAGAAGTTTTGGAAGGGTGAAGACGTTGATAGGCTGGGTCTCGGTGAAAGAAGCGCGTGCGGCCAGCCGACTCGGTGCGGCACAGTGTGATATCTTGACCATATTAATATTTTTTAACAAAGTTTATTTGGAAAAATAATTTTTATTTTTGAAACGAACCAGTGCGTTTCGTGTGATTGTCTCGTGGCATAGAACCTTGCATCCCATGGCTTGTGCGCGCGTCCCATGACTTATCATAGAAAGGTGCATACCCTGACTTATTACAGTAGTGTGCGTCCCCTAGCTTATCATAGAAGCATGTCCCCTGGCTTATGTGACTCATTCTTTAAAGATTCCATCTACAGGCATTCATAAGACCTTTTTAGCATACATTTTCGTTGCATTCTTTTCTTCCAAAACTTGAAAGCTCAAGCATACATTTGTTCATTGACATCCAAAACTTGAAGTGCTGCATTTTTTGGATCGGGTTGTTGTATCTTGGCGACGATTGTCATTCCGTATAGCACATACATACGGGAAAATTCGTCTTGCGGAAAAAAGAATTTCTTTGCTTCAACTCGTACTGATCGCTCTGCTCCGTAGATCAAAATAGAAAGACACATAACAATTTTGTATGAATGTCGGCCATATTTCTCTTCTTCAAAAGGGGATACTAGATTGGTGGCACTCGAAAGCCTTGCCATGAGACGAGTATGGACACTTTTTCTCTTTGCTTCAGCATTGTTGTCTTGGTACGAGCACTTGGGCAAGATTCATTTGTTTCTTTATATGTCGGAATCACAAGGCTTGGGAGTGGACTCTAAAGCTGCTTACTGGAACAAGGTCAAGATTAGATGCCATTTCTGAATGTCATAACTGCGTATGAGTAATTTCGTGCAGCAAAGTTGAGATTAAATGAAAGCAGCAAGGGGAAATAGTGAGATGTTTGCTCTTTCTCACCCCCTATCTACAACCAGATTGTTGGAGAGTTGGGCAACGATACGATCCTTTCCAGTAGCGTCACTATATTTTACGTTGATAACGCCACACACTCTCATCTCATATGTGAATATCTAGTTTCTATCACTCCATGTAGTTAATACTATTCATACTCATTTTGCCTTTAGGGTCTTCATTTTTCACTAATAGACACAATTTGCCACACTCACCACTCAGCATGGCATATGATGCACAATGTTACATGCAGGGGTGCAAAACTATTGGATAGATACTTGGAAGTTTTGACGGCTTCCCGGGTGAAAATTCATGTTTTTCAAGGGACTCGGGATCAAGTAGTGCCTATAGAGTGCAACTTCAACATGAAGACCAAGGATCCAAAAGTAGAGTTTGAAATTGTATGAAATGCCGATCATAATAGTGTAATTTTTTGTATGGAAAAGGATTTTTATTAGGAGTTCACAGTGTCTGTGGGCATTAGCCCAAGAAACAGCAGCTGAATATAATTTGTTACATATGAATGCACTCGCAAGCTAGGCCTCAAGATTTGCCTAGTTGTATTATCCATTGGAGGCACATCATTGCAAATAACAAATGTAACACTCAGATAAAAAATAAATAACAGAAAATTATTAGTTTCCTTGTATTAATCTTCAATAAATTGTTTGTTAAGATTTCTAAGTTCACTCCAACATTAGCTATCTAGTCATTCTCATTCTCAATATTTTAGGCGGAGTGGATAATGAAACAGGAAATAACTAGCAGATTTAGCGTTATCTTCGAAAATTAAAGCTTCACTCTGATGAAAGAATTTCAAGAGTGTCTGTAGCTCCAAAACATTTTTGAACACTAACTCTGTAAAATAACTTGGATGGCACCCAAAAAGATCATATAACATTTTGCATATATTATATGATATTAACTGGAATGTAAGTGGAGTAATGATAGTGGGAGACAAAGCGTTTAATGGTGAGAGGTTAGAAAATTGAAACGTGCATTGAATGTGCGAAAAGTTTGTTGACAAATGATGGAACGCGGTTTCATATTTTAATTTCTTGACAGTACTTAAGTTTCATTTTTCTCAAATCTCAAGTAATTTGAGGGTTTGTTCTATAATATTTTTGAGGTGTTGTTATCTTGTATTAAAAGATAGTGTGTTATATTTAGAAACACAGTTAATTGTTGTACACTGTAAAATATTATAGCGGAATTTTATTGATTTTGCCCGTGGTTTTTTTACTCTAAAAATTTTTCAAGGTTTTCCACGTAAATCTATGTCCAATTTTATATTTAATTTTCATATTTATATCTTAAGATGCCGCACATGAGACAACAAGTGATATCAGAGCCTTTGTTTAAAATTTCTTAAAATTCTGAGAACGCCCTATGGTTGCAGCTTTAACTGATTTTCCACATCAGAAAATATTTTTTTAGATTTTTTATTAGGCGGGATTATTTTTTCCCATCTATTAAATTATTGTAGACATAATGACACACATGTGCGCACTAACAAAGTTCAATTAGAGTAATTTTATTATGTAGAAAATAAAGATACAAAAAGTTTAATAAAAGAGAATTACTTGGCGGATATTAGAGAGACCAAGGGAAATCACAGACGAGAAGTGGAATGAGATGAATGATAATGTTATGACCAATTTACACTTAGTCATAGCAAACAAAGTACTGTCAAGTATATCTGAGATAAAGATGACAAAAGATATCTGGGATACTGTGAAAAAATGTACGAAGTCAAGTCACTACACAACAAGATTTTCCTAAATATAAAGACTTGATACTCTTTGGATGGCAGAATCCTCATCGATCACGACCATATCAGCACATCGTATACTCTATTTGCTCCACTCACCTCTATGGGCATAAATAAAGAAAAATGAATGTGCAGATATTCTACTTCAAAGTCTATCAAATTCATATTATCAACTTAACCAACAATATTCTTATGGTCTCTCTAAAATTCGACGATTTCTTAACTGTTGTTTTCAGAGAATAAATCCGACGCAAGAATAAGGAATATATTTTAGTAACTTTAAAGAAAAAAGAGGCTTTAACGATGATAACAGAAAGATTTATGGACTGTGACTTCGGTGGGAGCCAAAGACGAGGTAGATCACATTCAAGAAATAAGAAGAAAAATATTCATTGTTTTAAATGTAGAGGTAAAGAGAACTTCATGAAAGAGTGTACAAGTATCGAAAAGGGTTTTAAAGGAAATGTGGCCAGTACTTCAGGCGGTGGTGAAATATTATTCAGCGAAGCAGCAACAATTGCAGAAGGAACACACAAATTTTGTGATATATGAATTACGGATTCAAGAGCAACGTGGCACATGACATCTCAGAGAGAATGGTTCGATCAGTATGAACAAGTATCGGGAAGATCTGTATTCATGTAAAATGATCATGTCATGAAAATTGTTGGGTTTGGTACTATCAAAATAAAAATTTTTGATGGGGTACCATTCTCAACATACATGTGGTACGACATGTGAAGGAGCTGACAAAGAATCTTTTGTCCTTGAGACAATTTGATGATATCAGATGTAAAACCTATATCGAGAACGAGATCATGAAAATTGTGAAGGGCGCACTTGTGGTAATGAAGATCGAAAAGGTTTATGCAAATCTATATGTACCTTTAGAGGAAAAATACAAAGAGGTAGAACTAGATATTGCATTGATTGATTCTAGAGAAGAATTAACAGTGTTATAGTATAGGAAGCTCGGGTTTATAAAAGTGTCTCTATCCTTTTTTGAGCATTGTGTTACTAGTAAAAAACACATATTAAAGTTTGGTACTTCCACTGCCAAAAAAGAAAAGCATATTGGAGCTGATTTATTCCGAAGTCTGGCAAGCACTGGTTATATACCTGGGAGGAGCGAAATTGTGGGTCTCTTAACTCCTAATCGTGATTACAATGCAATTTGATTAGGGTTAGTTAATTACAGCGGAAAACGGGTTTAAAATTTCTTTACAATGAGCCCAAAATATGTTATTTGAATACTAAAAATAGTATTTCATCTCACATCATAAAATCTGCCCACACATAATAAAAAAAAACTCATACAACAACAAATCATATCCTGGGGACATGCTCAGGTATATAGATACTTAAACATATATACTGGGTAAAACTCAACTCAAACTGTGACAACCTCCAGAAGCACCATCTCCGGTCTCCTGATATCCTGGAGTACCTGTCATTGTCATCATACAAAGACAACAACAGACCCCTCTGGGTGAACAAAGCTCACTCTGAAGCAACCACAATATATACCACAGATATCTAAACGATGATATATGATATGTCATGCATGTATGTCGTGGAGGTATCAGTTCAAATGCTCATCCACTGAGCATATGTCAGAATCAATCGAATCGCTATCAAATCAATGCTCGAGATGTCACACCGGCCTCAATCAGGGATACTCATATGATAATGTCGACAAAGCGTCATCAAATCTCAAATCTCAATCAATCATCGGGGTCACAAATGACTATGCTTTAAGGGCCATATAATGCCAAACATAGAATCGTGTTCACATACCTCAGAATCAAATCCAATCATATCAAGATATCCAAGGATCATAGCTCAACGTGTATATCATGTATGACACATCAACTCAATAAATAAGGCATATAGACATATATTCTCAATCCAATCAATCAAACATATATCATATGATACAGATACCTGTCGTATGTTATCCGATCGCAACATACCTCAATTCTTCGTTCCAGTCGATGTAGTTTGAAGATATCAGTATAGTAATATATCTACATCAATAAAATATTCATTTCAATCAATAACCTCATTCAAATTCAACAATATAAGTTTCAAATATCTTTTGAAACTTCGAAAATTCATATCAAATTGAAATCATAACATAATTCAATTCCGACTTTGAATACGAGTTTCGTGTCGGTTACTCTATCGCATATATTGAAATCAACTACAAATACATGATATTCCAGCACTTTAATATTTAGATCTGCTGAAACCAAAAGAATCTTACCTCAAAAAGAAGCTCTCGACACGAAGATTTCGAATATATAATTTGTTTTGCGTTTGGATAACGTTTCGAGGTGATTTCGTACGATAGAACTTCAATTCCCACTATCTCCTTTGAAGGTTAAGAGGAAAAGAGAGAAGTTTATCTGAAAAACTCATTCTTATCCACTTTATAACGTGTGCTACATAGGTATTCGCGCATATGAGCGACCGAAATCGCGCATATGCGCGGGGAGTTCTGCCCGGCGCCTTTCTCTGTCCGAAACGCTATTTTAGGTTTCGAATTAGCAAAAGTGGTAAACATAAAAGTTGTAGATCTATGTCTTGGCTTTCATTTGGCACCAACCTCACTCAATATGGATATCGTATGCGAGATTTATGCTCATTCTCCCAAAATGTGTCAGTGTAGAAACTGCAACGCACACGATACACTTCAGGATGATTTTGCCCCTATTTCCAAATGAATTTGGACAAAACTCAAAACATGAAAGTTTTAGTACTATGTATTAGTTTCCAATGAAATTGGCCTCATTCCATTTGGACTAATACTCGGTTAATTATACTTAAAACTGTAACATGAGTCATTTTTCTATCTCGGTTCAGCATACTTTTCAAACACAAATTAATTTCTAATACAATCTTTCATTATCACCACATATTTTCTCATTTCCATTGTCATGATATACATCATACACATAATCACATGACAATTTCATGAATTATCGATAATCAAAGTGTGATTTACGATAATACGATACACGGTCCTTACATTTCTCCCCCACTTAAAAGATTTCGTCCTCGAAATCTCAAATGTCCATATATACACAAATACATCACCAGTTATAGTACAGATAAAAACTAAAATCAGTAAATGGATCATTATAAATTGAATACAATGGAACAGTTGGAATAAAATCAAAAAAGTGCGGATATGATTCTCGCATCTTACTTTTCAATTCCCACGTTGACTCTTCTTCACCATGTCGTGTCCATTGCACTCAAACTAAAGGGATCGATTTGTCACGCAATATCTTCTCCTTTCGATCCATAATACGAACAGGTTGCTCAACATAGGAAAGAGAAGGATCGAGTTCAACCTCATCAGGTTGAAGCACATGTGATAGATCTGGTTCATACTTTCTCAACATAGAAACATGAAACACATCGTGAATGGCAAATAAAGATAGTGGCAATGCCAGTCGATAAGAAAGATCCCCAACTCGATCAAAGATCTCGTATGGACCAACATATCGAGAAGATAATTTCCCTCGCATGCCAAATCGAACAGTGCCTCTAAAGGGAGATATTTTCAAAAACACTTTATCACCTTTTTGGAATTCCAAGGGTCGTCTTCGTTTATTCGCATAACTCGTTTGACGATCCTGAGTAGCTTTCATCCGCTGTCGAATCAACTGAACCTTATCATTCATTTCTTGTATCATTTCAGGTTCAGTAAATTGTCTTTCACCAATTTCATCCCAGAATAACGGTGATCTACATCGTCTCCCGTATAAGGCTTCAAATGGTGCCATACCAATTATGAGGCTCGGGGCCGAAGAGGGCGGGGGGTGATCGCCGGTGCCATGAGGTTGCATGGACAATGAGCGGCTCCTGGCAGGCTTCTAGGCGGAGGGAACATGAATGAACCGATCTTACACCGGAAAGAGGGAGATTCCGAAACTGTTCAATGTAATGGACTGTGCAGTTGAAGAGGGCTTAAAAGATTTGATATGTACTACTCATATCAATAAGATGCATCTTCTTTTCGATAGCTCATCACATAAGAACTCCAAAGTTAAGCGTGCTTGACTTGGGGCAATTCTGGGACGGGTGATCTCCTGGGAAGTTTCCTAGGGCGCGTGTGAGTGAGGACATAAGCATGCTGGAAAGACTCGTATTGGTATAGTGAGGACAGCCGTCGAATCTGTGGCGTTACACCAATACTCGTCTGGAAGCTATTATTATAAGAGAATTCTATCAATGGTAAGCCATCTTGCCATCCGACGTTAAAATCCATCACAATAGCACGTAACATATCTTCTAACGTTTGAATTGTACGCTCAGTTTGGCCATCAGTTTGAGGATGATAAGCAGTACTCATAGCCAAATGCGTACCCATAGCTTCTTGGAAACTACCCCAGAATTCAGAAGCAAACCTGATATCACGATCTGATACAATCGAGACTAGCACACCGTGCAGTCTCACAATATTCTCGATGTATAAACGGGTCATTCTCGTATAAAGATAAGTCCGCTCATACGGAATAAAATGTGCATATTTCGAAAACCAGTCAATAATAACCCAAATAGCATCACAGCCCTTGGGCGAACAAGATAAATGAGTCACAAAATCCATAACAATATATTCTCAATTCCATTTCGGGATTTCGAGACTATGGAGTAATCTTCCAGGTTTCATTCTCTCGGCTTTCACTTGCTGGCAGACAAGACATTTCGAAATAAATTCAATAATGTCCTTCTTCATACATCTCCACTAGAACTGGGATTTCAATGTCAAATACATCTTTCGACCTCCAGGGTAAATACTGTATTTACTACAATGTGCTTCACAAAGAAGGGCAGATTTAAACTCAAAATTATCAGGGACTACCAACCGACCATTAAGTCGTAAAGAACCATCCGAAGAAATCTAAAATCCAGATTGATGTCCTGCAGATACAAGTTCTTTCAACTTTTGGATTTGAGCATCGCTTTGTTGGGCCTTTCGTATTTTAGATATCAAGTTCGGCTCAATTTTCAATGCTGAGACAGTGACAGAATTCCAATTCGATTGAAAAGTCCAGTCAGAAGTACATATATCCTCGTGTACTTTGGCGACAAAAACAGATGCTAACACAGAATCATGCACCTTACGACTAAGGGCATCCGCATTAACATTCACCGATCCAGGGTGATTCTGAATCTCACAATCAAAATCTTTCAAGAGATCCATCCACCTGCGTTGCCTCATATTCAAATCATATTGAGAAAAGAGATATTTCAGACTCTTATGGTCCGAATAAATAACAAACTTTCTCCATACAAGTAATAACGCCAAATCTTTAAAGCAAACACAATGGCGGTCAATTCAAGATCATGAACAGGATAACGAGTTTCATGATATTTCAATTGACGAGACGCATAAGCAACCACTTTGCCATATTGTATCATAACACAGCCCAAACCTTTACCAGACGCATCTGTATACACTACAAATCATCCGGGACCTGAGGGAATAGTAAACTAGCTTCACATTCATTTGACCAAATGAATCGCTGATTCTTCTGTGTCAGTTGAGTAATAGGTTTAGCTATTTTTGAAAATGCTTCAATAAAACGATGATAATAACCAGCTAAATCCATGAAGCTACGAATCTCAGGAACATTCGTAGGTCTCGTCCAATTCAATACAGGTTCAACCTTAGGGGGATCAACAGATATGCCATGTCTCGAGATGAAGTGGCCCAAAAATACCACTCGATCCATCCAAAATTCACATTTGGACAATTTAGCATATAAATGGCCATTATGCAGAGTTTGAAGTACCAATATTAGATGTTCAGCATGCTCCTTTTTCGATTTCGAATACACAAGAATATCATCAATAAATACGATAACGAATCGGTCAAGATAATCTCGAAAGACGCGATTCATTAAATTCATAAAGACAGCAGGAGCATTCGTGAGACCAAAAGGCATAACCAAGAACTCATAATGGCCATATCTCGTACGAAAAGCAGTCTTAGGCACATCTTCTTCTCGAACACGTACTTGATGATAACCAGAATGAAATATCAATCTTCGAGTAGACAGAAGTACCCTGAAGCTGATCAAAGAGATCATCAATACGAGGAAGTGGGTACTTGTTTTTCACAGTAGCACAATTCAATTGCCTATAATTGATACACATTCGCATAGTACCATCTTTCTTTCGCACAAATAAGACTGGTGCTCCCCAAGCTGATACACTAAGTCGAATATATCCCTTATCGAGAAGATCCTGTAATTGTTCTTTCAATTCTTTCAATTCCAAAGGTGCCATGCGATAAGGAACTTTCGATATAGGCGTAGTTCCCAGCATAAGATCAATACTAAATTCAACTTCTCGATGAGGTGGAAAGTCAGGAATCTCATCGGGAAATACATCCAGGAATTCTTTCGCAACAGGAATCTCAGATAAAGAAGGCTCCTTCTTAGAGACATCAATAGCGTAGATAAGAAAACCTTCATCCCCGCTAAACAAAAGTCGAGACATTTCCAAAGAGGATACCATAGGAAACCCTTGCCATAAAAATTCCATTTGGGTCCATCAATAGGTCGAAATCGAACCACTCCATGAAAACAATCAACAGTAGCTCGATTTGTTGTCAAAATATCCATGCCAACAATACAATCAAAGTCGTGCATTGGGAGGACAATCAAATTCAGGAACATCACATTGTCCTCATATATCAATACACAATTATACACAACTTGCTCAGACAGAATAATCTTTCCTGCTGGCGTGGCTATCAACAAAGTATCATCCAATGAAGTACTCATAATGTCATGAGATGCAACAAATGCATGAGATATGAATGAGTGAGCTGCTCCTGTATCAAATAAAACAAGTGCAGGATAATCGCAAAGCATGAAAATACCTGCAATCACACCACCAGGAGCTTCTTTCGCCTGATTCTCAGTTATAGCATATACTTGAACTTGAGGAAGGCCTTGGGCACTCTGACTACCAGGTCCTCGATATCGTGGAACATTCGACTGTTGAACAGAGGAATCAGGAATAGCAGGTCTCGTCATACTAGGGCCACCTCTAAATCCTGGCTGGGGTTGGGACGAAGTCGTAATCCTATTCGGACATACACGAGAGAAATGACCTTCCTGTCCACAATGATAACAAGTGCCAAACATACATCGACACTGCTCGATAGTATGTTTGCCTCCACAATGGCTACAATAAGGAGCAATCACGGGACTCCCTCTCTCGGATCCACTGGAACTCGAAGAAGATGAAGAAACAGTGGAACCGGTCTTCTTAAACTTTCTACCTCTCGGACGCAAGGTAGGCTGCTGAGCTGTCATTGGAGGTGGAGGAGTGTACTGAGAACCTCCTTGCTTTAATCCAGCTTCAGCTGCCTTTGCTCGTTCAACTGCCTCTGCGTATCTTGTAGGCAAACCCGAAATGACAAAAGTATATATTGCAGGATGCAATACTATTGAATTCATTCTCTTGGACAGTATAATAAGAAGGAGGAGAATACTGCTCCAAAAACTGGGCCTTGAAGACATCCCATGTGACTTCAATCCCGACTTCTTTCAATCCAATCTCAGCGGCTTCCCACCAAGATTTTGCTCGGCCTTTCAATTGATAGAGAGCAAGTTTCATTCTCCTAGGTTTAAAATATTCAATAATATTAAACAAGTGCTCGATATCCTTTAATCAGGCTTCAGCTCTTTCTGCACTCTCAGTGCCAAAGAACCTCGATGGTTTCAGATCCTGGAATCGAGCCGAATTGTCCAACCATTCTCTCAGTACTACTACTCGCAGTTTCATTTGTGGGATCCATCTACAAATCAGATGATGAAATCACAAATAAATCATCATCTCATATCATTCATCTCATCAATAACTTACTCAAACTAAATCAAGTAAGAACAAGTAATACAAATAAATCAAACACATACGCACAAGTCATTTGTGCCTATTCAAGTGGACACAAGACTCAATCGAGCATTCCCAGCTATGCTCTGATACCACTCTGTGTGGGGTCCTTAACTCCTAATCGTGATTACAATGGAATTTGATTAGGTTTAATTAATTACAGCAGAAAACGGTTTTAAAATTTCTTTACAATTAGCCCGAAATATGTTATTTGAATACTAAAAATAGTATTTCATCTCACATCATAAAATTTACCCACAGATAATCAAAACAACTCATACAAAAACAAATCATATCCTCGGGACATGCTCCGGTATATAGATACTTAAACATTTATAATGGGAAAGACCACTAAACTTCAACTCAAACCGTGACTCCCTCCAGAAGCACCCTCTCCGGTCTCCTGATATCCTGGAGTACCTGTCATTGTCATCATACAAAGACAACAACAGCCCCCTCTGGGTGAGCAAACATCAGTCTGAAGCAAGCACAATATATACCACAAATATCTAAACGATGATATATGATATGCCATGCATGTATGTTGGGGAGGTATCAGGTCAAATGCCCATCCACTGAGCACATGTCAGAATCAATCGAATCGCTATCAAATCAATGCTCGAGCTGGCACATCAGCCTCAATCAGGGATACTCATATGATAACATCGACAAAGCGTCATCAAATCTCAAATCTCAATCAATCATCGGGGCCACAAATGACTATGCATTAAGGGCCACATAATGCCAAACATAGCATCGTGTTCACAAACCCCAGAATCAAATCCAATTATATCAAGGTATCCAAGGATCATAGCTCAACGTGTATGTCATGTATGCCATATCAACTCAATAAATAAGGCATATAGACATATATTCTCAATCCAATCAATCAAACATATATCATATGATACAGATACCTGTCGTATGTTACCCGGTCGCAACATACCTCAATTCTTAGTTCCAGTCGATGTAGTTTGAAGATATCTGTATAATAATATATCTGCATCAATAAAATATTCATTTCAATCAATAACCTCATTTAAATTCAACAAAATAAGTTTCAAATATCTTTTGAAACTTCAAAAATTCATATCAAATTGAAATCATTAAATAATTCAATTCCGACTTTGAATACGAGTTTCTTGTCGGTTGCTCTATTACATATATTGAAATCAACTTCAAATACATGATATTCCAGCACTTTAATATTTAGAGCTGCTGAAACCAAAAGAATCTTACCTCAAAAAGAAGTTCTCGACGAGAAGATTTCGAATATATAATTTGTTTTGCGTTTGGATAACGTTTCGAGGTGATTTCGTACGATAGAACTTGAATTCCCACTATCTCCTTCGAAGGTTCAGAGGAAAAGGGAGAAGTTTATCTGAAAAACTCATTCTTATCCACTTTATAACTTGTGCTACATAGGTATTCGCGCATATGAGCGACCGAACTCGCGCATATGCGCGGGTAGTTCTGCCCGCGCAGGCAGTTCTGCACGGGTACGCGCCTTGCTCTATCTGAAACGCTATTTTAGGTTTCGAATTATCAAAAGTGGTAAACATGAAAGTTGTAGATCTATGCTTGGCTTTCATTTGCCACCAGCCTAACTCAATTTGGATAACGTATGCGAGAGTTATGCTCATTCTCCCAAAATATATCAGTGCAGGAACTGCAACGCACACGATACACTTCGGGATGATTTTGCCCCTATTTCCAAATGGATTTGGACAAAACTCAAAATATGAAAGTTTTAGTACTATGTATTAGTTTCCAATGAAATTGGCCTCATTCCATTTGGACTAATACTCAGTTAATTATGCTAAAAACCGTAACATGTGTCATTTTTCTGTCGCGGTTCAGCATAATTTTCAAACACAAATCAATTTCTAATACAATATTTCATTATCACCACATACTTTCTCATTTCCATTGTCATGATATACATTATACACATAATCACATAAAAATTTCATGAATTATCGATAATCAAAGTGTGATTTACGATAATACGATACACATTCCTTACAGAAATACTTGTCTCGTTCATTGATTATTTTTCTAGGAGATGCTGAGTGTATCCAATCAATAAGAAATCATATGTTTTTCTATTTTTCAATGATTTGAAAATGTAGGTTGAACTTGATTCTGCAAGGAAATGAAGTATTTGAGGACTGACGATGGAGGAGAGTACTAGTGACGATTTTGATGCATTTTGTAACATGAAGGCATCAAAGACAGTTCACGACAACTTATACACCTCAACAAAATAGAGTGACAGAGCAGATGAACGAAACCTTGTTGGGTAGAACAAGAGTTATGTTGAGGACTGTGGGTCTAGCCAAGTAATTTTGGGCGGAAGCAGACAAACCAGCTTGGTATATTCAGTTGTTCTCCTTCATGGGCGATTGATGTGAAGAATCCTATGGATATGTGGACTAGGAAGCCGGTTGATTGTTCTCATTTGCATACATTTGAAAGTCTTGTATACGTTTTGGACAATGATCAAGAAAGATTAAAGTTGGATTCTAGTAAGTATATCTTCTTGGGTTATGCTAATGAAGTAAAGAGATTTCACTTGTGGGATCCTACTATCCGCAAGCTTTTCATAAGGCACACTGAATTCAAAAACTACTATAATTCAGATGGAAAATAAGACAGACAAAAATCAAATTTCTTGTGATATATTTTCTCATGTGGTTCGGCTTACAACAGTCAGAGTAAAATCGGCATTGTGTGTGGTGTTTGACCTACATTTATAATAACTAGGTTGAAAATGAAATTTCTTCGTGGAGCTCTTGAAGAAGAAATCTATATGATCCATATAGATGATTTTGCAGAAAAGACAAAGAGAACTTGGTTTGTAGGTTGAACAAATCTATGTATGACCTCAAACAGGCGCCGAGGTGTTGTACATGTTATTTATTCCTATATCATGAGTTTTAATACAACAGACTTAATGCAGACCCTTGTACATATTTCAAGAAGTCTGATGATGATTATATTATTTTGTTGTTGCATGTAGACTACATGTTGGTAACAGGCCCCATCAAAGATCAGCTCCAAGAATTGAAAACACAGTTGGCTAGAGATTTTGATATGAAAGAATTGGGACCAACGAACAAGATTCCACGGATGCAAGTTCACCGAGACAGAAATAACAGAAAGATATGGCTTTCCCAGAAAATTTATTTGAAGAAAGTCTTGCAACGATTTAAAATGCAATATAGTAAGCCAATTTTGACCCATCTTCCTGTTAATTTCAAATTATCCTCCCAGATGTGTCCTAGCAGTGAACCAGAGAAGATGGAGTTGTCTCGAATACCATATATATCAGTAGTGCGAAGTTTGATATTCGTCATGATTTGTACATGACCAGACATTGCACAAGCAGTGGGAACAATTAGTCGGTGCTTTGTGAATCCTGGATGAGAGCATTGAAGTACGGTTAAGAGGATTCTTAGATACATTAAGGGTACATAAAATGTTGTATTATGTTATGAAGGATAATATTTTACAATCATGGGTTATATCAATTTAGAATATGCAGGTGATCATGATAAGAGAAAATCTACTACTGGTTATATGCTTACACTTGCAGAGAGAGCAGTAAACTGGGTTTGAAAACTGCAAACCATTGTGGTGTTATCTACAACAGAAGCAAAATATATGGTTGCTACTCAAGCTTGCAAGGAGGAAATATGGATTAAAATGTTATTGTAGGAGATCAGACACAAACAAGAGAATATTACTATGATTTGCGATAGTCAGAGTGCCTTGCACATCACAAGGAATCCAACCTTTCATTCTTAGACTAAACACATTGGAAATCAATTTCTTTTTGATCGAGAACTTATATAGAAAGGAAGTGTGGATATGTAAAAGATCCATACCAAAGACAAAATAGATGATGTTCTGACCAAACTAGTGAACACAGATAAATTTGAATTGTGTAGATCACTCAAGTGGCCAAACGAAAATGTAAGCAACAGATAATAACAATATTGAAAAGATGTATAGAAATATGTTTGATTCTCAATCAAATATACAAATAGGATAATTTGAGTGGAGTTAATGATATAGGGAGACAAAGCATTTAATGGTGGTAGGTTAAAAAACTAAAACGTGCAATGAATATGGGGAAAATCCAGAAGCTTTTTTGACAAATGAAGGAACACAGTTTCACATCTTGAACAACAAAAAGTTGTTTCACTTGCATGAGGGCTCATTTCATTTTAATGTATCTCAATCTCAAGTCGAGATTCACATCCTTAAGTTTCTTTCTGCCTGATCTGAAGTAATTTTAGGGTCTGTTCTATAATATTTGTGAGATATTTGTTCTCTTATATTAAGATGGTAAGTGTTTTTTTTGGAAACACAGTGAGTTGTTGTACACCATAAAATATTATAGTGAAATTTTTTTATCTTGTCCGTGATTTTTATCCTAATAATTTTTAGAGATTTTTCACGTAAATCTCGGTATCCAATTTTATAATTTACTTTTGCAGTTATATCTTATGATGTCGCACGTGGGACCAACATGGAATTAATGCATGCATGGGCATATCTCTTGACCACACCCTGCCGATGGAAGGACAGGTGGCAGCCGCAAGCTTCACATGCCAAACTGAAATCAGATGGCAACTTGAACTCCTTGTAGCCATCGATAGAAATAGCACCCTCAAATGGTGGATTTCGTTGCACTCAAAAGTCACATACTGCACAATTTTCCGATGGAAGTTTTAGTGGCATCATCAAGCACTGCAAATAACAGAATATTCGCCCTCCTTGAAGGCCTAGCAACCGTCGGCTTTGTGACCGAGTTCCTATGTATTTTACAGCATTCGTCGTAATACGCTCTTGTGAATGTCCTACTTCATCTTATGTTGAATAGGAGCAACAACAATGGCTGATACAATTTCTCATGGGCCTCAATGATAGTTATGGTCCAATTTGAAATCAGATTCTCCTCATGAATCCACTTCCCTTTATTAGTCAAAGCATATTCCCTAGTTAGTAAAAAAGAATCACATAGGCATCTGATGACATTCCAACCCATAGCAGATGCTCCTACAACAACATTTTATTCTTCATCCTTCAAGCAATATGACATCATTAAATGTGATCACTGCTCAATACCAGGACATGAAAAAAAATTGTTTTCGATTGATCAGTTATTCACCGGGGCATAAATTGCACAAAATATTTCCTCAAGCCAAAAGTACTAAAGGAATTTCCAAGACTCCGTGAGTATCTGCACACAACACAATCAGTGATACATCTGTTGCAACTACTGATGCTTCGGGAGTCATCTTTACACCTACTCAATATGCAAAGATTCTTCGTCTTCTTGAGAATTCTGCTATCAATCAAGAAAATTCAGCAAATTTGGCAGGTATGGTTACCAGCTTGATGTCCATTTCTGTTGATCATGATTGGATATTGGATAGTGGTGCAAATGCTCATATTTCAGGTATCTCTGTTGGAATTTAAAATCCTCAACCATGCCCTTCGTTCACTAGATCAGTTCGTCTACCCAATGGTAAATCTACCCCCATTTTTTCCACTGGTTCAATTCCATTGTCACGCTCTTGTACATTACCAAACGTTCTTCATGTTCTGGATTTCCAATTCAATCTTCTGTCAATATCTCAATTCACCAAAAATAACCAGTGTTGTGTGGTGTTCTACCCAACCTTCTGTTAGTTTCAGAAACTCTTGACTGGGAAGATAATGGGGATTGGTAGACTGAAAGATGGCTTGTATTATCTTGTCAACCCTTCCTCACTTGTTGTGCAAAAGAATCAATTGACTGGTTTTTTTTGTACTCCAGATGCTTCTTTACCCAAACATTTACCAACTTGTAATGTTTCTTCGTCTCTCGATAATAATATTGATCTTTGCCATAAAATATTTGGTCATATGTCTGCTGCCCGATTGCGATGCTTAGCTTTTATTACATAAAATCAACTCACAAAATATTGTGTTGTATATCCAATGGTCAAACAAACCAGAACTGTGTTTTTGTCTGTTGAGAGACACAAATTTCCTCATATTTTTCATCTTGTTCACATGGACTTATGGGGTCCTCATCGTACTCCCACTCATGAAGGTGCTCAATATTTTTTTACTTTGGTTGACGATTTTTCGAGATACGTATGGGTATTCCTGGTGCAATTTAAATCAAACACTCTTCGCATCTTAAAACAATTTTTTGCTTTGTGCCAACTCATTTTCATACCTAAATCTAGCATATTTGTTCGGACAATGTTTCTGAATTCTTTAACACCGAATGTAATGATTTCTTCAATACTCTTGGTGTCATTCATCAGAGTTCATGTCCCTACACACCACAACAAAATGGGCTAGTTGAGCGCAAACACCGTCATATTCTCAATGTGGCTCGTTCTCCCAAATTTCAAGGATCCATATCTGATGTTTATTGGGGTGAATGTGTCCTACATGCAACATACTTAATCAGTCCCACTCCTTGAAAATAAAACTCCTTTTGAAGCTCTATTAAACAAAATCCCTTTCTTTGATCACATTAAGTTGTTTGGTTGTCTTTGTTTTGACAAAAATCTTTCCAAACTCACATATTTGATGTAATGCCCGAGATTTTAGGTGGATAAAATGAAATGATGAAGTGTTGCTTGAAGAATATACCGCACCCGCGCCCCAGTTTCTACCGCACCCGCGGTGTAAGGGCAGAAAGTAGAGTTTTGACTAAAAGAGAGACCGCACCCGCGGTCCAAGACATTCCGCACCCGCGGTTGTAACTCATGAAATGTGGAGAATTACAGTAGGGTCACCGCACCCGCGGTCAGAAGTGAGCTCACCCGCGGTCGTCGAGTCCAAAATTTTGGATGGAATGCCGTAGCCTGAGAGCACCAGCGGTGAAAAGCTACCGCACCCGCGGTGCGACGTGTTGAGTGAAAAATAAAACATGTGTCCTAGCCATGCAATTTAATGTGCTGAGTCTTCATTTCAGCTGTTGATCACCGAGAAAAACCTTCAGAAAACGTCCATGGAAGCCTCAAGAATTCTCCTAGCTTAGAATTGAGCTTGTGCAAGAGTTAGCTATCCAAATTTCGATCCGGATATAGATTTATGCTCGTCATGCCATAAGCTTCAAAAGGATGTAAGTATTATTATGTTCTTGTATGATTTGAGATATTGATGTTGGGGAAAGTGTGAATTTCACTAGACTATGTGTTCTTGTGATATCGGAGAACGTTTATTCGCAACCGAATCGAAGAAATAATATCGTATGCATTTTATATGAAATTCCAGCATGTCTTGACTTGAGTATATATATATATTTCAGTATAGTAGATGTTGCTATGATGAGAATTATGAGTTGTTGGTTATAGATTATTGATGTTGGATTGATCGGTATCGAAAGATTACGCCGTTATGCCGTCGATTGTTACCGAGATTGAATATGATTTGTATATGAGTGGCCTTGAGTTGTGTCTTGATAGAATGCATCTATACATTGCCCTTTCAGATTTGTATTGGCCACATTGAACTTGAGACTTCGGCTACGAAAGACTGTTCGACACGAAAGGTATAATTCATGTGAACACGGGAAGACATGACTCGATTCAGACTGGATACGAGTTTCCCAAAATCACATACTAGATTCTTAACTATGTTTGATTATGATTATGTCTTGTTTATAGATTTGTATTCAAGCAATTGAGATAGGAGTCATTGACAGATTGTCAAACTAGACGTTCGGTGTATCGACGCATAGGAGCAGATCATCTCCGATTGTAGACATTCGATACAGATATGACCAAAGTCTAGGAATAAGACGTACCGCCACCCCGATTGGGAGAGTAGATGGGAGACTTGTTACGTCTTATTCACACCGGGATCCTTAGACTTAGATATGAGTCGAGTCAAAGAATAAGAGTTGAAGAGTTTTATCTGTATTCACTAGTGTGTCATAATTACTGATTTATGTGTTATGCTTTTGTATTTATTTGCATGACATGCATGTATACATGTTTTATACTGGGATTTGTTCTCACCGGAGTTTCCGGCTGTTGTTGTGTCTGTATGTGTACATAACGACAGGTGGGGCAGGATCAGGGTCGCGAGCAAGATGAGAGATCAAGATATTGTGGTGATTTCGGGCATAGCAGATTACTAGTCGTTTTGTACTTGACGTGTACGGGATTTTCTGAACACTAGTATATGATTGTACTAAAACAGACTTGTATGTACATTATGTTTGTTTAATCGAATAAAGAATCGTTCCATGCTCCATGTATACATTTGATTTAATGTTAAAAGCAAAATTTTGATCTACATTTTCTAGCAAAGACCCAATTAATCCCAAAAGATAATCGAGTCAGAGCCCGGGTCCCCACAACAGGTGGTATCAGAGCGATAGATCCTTTAGACTGAGATAGAAGAAAGTGATCGGGGTAGATCGAGTTGTCTTCCTTGCTTATATCATGCTAGCACATCTCATGATTTATTGCTTTCCCTATTACATGTTGTCTTGTTATCTGAGTTGATTACAGCATGTAATTGCAAAGATTGAATCAGAACCGATTCTGGATCAGAAGTATATGATCAGAGGAGGGCTGAGACAGACTGTATAGATTATGTACTAATTCGTTTGATAATCAGATATGCCTCCTCGACGAGTACCGCAACCAGTAGCAGGTCAGGCACCAGAACAGGGCAGTACTTCCAATGATCCGATGGATGTGACCGCTACACCGATGGAGACCTTGTTAAAGCGGTTTCAGTCGTTCCGACCACCTACACTGAAGGGCACAGAGAATTCAGTTGAGTGTGAAAGCTGGTTAGATGACATCGAGATGTTATTTGATTCGCTTGACTACACCGATGAACGACGAGTTAAACTGATTGGGCATCAACTGCAAGAAGTTGCCAAGAATTGGTGGCTTACCACAAAGAGGGCCTTGGAGCATCGTGGTACAGAGGTCACTTGGAAGGTGTTCAAGACAGAGTTCTATCAGCGATTCTTTCCCGTCTCCTACCGAAAGGACAAAGGTGCAGAATTTGCCAACCTGAGACAGGGACAGCTGAACATCGAAGAATATGTCGCTAAGTTCTCCACCTTGCTCCGATTTGCTCCCCACATTGCTGGGAACGACGAGGCCGTTGCGGATCAGTTTATCAATGGCCTGAATCCTGAGATATTCACCTTGGTGAACACGGGACGACCCAACACTTTTTCTGATGCCTTGAACAGGGCGAAGGGAGTAGAAGCAGGGTTGCTTAGGCAACGAAGCACTTCTTATACCACTCCGACTCCTAGACCACCCCAGCCCTCGGGTCAGTATCAGCAACCACCTCCCAGATTCGAGAGTGGTGGTAGCAGCGGCGGGAGGAAAGACAGTTTGAAAGTGAAAGGGAAGCAGTTCAAGAAATCAGGGAGCAGTTCGTCGAGCTCCAGTGGGCCGAGACAGACAGGGTCGGGCCAGAGATCAGAGTATACAGGGGTTTACTGTAGTTCCTGTGGAGGTAGACATGCCACCGAGCAGTGCCAGGGCGTGATGGGTCGCTGCAACATTTGCAGACAGCAGGGCCACTTCGCCAGGGTCTGTCCACAGAGAGGTACACAGCAGACTCAGAGTGTAGGAGCATCTGGCTCTGTAGCTCAGCCTGAGAGGCAAGCTTCATCTGTTCATTCATTCCAGCCAGCCCCTATATCGACACAGCCTAGAGCTAGAGGTAGCCAGACAGTGAGCCAACCTCCTAGACAGCAGGCTCGAGTGTTTGCACTGACAGAAGAACAGGCTCAGGATGCCCCTGATGACGTGATAGCATGTAATTGTTCGCTTTGCGGTTATCCTGCTTATGTTCTGATAGACACAGGTGCATCACATACATTCTTATCTGAGCGTTTTGCATTGACACATGCACTGTCTATTGAGTCGTTGTCTACTGTAGTGTCTATCTCTTCTCTTTTGGGGACAGGGTTGATATCAGTGACATCTGTTAGATCATGTTTACTACAGTATGATGGGCATGAGATAGATTTAGACTGTATTGTACTTGTGTTATCTGATTTTGATTGCATTATTGGTATCGACATGCTAACCAAGTACAGAGCGACAGTAGACTGTTTCCACAAGATTGTTAGATTCAGACCAGAGATGGCTGAAGAGTGGAAGTTCTACGGCAAAGGGTCTAGAGCTAGGATTCCTTTGATTTCAGTATTGTCTATGACTCGATTACTCCAGAAAGGAGCAGAAGGGTTCCTGGTATATTCAGTAGATTTACTGAAATCGAGCCCAGCATTGGCAGATCTGCCAGTGGTTTGCGAGTTTGCAGATGTATTCCCCGATGAGATCCGGGATTGCCTCCAGTTAGAAAGATAGATTTTAGCATCGACCTAGTACCAGGTACGGTTCCTATTTCTCGAGCTCCTTATAGAATGGCACCGATAGAGTTGAAAGAATTGAAAGAACAGCTTGAAGATTTGCTGGCCAAGGGATATATCAGACCGAGTGTATCTCCTTGGGGCGCACCAGTGCTATTCGTACGAAAGAAAGACGGTTCGATGAGATTGTGTATCGATTACCGGCAACTGAACAAGGCAACAGTAAAGAACAAGTACCCATTGCCTCGTATCGACGATTTGTTTGATCAGTTGCAGGGATCCTCTGTCTATTCCAAGATCGATCTGAGATCTGGATATCACCAGCTGAGAGTTAGAGATGTTGATATACCGAAGACAGCATTCCGAACCAGGTATGGACATTATGAGTTTATTGTCATGCCTTTTGGTTTAACGAATGCGCCAGCGGTGTTTATGAGTCTGATGAACCGTGTCTTTCAGAGGTATCTGGATGAGTTTGTGATTGTTTTTATAAATGATATTTTGGTTTACTCAAGAAATGAGATTGATCATGCTGAGCATTTGAGAATTGTGTTACAGACGTTAAGAAATGAGCAACTGTATGCTAAATTGTCAAAGTGTGAGTTTTGGCTGAGACAGGTTGTCTTATTGGGTCATATCATATCTGGAGACGGTATTTCTGTTGATCCGAGTAAAGTTGAAGCTGTGATCAGTTGGCCGAGACCGACTTCTGTGCCAGAGATACGCAGTTTCATGGGTTTAGCAGGATACTATCGACGATTTATTAAAGATTTCTCCAGTATTGCGAAACCGATTACCCAGTTGACACAGAAGAATACTCCATTTGTGTGGTCAGAAGCATGTGAGTCGAGCTTCGTAGAGTTAAAGAAGAAATTAACTAGTGCTCCAGTCCTGACGATACCTTCAGGTACGGGTGATTTCGTTGTATATTGCGATGCATCTCACAAAGGATTAGGATGTATTCTTATGCAGCGAGGACATGTGATTGCATACGCTTCGAGACAGCTGAAGCCACACGAGAGTCGATACCCAATTCATGATCTTGAATTGGCGGCTATCGTTTTTGCGTTGAAGATCTGGCGTCACTATCTGTATGGGGAGAAATTTGAGATCTATTCTGATCACAAAAGCCTGAAGTATCTATTTTCTCAGTCAGAGTTGAACATGAGACAGCGTAGATGGCTCGATTTATTGAAGGATTTCGATTGTGAAATCAAATACTATCCAGGGAAATCGAATGCAGCAGCGGATGCTTTGAGTCGAAAAGTATGTTCCTTATCCTTGTCGACGATAGGTGTTTCGAATATGATAGAAGATTGTTGCTTTTCTGGATTAGCATTTGATACAGATAGTAGGCCGTTGCGACTTGCCACTATTCAGTGTGAACCAGATTTGATTGTTCGCATCAAAGAGGCACAAAGAACCGATCAGAATGTTCAGAAGTCGATTAATATGGTCAGATCAGGACATATTTCTGAGTATCAGGTACGTGATCATATGTTGTATGTGAATAACCGTCTTGTAGTGCCAGAGGTTCCAGAGTTGAAACAACAGATACTGTCAGAAGCACACTGTAGTCGGTTCAGTATTCATCCTGGTGGCAGGAAGATGTACAATGATCTAAAGACACAATTCTGGTGGAAACAGATGAAGACAGATATTGCAGAGTTTGTGTTTAAGTGCTTGAATTGCCAACAGGTGAAGGCCGAGAGAAAGAAGCCCGGAGGGTTACTTCAGAGTTTAGCTATTCCTGAATGGAAATGGGATCACATTTCCATGGATTTCATTATGAAGTTACCACGATCATCTCGGGGTTGTGATGCGATTTGGGTTGTGATAGACAGATTGACCAAATCAGCATGCTTCATTCCTTACAAGATGACATACCGACATGATCAGATGGCAGATATATATGTCAGAGAGGTTGTCAGATTACATGGTGTGCCGAAGTCGATCGTATCAGATCGTGATCCACGATTCACTTCACACTTTTGGCACAGTCT
>NC_133306.1:19032015-19039256 GCF_012295235.1 Primulina huaijiensis
GAAGCGACTTGGGAAACAGAATCAGAGGTGAGACAGAGATATCCAGAACTATTTGCATAATGTGAGTTTTATTCGGCTTTTGATCATATTGCTTCTTTTCTATCCCATTACTTGATTACGTGCAAGTTCGAGGACGAACTCATAATTAAGAGGGGGAGAAATGTAATGCCCGAGATTTTAGGTGGATAAAATGAAATGATGAAGTGTTGCTTGAAGAATATACCGCACCCGCGCCCCAGTTTCTACCGCACCCGCGGTGTAAGGGCAGAAAGTAGAGTTTTGACTAAAAGAGAGACCGCACCCGCGGTCCAAGACATACCGCACCCGCGGTTGTAACTCATGAAATGTGGAGAATTACAGTAGGGTCACCGCACCCGTGGTCAGAAGTGAGCGCACCCGCGGTCGTCGAGTCCAAAATTTTGGATGGAATGCCGTAGCCTGAGCGCACCCGCGGTGAAAAGCTACCGCACCCGCGGTGCGACGTGTTGAGTGAAAAATAAAACATGTGTCCTAGCCATGCAATTTAATGTGCTGAGTCTTCATTTCAGCTGTTGATCACCTAGAAAAGNACCAGACTAGCATCGAGATGGCACCGTTCGAAGCTTTATACGGAAAGAAGTGCAGATCTCCGTTTTACTGGGATGACATCTCAGAGGTACCAGAACTTGGGCCTAATATGATTCGTGAGATGACTGAGAAAGTCAAGATAATTCAGAAGCGAATCAAGACGGCACAAGATAGACAGACAAAATACGCGAATATCAGACGTAGACCGTTAGTGTTTAAGCAAGGAGACAGAGTATTCTTGAAGATTTCTCCTTTCAGAGGCGTGGTCAGATTTGGAAAACGTGGGAAATTGTCTCCTCGATACGTCGGTCCGTACGAGATTCTTGAACAGATTGACGATCGTGCGTATAGACTTGCTCTTCCTCCTTCTCTATCTGGGATACATGACGTCTTCCATGTATCTATGTTGCGTATATATATGCCAGATAGTTCTCATGTCATTCAGCCTAAATAAGCCGAGTTAGAACAGACTTTGAGTTACGTTGAGCAGCCGATTCAGATTCTTGAGCGGAAAGAGAAACAGCTCAGAACAAAGACTATTCCATTAGTGAAAGTTCAGTGGAGTCGTCATGGCATTGAAGAAGCGACTTGGGAAACAGAATCAGAGGTGAGACAGAGATATCCAGAACTATTTGCATAATGTGAGTTTTATTCGGCTTTTGATCATATTGCTTCTTTTCTATCCCATTACTTGATTACGTGCAAGTTCGAGGACGAACTCATAATTAAGAGGGGGAGAAATGTAATGCCCGAGATTTTAGGTGGATAAAATGAAATGATGAAGTGTTGCTTGAAGAATATACCGCACCCGCGCCCCAGTTTCTACCGCACCCGCGGTGCGACGTGTTGAGTGAAAAATAAAACATGTGTCCTAGCCATGCAATTTAATGTGCTGAGTCTTCATTTCAGCTGTTGATCACCTAGAAAAGCCTTCAGAAAACGTCCATGGAAGCCTCAAGAATTCTCCTAGCTTAGAATTGAGCTTGTGCAAGAGCTAGCTATCCAAATTTCGATCCGGATATAGATTTATGCTCGTCATGCCATAAGCTTCCAAAGGATGTAAGTATTATGATGTTCTTATATGATTTGAGATATTGATGTTGGGGAAAGTGTGATTTTCACTAGACTATGTGTTCTTGTGATATCGGAGAACGTTTATTCGCAAGCGAATCGAAGAAATAATATCGTATGCATTTTATATGAAATTCCAGCATGTCTTGAGTTGAGTATATATATATATTTCAGTATAGTAGATGTTGCTATGATGAGAATTATGAGATGTTGGTTATAGATTATTGATGTTGGAATGATCGGTATCGAAAGATTACGCCGTTATGCCGTCGATTGTTACCGAGATTGAATATGATTTGTATATGAGTGGCTTTGAGTTGTGTCTTGATAGAATGCATCTATACATTGCCATTTCAGATTTGTATTGGCCACTTTGAACTTGAGACTTCGGCTACGAAAGATTGTACGACACGAAAGGTATAATTCATGTGAACACGGGAAGACATGACTCGATTCAGACTGGATACGAGTTTCCCAAAATCACATACTAGATTCTTAACTATGTTTGATTATGATTATGTCTTGTTTATAGATTTATATTCAAGCAATTGAGATAGGAGTCATTGACAGATTGTCAAACTAGACGTTCGGTGTATCGACGCATAGGAGCAGATCATCTCCGATTGTAGACATTCGATACAGATATGACCGAAGTCTAGGAATAAGACGTACCGCCACCCCGATTGGGAGAGTAGGTGGGAGACTTGTTACGTCTTATTCACACCGGGATCCTTAGACTTAGATATGAGTCGAGTCAAAGAATAAGAGTTGAAGAGTTTTATCTGTATTCACTAGTGTGTCATAATTACTGATTTATGTGTTATGATTTTGTATTTATTTGCATGACATGCATGTATACATGTTTTATACTGGGATTTGTTCTCACCGGAGTTTCCGGCTGTTGTTGTGTCTGTATGTGTACATAACGACAGGTGAGGCAGGATCAGGGTCGCGAGCAAGATGAGAGATCAAGATATTGTGGTGATTTCGGGCATAGCAGATTACTAGTCGTTTTGTACTTGACGTGTACGGGATTTTCTTAACACTAGTATATGATTGTACTAAAACAGACTTGTATGTACATTATGTTTGTTTAATCGAATAAAGAATCGTTCCATGCTCCATGTATACATTTGATTTAATGTTAAAAGCAAAATTTTGACCCACATTTTCTAGCAAAGACCCAATTAATCCCAAAAGATAATCGAGTCAGAGCCCGGGTCCCCACAACATTTGACGTTCGTGCTAAACCATATATTTCATTGGTTACCCTCACAATCAAAAGGTTTCAAGCTTCTTGATTCTACCACTAATAGATTATTTGTATCACGGGACGTAGTGTTTCGTGAAAATATATTTCTTTTTGCAATCATCTCTACACCTTCTGTCTTATTTCCGTCTTCTACAATCATGAACGCTGATGATGATGTCCAATCTCTTCCAGTGCCCATCTCATTACCTAGCTCACCACCCCTTTCTTTTCCTCTTCCAAAACCTAGGTGATCATCCAGACAGTCTAAACCACCCATTTGGACCAGAGATTTTATTTGGTTCGATGTATCCACCTCATCTTTTTCCAACAAACCTTATGACTTACCCAAATATCTTGGCTACACTAGCATTTCTCTAACTCATCAATCATATCTTGCATCCATGTCTCAATTGTCCGAACCAACCTCTTTTAAAGAGGCTTCTTCTGATCCAAGATGTAAAAGGCTATGGTTGCTGAGATTGAAGCCCTTGAGGCCAACAAAACTTGGGCAATCGTGCCACTTCCGCCGGACAAAAATCCTATTGGTTGTCATTGGGTTTCTAAAGTTAAGTATAATTCGGATGGTATTGTTAACAAATTCAAAGCACGACTTGTTGCTAAAAGATATACTGAACAATATGGGATAGACTATCACGACACTTTTTCCCCTGATCGTCATGGTTAGATGCCTCTTGTCAATTGCTACTGCCAAAAGATGGCCTTTATATAAAATGGACGTCATTAATGCTTTTTCACAAGGTGATCTCACCGAGAACATATTTATGTCAATTCCTCAAGGTTTTGAACGACCAAAAATGAACCTTTCTTGCAAATTATTGAAATCTCTATATGGATTAAAGCAAGCTTCTCGGCAATGGAATTCGAAGTTCTGTTCCGTGATGATTCAACATGGCTTTACACAATCGGTGCATGATCACTCCATGTTTATCAAGCGACGGGTTTCCCATGTTGTCATTTTTTTGGTTTATGTGGATGACATTGTTATTTCGGGAAATGATCATGAATCTATTGAAGCATTGAAGTCTTATCTCCATTCCAAGTTTGCTATCAAGGATCTTGGCCCTCTCAAGTATTTTTTGGGGCCCGAGGTTGCTTGGTCTACACAAGGGATATGTTTGAATCAACGTAAATATGCCCTGGAATTGATTTCTAATACTAGCATGGCTGGTTGTAAGCCTTTTCCTACTCCTATGAGACAAAACCTCAAGTTAACTTCTTCTGATTTTGATGCAAGTTTAGCCACAACATAGACTCCCTTAGCCACTGATCCCCTTCTCCTTGATCCTACTGTCTTTCAACAGCTTATTGAGCGCCTCATTTATCTCACAATTACCAGTCCCGACATCTGTTTTGTTGTGCAACACCTAAGACAATTCATGCAGGCCCCGAAATCATCACATGCGTGCAGCAGAAAGAATAACTGGCTATCTGAAAGGATCTCTTGGAATGGGTATTTTTTTATCAGCATCTTGTGATTTTAGCATGTACGCTTATTGTGATTCGAACTGGGCATCTTGTCCCATGAATCGTAAGTCTGTTTCTGGTTATCTTATTACACTTGGTACATCCCCGATCTCATGGACATCCAAGAAACAAAGCACAGTTTCTCGTTCTTCGGCGGAAGCAGAATATAGATCAATGGCCACTGCATGTGAAATTGTATGGTTGCGTGGCATCCTCACTGACACGGGTCTTCATTTTAACAGTCCTAAAATGCTTCATTGTGACAATCAGGCGGCTCTTCACAGAGCTTCTAATCCATTGTATCATGAACATACAAAACATATCGAGATTGATTGCCACTTTATTCGCAAAAAAATTTGAGATCACGTCATTGCTACATCTCATGTTTCTATACTCTATCAACCAGCAGATGTTTTCACTAAGGCGTTGGGCTCTGATCCACATCGCTTTTTGATGTCCAAACTTGGTTTGCTCAATATACTCCAAGCTTGAGGGGAGATGTTTTCATTATTTGTTAGACTACGGTTTTGGTTACGTAGTTGAAAACATTCCCTTCTTGTACATGTATAAATAGACACATGATGTGAATAAACAGTAGACTTTTTTGATGGAAAAATTCTCTCACTTCTAAGCAAAGAAATCTCTCAGCTCGTCTTCATTCTTCACGATCACCTATAGATGAATTTAAATCGTGCGCTTTAACAAAGACACATAGACAACCAAATGACAGCTTTTATGGATGAGCGCTTGAGACTTATCCATGTAAGTTTTGTCTATTAAATAAGTAAATGTCTTATTGTTGAATTAATTTCTGCGAAATTGAATATGAAATATTTAAATAAGTAAAATCAATACCGATTTCTTATTTTAGCAAACATATCCAAACAAGAGGTCGGGTCATCTTTGGACTTCGCTTCATCAATGCAGATTAATGTGTTTTATATTGACATCGTCAGTGGGGTCAATAGGTGGAGGGTTTATGGTATTAGGTCGTCGTAACTACGATTTATCTGACCTCACATGGGGCATGATTCAGCTGCACGAGAAGAGATATGAGTTGCTAACATGAAGGCAGCTGTTGCCCAAGAGAGTTGCCAAGGAGCTAGGACGCAGGACTTTGGGGGGCCTTCCCCAAGCTCCGCCCCCGATGGCTTCGATTTCTATGTAACTGACAAGAACAAGGCACCCAAGCTACGATATTTAAATGACAATGAGGGTGATGACCACGAGAATGAGGTTTTTATATATTTTATACAATTTATAATATATTTATGTAAATGAATAAAATCAAATTAATATAAATATTAATTCAAACCTAGCGAAGGTTTAGCAAAACCGTAGTTATTAGAAAACCATCACCTTTCTAGCAATGATTTTATTAAACCGTCTATAAATTAGCATAAGTTAACGTGAACCAAATCTTTGCTTGAAGGACCGTCGCTATACGAAAGAAGACCGTCTCCACAAAAAGCTACGGTTTAAAACGACACTCGCTTCGTGTTGTGTCATTTTCAATTAAATAGTCGCTATAGTTAGACGACCGGTTTTTAAACGACTTTAATTTTACTGTTGACATAACCGTCACTACACATTACCAGCGACGACTATGGCGATGGTTCAAACCATTGCAAGTAGCTTTTTTTTCCTTGTAATGTTCGTTTTATCATCTTATATAGTTTGATTGATTATCATTTAATAACTGAGACAGAGTATATGTAATCGATAAACATATTTACGGGTGTAGGATGTACTTTTCGGAGTTAATGTTATAGCAGCATATGAATTATCCATTAATTATTGAAGTAGTATATAAACTATGATAAATGGTTACAGATGGTAATGGGGCGGTGGCGGGTTTGTCAACTTCATCTTCATCTTCATCCTCAATCTCCGGTTTTTCAGGTTCGGACATTCTTCGGGGATCAAATCTCATTCTCGCCTTCATTTCCGTTCAAAAATATTAATGGGACAAGACGGGGGCGGGTACGGGGATCCTCGAACTAATATAATAATATTATTTTTATTATTAATACTATTTTCGGAACGAGTTTACGGATAAGAATAATATCACTATATCCGCCCCAAACTATTTTGGGGATTTTTAAAATCCCCAAACCCAAAAAAACAAGAGATCATCGTTCTCGTTTCGAGTTTTTCCCGCGATCCTCAAATTCATGGGAAAAATTGTCATCTCTATAAATGGTTCAACCGATACGCGTACATATTGGTTAAAATTTAAATCGATACCAAAAGTTGATTCCAATGGTGCTCTTTGAGGTGATGTCATATATATGTTTATTGAAACAACAAATTATAATAGAATTTTAATAAAAACATGGTAGAAAATGGTTAAATACTCGTAAAATATTTGATTGGTCAATTTTTAACACTATGTTTTACAGTTAAGGATGGCAATGGGTAGGGTATGGATCGGATTTCATACATCCATCCTCATACTCATTTATTAAATTCATCCCCATACCAATCGGGTATTGAATTTCATCATCATCCCCATACCCATCGGATTATCGGATACCCATACCCTACCCAAATACCCAATTATCATATACAATTGAATTTTTTCAAATTTAAATTGTTTCAATGAAGTTATGAATATTTAAAAAATTATTTAAATGAACAATAAGAAAAATTATTCACGCTTTATAATAAGTGTGTGTGTGTGTGTGTGTGTGTGTATATATATATAATGAAGTTTTATATATTTTCTTCTCTTTTAATATACAAAATATCGTTTTCTTTAATTTTCAAATTTATTATTATATGTATTGAAAACTCCGAAAATCGGTGGATTGACTGATGAATCTTTAATATAAATAAATATAATTACTATATATATACATATATA
>NC_133306.1:19039295-19135098 GCF_012295235.1 Primulina huaijiensis
ATATATTAATTTAAACGGATATTCGGGTCGGGTGTGGGTCGGATTATATCAAACCCGCCTCCATACCCGAACCCGAAAATCCTCATACCCAATTACCCAATTATTTAATCGGATCTAAAAATCCCTCCATATCGTCTTCTATTCGAGTCGGGTATCGGATCCTCGGGGTTCGGAGACGTGAGCATTTGGTGGGAGGGGTGGAGGACTGAAGGAGGTGGGATAGGTAGTAGTCCATTTCTAATTCTATGCATCCCCCATTTCGGTATCGTAATTCCAAAGAGTCTCGCCCATTTTCAGTCACTATTTTTAATTTTTGGTCTGAAGTAAGGTATCGTTCTCATGGGAAAAAGCCGTTCTTGGGATCTTAATTACTATATATAATCACCAACCCATTTCATATTTTCTCTGGTTTTTGCTGTTTTATATATGCGTTAGGATTTACGTTTCTTGAATGAAGATTATATTCATTGGGTGAATTTTTTACCTCTGAAAATCTAGGTATTCTAATTGTTTGGGGCCATGGATTTGCTGGCAACATCCGAAGGCCAATTATTTGTTGGTGTCGCTGTTGGTCTAGTTGCTGTTGGGGTTGCATATTTCTTGTTATCCCCCAAGAAGCCAAAAGGTTAGGTGATTTATTTGGCGATAGAACAGGTGTGTATATTTTTGTGTTTTATTTATGAGGTGTCTGGGTTTTTTCAAGTCCGGTAGTTTACTTGGGGCTTAAAAGCATTCCTTTTGATTTGTTGGATCTTCTTTTAGCCTAAAGATTTAATTTTTCCAAGTTATGGACACATTCCTCGTTAAAATATAACATATCTCCCATCGTCTGAAACTTTTTTGGTGCTAGTGTTTTTGTATCCCTGTTCTCGTAGTTGAACTCGAACCTTACATGATATGGTGAGCACCACTTTTAGATCTTGGATGTTTAATTGTATAATTTGATTCGTGTCTCCAACATTTAGATATTTGGGACTATTGGCTTCTAAAACTCTGCAAATAAATTCAACGTCTTCTCTATTATTTGGGGTTATGGGGTGTTCCATTATTGATACTTTATATCTGCCAATTCAAATATGGTAAAACTTCTTTGGGATGCTCGAGGACATATTTGAATGCATATTTGTCTTTATTTTGACTTGGTATCTTTGTGCGTGACAGTGTGCTTGGATCCTGATAAGTTCAAGGAGTTTAAGCTTGTCAAGAAAACACAAATCAGCCATAATGTGGCAACGTTCAAATTTGCCCTTCCTTCGCCCACGTCTGTCATGGGCCTTCCCATTGGAAAACACATCAGCTGCAGGTATCTTGTGGCAGAATTTAAATAAATGATCATTTTATTGAATTATTATGTGTTTCTGGCGCATAAGTCCCATCTTTTTTTAGTTAGAACAAGAAGCAAAATTTGATTTGATTATTTCACGCATTCAAATTTATGTCCTATTTTTGTTGTAGGGGTAAGGATAGTCAAGGTGAAGAGGTCATCAAACCATATACTCCGACTACTTTGGATTCTGATGTTGGATATTTTGAGTTAGTTATAAAGGTGGATTCCCTATTTTTCGCCCTTCTTTTATTTTCCATGGATGAAGATATGATAATCTATCGTTATCTTTCTGCTGGCTCACTAGTTTTTTTTTTTTTTTTAATATTTGTAAAGATGTATCCTCAAGGAAGAATGTCACACCATTTCCGAGAAATGCGTGAAGGTGATTATCTCTCTGTGAAAGGACCAAAGGTACATTCTTTCTCAATATGCTTTCTTTAACCCTAAGAGGCAACATTAAATCTTTGAAGAATGAAATGAAAAATTAAAGAAAAAAGTTTGTTGGTCTCATATCACGCCTGAAAGTCTAAGTTGTTGCAGTAATGGGATTGCGCAAGGCCTAAGAAATTTCACATTCTTTTCTCCCTGTATTTTTGGTACACATTATTTTACATTTGTCTTTGACATATATTCCTCTAGGTTGAATGTTTGACATGCGCGAGATACAGAATTTAGATTCACGACAGCCATTCTAAACAGTCGATAGTCAATAGATCATTGATGAATCCGTAGCTAACTTCGAATTGTGGTATTCGACTGGCTTAGTTTTTGTATTCACATGTTTCTTTCTTTCTTTTGAAAGTGGTATCACATTGTCTTGGTTACTTTTTTTTATACATGCAGTTGGTTCCACATATACATGCTTCAAACCTCCTAGTTGAATTGAGAAGCTCTTTTTTATAGGGTCGATTCAATTATAAACCAGGCCAGGTGAGAGCGTTTGGAATGCTTGCTGGAGGCTCTGGACTTACACCAATGTTCCAGGTTAAACTCTTCAGTATTAAGAATCTTCTTTTTATTTCTTTCTTTAGATATAATGATAAGATGAAATTTAAAATTTTTTCTTTTCATTTTTTTGGTTTAGGTTACTCGAGCAATTCTTGAAAACCCCACCGACAGAACAAAGGTGCATTTAATTTATGCTAATGTTACCTTGGAGGACATTTTGCTGAAGGTAATTTCTGAATCTCGATGTACTGTCCATTTGAATGCTGCATGCAAGTGAAGTTTGTAAATTTACCGACCCCTTCCAGCAAGGGTGTAAAAGCAATGCTAATTAAACCTTCATGGAATTTTTTTTGTAATGCTGACCAAACCTTTAAGGTGTAATTGTAATCCTCGAACCTGATGGTGTGTGTTTGTATCTAGACAAAAACTCGTAGGGTGTTTGTTTTGTGTTATAAATGTTGGAATAAGTATAAGAATTTCAATTTGTGTTTGATAAGGTATTTTTGTGCTTCTTGGTCGCAGGATAAGTTGGATAGCCTTGCTAAAAATTACCCTGACAGTTTCAAAGTTTACTACGTCCTTAATCAGGTAAATAAATTGAATGTTTCTTTATGCTATTTATTGTAGAATTTCGAATATTTACGTTCTACTTGGATTTGATTTGCGATTCTCAATGTGACTTCTTTCGTCTTCTTTGTGACTGTAATCGCTAACAAACTAAGCCATTTGTTAACAACTCCACGTTTGGCTGTAGAAAGTTGCAAGAGTTAACTGAATAAAGAGTTGTTAGCACTTAGTTTTTTCTTATATAATCTGTTGCAATCCATATTGCAATGATTTCTCTGCTGGAAGCTATTCCTCCAATAGGATTTCAAGGGTTTGCTCGATTGAGTGGTCAAACTGGACATTTCCTCGATCTGTTTTAGCTTCTTGGTTATTGCTGTTTTTCTGGAAAGTAATTAAAAGAAGCTTAGGATTTGGGAATTTTTGTTATTAACATCATTAATCCTCAAATGGAAAAAAAATTGTCAAATTCATGCATACGATTTCTTAAAATTTTGATTTTGTCCTCTAAAATATGAATTATTATGTGCTTTTTTACCTGCCTAAATAGCTATATTTGTTGGTTGCTATTGAACTTATACAGCCTCCAGAAGAATGGAATGGTGGCGTGGGGTTCGTCTCGAAGGAAATGATTCAAGCTCACTGCCCTGCACCAGCCTCTGATATCCAGGTTTGGAATTCAGCCATGTTAGATAAATCACTAAACGTGATGGAAGAAAATTCAAGAGCTAAGTTTAACGATATGATTCTGCAGATTCTTAGATGTGGCCCTCCACCGATGAACAAAGCCATGGCTGGCCATCTCGACGCTCTTGGATACACCTCCGAGATGCAATTCCAATTCTAACTTCTCCTGACATCTCGCCTTTATTTAGACGTGACTTAGTCTAATTTTTTGGGGGAGATATTCTAGATTTGCACGTTGTACCGTTGGGATTTTGTGAACTTTATGACAATCAGAATGGTTGAATTTTTCCGGGGTTATCATGTTATTGTTGAGATTGATTTATCAACAAAATATATCATTACACGTGAAGGCTGCATGTATTTCGACTTCTCGATAGATACATCTTGCCATCTTGGGTTGTTCTCTGAAGCTATTGCTTGTCTGTTGTGTTTGGCTTCTGTCCTCCGTCTGTGTGTAATTGGATACTTCGTATTGGTTCAAGGTTGATTTTTTCTTTTTTCTTTTTAATTAAAGAACACATTTTTTAGACGAAAGCACCTTTCTTTCCCCACTAAGAAATAGAGCTGGTTGTGTTATAAGCTTCTTAGAATGTTTTATCATTATAATTTTAAAATCAAATGAGAAATAAGTAAGAAAAAAATCCATTAGAAGTTCTGATCATTTCGATTTTTTTGCGCTGTCAATTCTTTTTCATTTTTTGAATTATCCATTGAGCTCTGGACCTTAACTTCTAACGTTATCAGATTTACTTTAATCAAGATTATACCTAAACAAGTTTCTTGACTTAGACATCACACAAAATACCCTTCAAATTATATAGAGATGGGTTGTGATTGATCATTTTTCGGTTCAAAATTGGATGTTCTCAACTTAAATGTGAGCGGGGTATTTTTTTTTAACTTCGATCAACTCTTTTTTTTTAAATACCTCATTTTTTTAACTCAAAATATTTTCATAGGTTTAAGGCACAAAAGTGTATAAAAAAAAGCATATCATTAGTAGTTACAAAAAGAACTTAATTATATGGGACAAAAATCTGTACGATCTAGATTATGCCATTGGTGAATGCCCTGGATGGCAAGGAAATGAGCAAATAAAATTTCCGAATAAAGTTAATTAATGGAGTCTCCAGTGAGAACTGATGGTCTCCAAAATCCAGGCGGACTACTGGAAGTGTAATGCAATTAGAACAACAATATGCACAACATATACTTCAGCAAGGAGGGAAGGGAACTTACCCAGAAATTGACGAGCTTTTGCAAAAAGAAACACTCCTCGATCATCTCGCACAACTTCATTAAAAATAAAGGTATGCGTTTTCCAGTTGCTTTGTGAAGAGTTGAACTCCCGCGGATGACATGACACGGCTATCTTGCCGCTGGGATCACCTGAGGAAAGGCTGTAAATCACAAACATGACCATTAGAAAAGGGGTCGGAGGTGAGCTCCAGTGCATCCCTACGACCCTCAAGTTAGGTACTTGTAAAAGGTGCATCTGACTAAGAACTGCAAAAAAAATACTAAACGCAAATAGAACACGAGATGATGAAAACCTGCTATTTATAGGGAGGAAAAAGTTACCTATAAAGTTTTTTGATCGCAAAACTTGTAGTATTATTGAGATTGAGAAATATCCTTGGTTACAAGTTTTACAAACCAATAAGGAAAGTCATCGGGCTTCCAAGTAAAGGAAGTTGGGTGAGAAATAGCAAAAGATGCCAGTGAATCTGCAACGACATTCACCGTGCGCCGAATGTGATTTAAGGTGGTTCCGTTATGTTCACCGAAGGATCGTCAGATATATTGAGCATAGGTACCAACATAGCTAAGGTCCTCATCTATATGGGTGACTGCTTGCACTTCCAATAGAGATTCTGATGTGATTTGATTGATAAGGAGATTATGTTTCCTTGCAATCTTCATTCCTATATCAATGGCGGCCAGTTCTCCATAGACGATCGAAGAAGGCTTCCGAATCTTCGTCCCGAAAGCTATCAATGGTTGGCCTTCATGGTTACGAACCACTCCTCCTACAGCAAAGTCGTTCATGTTCTCATTATAAGCTGCATCAACATCTAGCCTTAATTCATTAACCTGTGGTGCCGTCCATGTCTTCGGTGAGTTTCCTGACGTATCAATTTTTCCATTCAGCAACCTCACTCGTTGGGCCTCTTGGAATTCTCGCAGCAGCGCGTCACTCCAATTCACGCTAATTCCCTTTCCGAGTGTTCCTTGGTTATGTACGAGATTGAGTCATTCACGCCACATCGCATAAGTGTTTATAGTGAATAGTTCAAAGTCCATACGGCTTAGCTTGTCCTTCATCCAACTGAAGATATCAAACACCTCCAAAAATTGTACCTGTTTCAACAAGGGAAAAAAATGAGGCGTCTTCCAGCAGCCTTTAACCAATGAACAAGAGAATAATGCATGAGTTGTATCATATCCGAAGTGGCATAATGGGCAGCTGCCAGTTATCGGGACGTGGTGAGCCATTAGATTGACTGATGTCGGGATAATATTGTGAAAAATGCGCCACCAGAATACTCGGACTTTTGGGGGTACCGACATAGACCAAATGAATTTCCACTTCTTTGAGTGAATCTCCGAGCTATGGTCCGGTGGTTCATAGAATCCAATTTCCCTCTTATATCCTTCTCTGACCGAATATCTACCTTTTGGATCATAGGCCCAATATATGAAGTCCTCGTGGTTCGAGTGGTATATCGGAATATCTAACACTTTCTGTTGCCACATGAGGAGGAAAAGAGTCAAGCACAATCTGTTCATTCCACTGTCCATTCAGAATAAGGGAGCTGACTTTGTCATACGTATCACTGTACTGTGGAGGCTTTGGTTGCACGTCCCTGCCAGGTATCCATCGACTTGCAAAAGTGTCAATTCGTTCCCCATTTCGTACGTGCCAATATAAGCCTTTTTCCAAGAGGGGGCGACTCCACAGTAGTGATCTCCAGATGTAAGAAGGGTTACTTCCAAGTGAGGCATGCAAGATATCTTGATATTTATAATAACGTGCTTTAAGAACACGGGCAACCAGCGACTCAGGGAACTGTAAAACCCGCCATATTTGTTTCGCTAGCAGTGCTTTGTTGAACGTCTCGAGATGGCGGAAGCCCAGTCCACCTATAAACTTTGGTTTGTAAAGAGCTTTCCAAGATTTCCAGTGCATTCTATTTTTTCCGACGTCCATACCCCACCAGAAGTTAGCACAAGCTCTCTCGATCTCTTCACATATTGATTTTGGGATACGAAAGCATATGTAGCCGGTCTCGGGGACATTACTGGTCTCTATCAAAGATATTTTTTTTTGTGTGCTTGATTCAAATATACAGTCGAACGATCATCGCTCTCACCTACGTCGTCCAAATAATACATATCTTGAAGGATTTGGTTTTCCTTTACAGATGAAGGTCACATCAAGCCCTGCACCAAGGTTGACACATGATCACATTCATTAAGATCTCCTCAATCAAGATGAATGCACCTTTTGCACCTGCAGAGTCATGGCTTTATATCTATACCCGAGTTATAGATTAAACGGTCGAGCTCTCCGTCCGTGTTGGCAAACCATTTGTTAAGATTAGAACTTGAACCTAACTCAACCCCAAAAACTAGCTCATTTATAAAAAAAAACATTTTAATACTCCCCCTCAAACATGGAATAGATCAAGTATTCCGAGCTTGTATGATAGATATAGGTGTTGGCTCTTGCTCAACGCTTTTGTTAACAAGTCCGTTGGTTGTTGGTATGTAGGCATGTGCGACATCTCGATTAGCTTGTCCCGAATCTTTTCTCGAATTAGATGACAATCGATTTCTATATTCTTCGTTCTTTCGTGATACAACGGGTTAGCTGCAATATGCAGAGTGAAGTTTACGGGTGACCCAATTATGAGCAGAACGGGTGGCCCAACTATGGAATGTCCAACATATAATGGTAGAAGCCAAAAAACCAAAATGAATTGAACGATTCGGTTAAAAAATGTTTTTTTTTTTTTTGGTTTTTGGGTGGACCGAATTTTTTGTTAAAAAATTATTGTTTTTTATTTATAGTTATTAAATAGCTTTTTTTGAGATCAACTCAGGATCGTTCAAGTTTTTCCTTGAAAAGTAATCAAGTATTTGCAATAAAAAAATATTTTAAAATTTCGAATAAATGAATTAAATTTGTAATTTCAAGTAACTAAGTTTATTTATCTTTTTTAAATATATAAATGATTGTTATAATATTTATTATATCAAAATGACTTAATTAAAAAAATTTAAAACTACTTAAGTTATTAATTAAGTGAACCTTAGAGCGGATTTTTATAACACTGAGTTTAAAATATATGTGTAAATATATATCTACTACGACAATAAATTGAAAATGAAAAATATTTATATTGGAAAATGAAAATTATATTTAAAATTTTAAAATGTTGTAGCTGTTATTTTCAAATTTTATAATATAACATCTAACTCAAAAATACAAATAAAGTGTTGATTATTTAAATATAACATATAAATTATTAAATATAACCTCTCACTAAATATATTTAAATATAATTTTAAAAAAAAATGGAACCAAACGGAAAATATTAAAATTTAAAAGCGAACTCTGAACACGCCTAGAGCTATCACTGGGCCCAGGCTTCTTGTGCCAAACCGACCTCACCCATGTTATGAAAAATTATCCCAACGATCATATTATTTGGACAAATAGCATTTTACACCCTCGTGAAAGTCTAAACCCCATTTATAAAAATTATGAGATTAATTGCCCATTGATTTCACAATCGAGTTTTTTCCATTTTTCAAATCTTTCAACTGGAGATCCGGTTTGCCCCATATTCTTTATTAAACAATAGTAACAGTGTGTTTGATTCTTTCAAAATATGGTTTTGGAATTGGATTTGGAAATTGAAGTATTTGAAATTCCATTTGGTATTTGGTTTAAAATTTAAAAATGATATTTACAAATAAACGAATGAATAAGATTAAATTTTTTTAGCATTAGAAAATTAGAAAAAAAGAATAAAAAAATATAGATGATATGAAATAAAAGTTGATGAATTTTGATGTTAGAGTGAAGTAACAATAATCAGTGGAGTAAAATTTGAAAGAATATATATTTTTTGTATTTTTGTCTATAAATAGTTAGCAATAATAATTTTTAGTGTTATATATGAAATTCGATATCCGTGTAACTAAGTCGGAGCAAAACAGTTTTTATAATATGATAAACTTTGTAATATAGTAAATGTTTATTACATAGTAAAGATATTATATAGTAAAGATATATAAAATAAAATTTAAAATATATATTGTTTTTCTTAAATTCATAGAGACTAAGCTTAATGTAAGAGAGTCCGCTGGCCGCTTCTTATACCCCTCGCAAGGGAAAATCGAAATCACCAAAGAAAAACGCAAATGATTGGAGGTCAATTTCATCAACATGGCCACCCCCTTAGTTATGTAATTTTCTTGGTGCTCGGTTTTTTTCCCCTTCATTGACCTTTTCTCTCTCAATCTCCTTGTCATTATTTCTCCATTTTTCCAGATGTATGTTGCTCTCTAGCTTATTTTCTTGAATGTTTTCGTTGAGTCGACTGTTTGAAACCAAATGCCATCTGGGTTTTGTTGCTTGTTGCGTTTTTCATTCGAGGAACCCGGTTTCTTGCATTGATTATCAGCTCTTTTCTGTTCTACTCCGAATTACTGTTTATGTAAGAGTGTTGGATTTGTTATATCAGATTCTTTATTGTGTTGGGTTATCTGGTGTGTGTCAGTGCATGCGACCTACTTTAAAATGTGATTCTTGATGAAGTGTTATACAGTTGGGCATATTACTTCCCCTTTTCCATGCCTAGATTTTCTCTGAATTTCCAGTCTTCGTAATTATAGAAATCAAGGGAGCAACGGTGTTTGAAATTTGGTTCGGTCTTGCTCCAACTTTTTTTTTATTATCGAATTTAGACTTATTGGGGATATAATGTCGAAAATGGGGTTCTTTACTCATAGATATTTGTTCCTTTTTTTCTTATTAGCATTAGCAGTGTTCGTATTAACTTGGTTGTTAGTGTTAAGGTCGACTGGCCGAACTTATTCTATTGACTATTCCAAGTTTCTTTCCATGGCAAAAATTAATAATCTTGACGGAAACCTACCAGCCAGAGCTCCATATAATAAAGAAGCTGTGATCTTTAGTAGAAATTCAAGAAAATGTGGTTCTAGTCAGCAGATTCTCAGGGTTTTCATGTATGACTTGCCATCAGAGTTCCATTTTAATCTGTTGGGTTGGAAAGGCCGGGAAAGGGGTGTTGTTTGGCCGGATATTCGTTCCGAGGTCCCTGACTACCCTGGTGGATTGAATTTGCAGCATAGCATAGAATATTGGCTGACTCTGGATCTCCTGAACTCTGAATTTACCAAAGACTTGGGAGGCCGCAGTGCTATTAGAGTACATAATTCTAGCGAAGCTGATGTTGTGTTTGTTCCTTTCTTTTCATCCATTTGCTATAATAGGTACTCAAAGCTGAAGCCAAACCAGAAAAGGAGTACTAATAATTTATTACAGGAAAAATTGGTTACTTTTTTGACGGCTCAGCATGAATGGAAAAGATCTGGTGGAAATGATCATATCATCATTGCCCACCACCCGAATAGCCTTTTAGATGCTAGAACGAAGCTCTGGCCTGCAATATTTGTTCTTTCAGATTTCGGAAGGTATCCTCCAACTATTGCTAATGTTGAGAAAGACGTAATTGCGCCTTACAGGCATGTTGTTGGAAGTTATACAGATGATGCATCTGATTTTGATAGTCGCAAGACGTTGCTCTATTTCCAAGGGGCTATTTATCGAAAAGAAGTAAGAAACCTTTGTTCCTTAGATATATGCATGTATCTCTGAGGCAAAATACTTGTATATTTTACACGCAGCTTTGAGTATTGCAACATGTGCTGGATTCCTAAAAGTTATGTCCCATCAGATTTAGTTCTTACTGATAGGTTAAATTGTGTTTGATTAGAAACTAAAGGATATGATTTTTGTGGTTTCTTCTTGTTTGTCAATTCATACTTGGTATTTAAGTTGCTAACCGACCGTGTTCGGAAGATATTTTATCACTTATGTCTTGGCTAATATGCATTATTTGTAGTTATTTAATCTTCAGTGTTAAAAATGAATGAATCCCTATGACATTGCCATTGTTTTTTGTTAATAGAAATTTGATGATGCTTGTGGCAAATTGCTAAGTTAGTATGATATTTTACTCATCCTTGGAACAGTTAGCTTCAGGATTTCTTTAATTGAACTACGTCAAACACTTTCTTGGCTACTTTCAGGGCGGCATAATTCGTCAAGAATTGTATTACATGCTGAAAAATGAAAAGGGTGTGCACTTCGCATTTGGAAGTGTTCAAAAAGATGGTATCAAACAAGCTTCCACTGGTATGCGCTCATCCAAATTCTGCCTCAACATAGCAGGCGACACTCCATCATCAAACCGTCTATTTGATGCCATAGCTAGCCACTGTGTACCTGTCATTATCAGCGATGAAATTGAGCTTCCGTACGAAGATGTTCTTGACTATTCAGAATTCTGTGTGTTTGTCCGTGCATCTGATGCTCTCAAAGAAAAATTCCTACTAAACCTTGTCCGGAACATTACCAAGGCAGACTGGACCAGAATGTGGGAAAGACTAAAAGAAGTTGAAAACTTTTATAAGTTTCAGTATCCGTCACTAGCAAATGATGCTGTCCAGATGATATGGCAGGCCGTTTCACGAAAAATTCCTGCTGTCAAGCTAAAGATTCACAAGGCTGGTCGATTTTTTTCAAGCAAACACCCCTAGAGAAGAAGGTATTAAGTCTGTTGCTGTACCTAGAAATCTTGCTTGATTGATTATCGGGCTTTATGCTCCCTCCACTTTTTTGGAGATGAAATAGATGAGTATTAGATTTTAGTTTGTTCTATTTGTTCATTCTTTTAGCCAATGGGTTAATAAATTTTGTAGGTTCTAGCCTCTGGGATGACATAGATTCTTTGTTAAATTAATTATTGGTAAGAACCAAGCATATCCTGCATCTTCGTTACGTTTGTCGCAAGCATTTCACTTGGTTAATCTTAATCTATATATTGTAAATTGTTCAACGCCAAAAGTCTCGTTCCAGATAGCTGAAAAATGCATTTAGGCTCTAGTTATGAATATTCATATTTTGATAAAAATCACATTTCAGACTAAAAATATATACATATAACGTATTTATCCTTCTATACATTCCAAATTTAAGCTTCAAGCTTTGAACATTTAAATTGGGTCAAGAGATTAGAATGAAGCCAAAATAAGACATCGTGAACTGCAAAGCCTCGACTCAAAGCAAGCAAATCAAATTCCACACAAAGTGAGGATGAAATAAGCCACAAAAAATCCTCACACAATTCGTTTTTCTCAAGTTCAACCAAACGTCTCGATGAGGAAACCTTTATAGATGCTCATAAACTTGGCCACAAAAGCTGCAAGATAAATCAAGCGAAAGAAATGAAATAAATTCAGAAATTGCTTCAGTGGGAAACTGCTAATCTCTATATTTCAATATTTCTAACGTTGCTGTAGCCTGTAAGATCAAGTCCGAAAGATGGTACATAAAGAAATTAACTAATATGCACTGAATTATACGTACGGAGGATAAGATGTCCTTCCATTACAAATCAAACGATGCCATTGTACAGATGGATTTTGATAACAACTAAACGATGCAAATTGTAACATTGGAGAGGTTAGGTATGGATAATGGTCAAGGAAGATAAATGCATGGCATGCATACCTTCAACATGAAATATTGCTTTCTGGCCAAGACGTAATCTGTGTTCCTGAGAATGAGAAGTTTATTAAATACATAAAACATGCAATTCCTGGTATAGAATTTTACAACAGTTAATCATCAGTTCAATTCATTGATGAAATGAGTAACAGACGATATTTTAATCCATTACAACATAACACTGGCTGTTAGATTTTTTTGGCAGTACAAGCACCGCATGTGGACATTATACCCAGAACAAGAATTGGGAACTACGGCCTCCAATACCAAAATCATTTTAAAACTGCCAAATAAGTTCAGGGGAAGAATTTAATAAAAAGAACTAAAACAGCAAGAACAAAATAATTTTCCTGGGAAGTATCCCTACAATAGTTAAAATTGAGATGCTTCTTAATTATGGAAAATGGCAGAATAAAACAGAAATGAACAGACCTTATACTCCAGAGCAAGAGCATTAGATTTTTATAACGTCTGACAGAGAAGAAAACTATGGACTAGACTCTTTCACTTACATAATATGCAGCCCAATAAGAGATCTCACGCTTTAGTTCAGAATCCAATTTCTTCAACAGTTCATAAACCAACCTCTGTAGAAAAATCAAAATATTCAACTCACAACTGCAAATATGCATAATAAATTTGTTCAACTCGAGGTAGAGGTAATAAAGAGAGTAGAATATGGAACCTTTAAAATGATCTCTGGAGGAATGCAATTAATGAGTAGTTCATACAGCTTTCCTCGGACCTCAAACAACCTAAAAAAATAACTCAAATTAAAAAGATTTGTTCCAACATAAACAATAAGGTGAAACACCACAAATACACAAAACTGCCGACAGGAAAGGCATTATTGCATTAACAGGGCTACTTCATTATGGTAGAGGTTCTTTCTGCAGTTACATTAAGTTCATTGAACTAAGCTAATGTCCTGTGCTTTACTGATTAAAATGGTCTGCCGATAACACATTCCTTTAGTTCAGTTGTCAGTTTAGTTTTTTCCACTATACATGTACCTCAAGAAGCATTTGGCTGCCAACATCTGGAAAGAACCTCATCCGACAAAGGGCCAAATATATACAATAAAAAGGAAACACAAATATTGTGATGGCAAAAAAACAAGGCAAGATAGAAGACTAAGCGCACATGGTTTAACAGAAATTTATCTGCAAACATGGATATTACAGAGTACAAAAATAACCCGGTTGAAGTTCGTCCCTTAGAGACATGATTTCCGTTTCCTTGTCATCAACATTACTCATCTTTTACTAAAACAATGTCACATGAAAAATATAACTATAAGAACACATTTGGTCCACAAATCATTAGAGAAACAGTAAGGTGATCCAAATTTGAACAGTTCCAGAAACAAAAAAAAATCCTTGAGCCAAGAAATATAATGCCAAACCATTTAGGACTCTGCTCCTTGAATATGTTTGATGCTATTTCAGAAACGCATTCCTCCCAATCCATTGGAGGTATCACTTGTTTGTTTGTGAAAGGGTACCTTACGGAAAAGAGCACACTCACAATTTTAGTGTTTAATGTAGAATTGCTTATTAACATAGCTGCATTCAGCACTAAAGTAAAACTCAACTGTTGGACACGACAAGTGTCAAACAACAATATTGCCCTCTCAGACTCCTATTAGATTGCTGTACTACGCGATCGGCAAATCCAGATGGCAGTTGCAGCCCTTCTTTCTTGCCACAATAAATTCCAACACCTTTACAATCTGACGTTGAAAATGAATTCATTATTCGGAGCAAATAACAGAAAAGGTCAAGATGTAGAAAGAAAAATTAGAGGAACTGATCTACTATTTAGAATTATCAGTTGACATGTATAGCAGACTATATTTAAGATAAAGATTTAGCTGTATAACAGTTGTTATCAATCTCTAAATCATGTCTAAAATTTCAATTAACAGCATAATACAGTTCAAAAAAGGTATGTAATAAGAAAAAAGGAGGACGTTTTTAGTTGCTAAAAGAGTGTTCAACTAATTTCAGATACATAAGATTGGATGTTTTTTTTTTTAAAAAAAAATCCAAATACCAAAGACTCATGCAGCACTATACCGACTGCAGTAACATAACAGCAGTCTCCTCAGACAGGTAAAAGAGAAAAATAAAAACACAGAAAACTGAAATAATTATACAAAATCAACACAAGAAACATCCAATATAAGAACTGCTAAAAAAGATTTAAAAACATGAAACCCTTGTTTACTAAGAAGCATAGAATAAATCCAAATACCAAAGACTCATGCAGCACTTTACCGACTGCAGTAACATAACAGCAGTTTCCTTAGACAGGTAAAAGAGAGAAATAAAAACACAGAAAACTGAAATAATTATTCAAAATCAACACAAGAAACATCCAATATAAGAACTGCTAAAAAAGATTTAAAAACATGGAACCCTTGTTTACTAAGAAGCATAGAATAAAAGCATCACGGAGACATGCATAATATACTTCCTACGTTAGGTTGATTTGCTCCAACATTATAGAGAAAATAGATAGATCCTTATGAGGCTATTGTTTATGGAGCAACTAAAAACATTGAAGAGTCACCGATCTCCCCTTCTGTTGGAGCATTTATTCGCATATTCAAACAACAAAATCGGACCGCTTCAGTAACCTTGGAGGAGCCGTTGCAGCATAGGATTAGTCTACAAAATGCACTGTATTTCTCCATTGTTCTTCAGAGAGAGTGCTGGGCTTCTCTTGACAGTTTGTCAACCTCATTTAGCACTAGAACTACAGTTCAACATAACTTGTCATTAAATGAAAGAGATTTTTAAAAAATATGATGAACTTTAAGTTATCCAGGAACCAAGAACTTATTGAATTCACCTTTTCGATAATGTTTTAATCCAGCAATTCAAAGGACGGTGATTTAGAATAGCAATTTAATGAATGAATATATACTGTCCGCCTATTCCAAGAAGGGCATAACTGACATGGAATGAACTACCTTTGAAACCTTTTTTCCCCTTTAGTGTCAATAGGTCGATTTTTGGCCATATCCTTAATTATTTCTTGAACTACATATCGGTCTTGAAACCCTGCATCACTGGGATTGAATTCCACATGGTGTGTGCATGACAAAGTTGTAAGCTCTACTTCGATAGATCTGGTTCCAGCCTGGGCAACAAATCATCAATTTTTATGGCAGCAAATCAATAGGAAGCACGGAAGTAATTTATTGTGATACCAACGCAATTGAGACATCTTACTGTTCATTCTATTAGCCAAAATAAAGCTCTTAAACTAGTGACATCGATGGTTACATGCAAGGGGAGATAGTAAACAGAAAATTGATCAGAAACAGCCACATGTTTTTTTAGCCTTCTGCACATCCTATCATAACTTGAACCAAAATATGAATGATCTTACAAACAATACTACTAACTTCCCACGTCTTCTGACCGGTAGAATATTTAATAACTTCTCTTACTCTATGCTTCTAATATCCCCTCACTTAAGTTTGCAAACTAAAGGGAGATAGAGTTCTGTAACTAATATTCTATCGCCAATAAGATTTAAAAGTAACAATTGCCTAAGCAACTACTTGAGAACTCTGAAAGCCATTTGAGATTGAAATGTCTTTAAATCTCTCCCGGCCTGTGTAAAAACAATGATGTTGGTTCAAAGCTCTTATGCAAGCCAGATTTGGCTCAAACTGAATTATGACATATGTGTATGATTTTGCGAACAACAAAAATTCTTCTGATCACTAGCAATGAATAATATCAGGAACATCTTGGTAAACATGTTAGTCTTTAATCTATATTCCATTTCTCTGAATAACCGGAAATCAAGATATTAGGGAAACCAACTAATCTAGGGTAAAGTAGCCAATAGTAAGCCAACTTGTTTTAACAACACTTAATAGTAGCTGGACCAGAGATTTCTAAAGAGTTCCTTAGCATTTGACCAATGATACCTATTTTCGGAAAATCATAGTTTTTCGAGGAAAGAAATGATCCTTATTCTCATGGAATAGGTATAAAGCAATTCATATAATATCAACTGTGAGATGCAAATACTTACATCGAATTTCCAAATCTTGTTCTCTACTTTCACCTGGAGGGCAACATGTAAATTTATGAAGATATATTTTACTGTCATTCAACTAAACTTCCAATGTTGGTGGATAAGCATCATAATTTTTTCTCTCTCACCTCAGGGACTATTAGATATAATACCTGCAATCAGATTTCATATTTAAGTAGTAGTTATTCTGTTAAATAGCAGTTAATTAGTTAACATGTATATAAATAGATAGAAGCGTATGGATGTAATACACCGAACTCATTCTCTCCTCAATCAGTAAAATGAATTGGTTGGATTCAATTATCTCTGCTTCTTCTTTGTAATATGGTATGAGTGGTGGTTCGGCTCGACATCGCACATTCTTCGATCCGATCCTGATTGGCGATTTCCTTATTCAATTTCCAGAAATTTTTGCTCTCACTCACCTCTTGATTTGTGGCGAACACTAACTCTGCTGCGTGGAATTTACCACTCCGATATGCCGTTGACGAACCTTTGAGCCCTTATTTTTTACATCACTCAGATAATCCGGGGCTCATCCTTGTCTTGCAACCGCTCACCGGTGAAAATTTTGCATCAAGGAGTCTGGGAATCAAGAACAAACTGGGATTTATTGACCGATCAATTCCCAAGCCATCAGAATCTGAACTGAATTTGGTAAGTACGTGGATTCGCAACAACAACATAGTCGGCTATTAAATTCAGTATCCAAGGACATCTCCGCGAGTATCTTATTCGCAGAATCTGTTGCTGAAATCTGGAAAGACCTTACAGATCGGTTTCAACAGAACAATGGACCTAGAATCTTTCAACTTCGTAGAGATTTAATTAATCTTCATCAAGATCAGGATCCGATCAGTGTCTACTTCACCAAGATCAAGGCGCTTTGGGAAGAACAAAACCAATTTCGTCCCATGTGTAATTGTGGGAAGTGCATCTGCAACGGGGTCAAGAACATTGATGCCTATGTTACACTATGGCGTTTCTCATGGCCTCAATGACTCTTTTGCTCAAGTTAGGAGTCAAATTTTGCTTCTCGATCCTCTGCCACCTATTAATCGAGTTTTTTCCTTGGTTGTACAAGAAGAAAGGCAAAGAACCATTGAAGTCAATCCAACACCGCAATTCCAAACAATGGCATGACATTTGTACTTAAAGGTGAGCAGTCTCAGCTCCAAATTAACAACAGTGCACAACAAAAATTTCAAAAAGGCAGGCCTTCTGCACTTGCAATGCTCCTGGTCATACGGTTGAAATGTGCTACATGATACATGGCTATCCACCCGGATACAAGCATCGAACCAAACATGTGAATAGGAGTTCTTCTGCCCCTGTGAATCAAATTTCTGGGTAGATGCCTCCATCTGAAGCCCATGGCAAACCTGAAGCTTCCGCTCCAAACATCTTCCAAATCTTTGACAAGAATCAAATGGAACAATTCATGGCCATGTTTGTATAACATATTTTCGCTACTGACAAGAAAGATAACCAACAAGATGGTGCGACTAATTATCCTGCCACAAGTACTTGTTTCTCCATCTTGGTCCCTAGTATATTGAATTATTCTTCGTGTTGGATCTTCGATTCCAGAGCATCTAGACATATTTGTTCCAATGCAAATGCTTTCATGTCTCTTAAGGCAGTTGGTAATTCATGAGTAACTTTGCCTAATCATGAATACATCAATGTCAAATTCTTTGGCGATGTTCGATTGGGATCTCCTTTGGTTCTTTTAGACGTACTTTACATACAAGAGTTCAGATTTAACTTACTCTCTTTATGCTCTCTTATTGCCAACACACAAACTGGGATCAGTTTCTATCATAATTTCTTTACCATCCTGGAAGCCACAACTGAGAGAATGATTGGCAAAGCTAAAATGATAAGCAGGTCTCTATGTTCTGGATGTTAACTCATCATTTCCAGATATCTCTAATCAAGTTGAAATATTAGTATGGCATAGTCGTCTTGGACACCCTTCGATGAAGGTTTACAGAGTTTAAAAACTCATTTGCACTTTGACATCGGGTTTTTTGCGTATGTGAGTGTCGGAGAGATAAAGATCTAACAACTACTTTATATGGACACGGGGGTAGCTTGCTTTGGTTTAACTGCCAACCGTGCGGTTTCAATGTCCCAGAACCAGTAGTTGAACCAAAACGATCTTCTACACACAAAGCAGAAGATTGCGAGCTCTCGGATTATTGTGGTGGGATAGGTGTTTGAGTGTGTGATACATGTAGTCGTTGTTCATATGAGATACAGTATGAGGATGATGGTTATAGCGTAGGCCATCTTACGAGAGAAATGTTGGTATTTGAAACCACGAAAAAGCATATATTTGGAAAGCGTGAAGAAGTTATGGAAGATACTGTCGTTGGTTGTGCAAGAGACGAGTATCTACACTAATGGAATCCTAGGACTTGATAGCGGTAGGGTTTCTCTACTTAAGCAAAGATCTTTCTCCAAATTTTCTTACTGCTTAAGCTACTATGATGATAGGTCATACCCATATAATAATTTAATCACAGGGCATCAAGCTAAGCAGCTGCGATATGGATCTCCTTTGATTATTCAAGGTAAGTATTATATAAATTTAGTAAGCATCCGAATCAGGAAAACTTTGTTAGATATCGACACTAGTATTTTAAAGAGAAATCCAGATACTTACTCCGGTGGGATGGTGGTGGACATGGGCTCTAGTTTAAGCTTTCCTAACTCAAGTCGAGTATTGAAAATTTGAGACGGGAATGATGAATGTAGTGACTTCTTCTTTGGTCCGAAGCTAGAGCATTATGGTCAAGAACCACACCAGGTTGTGCTAGTTCGAAGAGATGGATAGAGATTCAGACAAATTTCCTACCGTCCAATTTCAATTTGAAAATGATCCACTCTTGGAAGTGGAAGAGCAGAGTTTATTTCAACAGGTTATAGTGGAGGATTTTTGCCTAACATTTATGCAGTCAGAGCCGGTATTAAAGAACGATTTTAGTATTCTAGGTACTTTAATACAGTTGGGTTACTACATCGCATATGATCTAGAAAAAATGATGTTTTCGTTCCAGCAGATAGCTTGCGATGAAATAGATGGATATGTGCACATTGAGCTATAGCATTTATCAGCAACAAAATCGAGCTTCGACACTGAAATATTGACTATTCAGAATTTTGTGACTATCTGATAATATCTAACTAGTTTTTGTTGGTTGTTTAGTCATAATCTTGCTTTGTGTATGTTTCACAATCTTACTCTTTATCAAGTTCTATTAAGTTCATTAAAGTGGTCCAAATTAGTATAAAAATTTTCATAGTATAATGCCAAATTAACCGCATAGGACTCTGCTTCTTGATTGTTTAAAGCAAAAGAGCAAAAACTACACTTAATTTAAATGCATATTATTATTAATTAACTGTAGTAATATCTTATCAATAAGAGAATCAAGAGATGAATTCATGGAAAAAGGAAAGAAAAGAATATATTGATTTATTTTGCTGATCCTTTCTTTTTTCCATTAATTCATCTCTTGATTCTCTTATTGATAAGATATTACTACAATTAATTAATGATAATATGCATTTAAATTAAGTGTGGTTGTGCTCTTTTGCTTTAAACAATCAAGAAACAGAGTCCTATGCGGTTAATTTGGCACTACACTTATGGAATTTTTTATACTAATTTGGACCACTCTAATGAACTTAATAAAATCTGATAAAAAGTAGGATTGTGAAACATACACAAAGAAAAATTATGACTAAACAACCAACAAAAAACTAATTAGATATTATCAGATAGTCACAGAATTCTGAATAGTCAACATTTCAGTGTCGAAGCTCGATTTTGTTGCTGATAAATGCTATAGCTCATTGTGCACATATCCATCTATTTCATCGCAAGCCATCTGCTGGAACGGAAACATCATTTTTTCTAGATCATATGCGATGTAGTAACCCAACTATATTAAAATACCTAGAATACTAAAGTCGTTCTTTAATACCGGCTCTGACTGCATAAATGTTAGGCAAAAATTCTCCACTGTAACCTGTTGAAATAAACTCCGCTCATCCACTTCCAAGAATGCATCATTTTCAAACTGAAATTGGACGGTAGGAAATTTGTCTAAATCTCTATCCATCTCTTCGAAGTAGCACAACCTGGTGTGGTTCTTGACCATAATGCTCTAGCTTCGAATAAAAGAAGAAGTCACTACATTCATAATTCCCGTATCAAATTTTCAATACTCGACTTGAGTTAGGAAAGCTTAAACTGGAGCCCATGTCCACCACCATCCCACCAGAGTAAGTATTTGGATTTCTCTTTAAAATACTAGCGTCGATATCTAACAAAGTTTTCTCCGATTCGGATTCTTATTAAATTTATATAATACTCACCTTGAATAATCAAAGGAGATCCATACCGGAGCTGCTTAGCTTGATGCCCTATGATTAAAGTGTTGTATAGGTATGACCTATCATCATAGTAGCCTAAGTAGTAAGAAAATTTGGAGAAAGATTTTGTTTCAGTTGAGAAACCCTACTGCTACTGAATCCTAGGATTCCATTAGTGTAGATACTCGTCTTTCTCACACAACCAATGTCAATATCTTCCATAACTTCTTCACGCTTTCCAAATAAATGTTTTTTCGTGGTTTCAAATACCAACAATTCTCTCTCAAGATGCCCCACGCTATAACCACCATTCTCATATTGTATCTGATATGAACAACGACTACATGTATCACACCACACTCGAACACCTATCCCACCACAATAATCCGATAGGTTTCAATCTTCTGCTTTGTACGTAGAAGATCGTTTTGGGTTAAATATTGGTTCCGAGACATTCAAACCACACGGTTGGTAGTTAAACTAAAGCAAGCTACTTCCCGTGTCCATATAAAGCAGTTGTTCGAGCTTTATCTCACTGACCCTCACATACGCAAAAAACCTGACTTTTCTGGTCGATGGAGAAACTCGAGACTTGGGGTATCGAATGAAAGACGATATGCGTGCTATTGAGCCGATCAAATCGAAGTCAGCTCTATCCTTTAGTGTGTCCCGCATTGTAGAAGGGAGAATGGACGGAGTGGTGATGAAATAGTCTCGTTATTATGAGCCGCGGGTTCGGAAACTGGTCGAAATGTTGTTTCGAGAAGCTCATCGGTGGTTGACATTCTGAAATCTTGGTTTTCTTTTGATAATCAGTGTTGTGCACATGGCTATGGCGGCAAGAATTAAGAAAAAGATTACCTTCATCCTTGATTTTGAGCACGGATTTTGAGCACGCAGGAGAAAGTTGAGAAAGGGAAATGGTGAAATGGGTGCGGGTGCAAAGATTTGATCTTTGCTATAATGAAAAAAAGTTGACGCGAGAAGATGAAGGCGGCTTGGGCTGTATTTTGTAATTGCAGAAGCTACCGTAATGTTAAACTCAACGCCTCAATCTTACGAAACCACCCATTTTAATAATATGAGTTGTAATAAAAATACTTAAAATTTTAATTTATAATAAATTTCATGGAATTTTGTGTTGTTTAATGGTGGTTTAGTTTTGTGTTGGGGAATATTGCTATCAAATAATTTTCGATATTCGATTAGAAAATGGTATGTAATCGTAATTATTTTATAATAATATATGAGTAGTGAAATCCAACCTAATTTCAAAATCATAAGAAATATTTAATTTCATCCAAAAGACTACTTAAATATGATTAATAAAAACATATGGTTACGACCTTCGGACAAATATATACAATCAAAATATTAATTTGTTTACGATAGCATGCATTTGGGTTTTCTAGAATACAATAAAAATTAACAGATTGGATTTTTGTAAAAAATATTTAATTTGAGTACTTTTCTTTTTAGTTCGAATATTTTTTAAGTCTTGAGTATTAACATATTTTGTTTTCAAGGTATTTGATTTCGTTATGATATTTTTCCAAAAAAAAATAAAAATAAACTGTTATCAGTAATTTGTTTGAATCAGATTTGACGAATAATAGAACACAACGACACATTCCTCCTTTGTTGTTTATACTAACATAATTAATTATTTCAAGTGTGTTGCACATAAAAGACGCTGTGACCCAAAAAAGATATGTCCATTGGCTTTACGATAAAAGACTGAAATCTTTTTACGTATCACCTTCTGTTACGAGGGTTTATTCCTTGATTTAAGGATAGACCATATCTAGGTGCTTGCTTTATTATATGATATTATTTCCTTCCAAAGAATAGCCGTGGATCATGGGATTTTTTAGGGAACTTGGGATTTTTTTGGCTTTGTCTTCTTTGTATAAATATTTTGTTGAATCAATGAAAAAGAAGAACAACATCTTAATTTGTCATGGTATCAGAGCTAGGTTTAGGTTGCTTCAGAAAATGATTTCTCTTGTTTTCTTAACCATGGCTGAAGGAGCCACACTTCTACCACCGGCAAAGATTGATCCCAGTTCGCCATTCTACTTAGGGCCACAAGATCGCCCTGGCGACTTTATTACTCCCATTCGTTTGAAGCTTGACAATTTTGATGATTGGTCTCATGCTATTCGCGTCGCTCTTTCCTCTCGACGCAAATTTGGTTTTCTTAATGGAACAATCACAGACCTCATCCCCCCTTGTACGAAAGATGATTGGGTCACGATCCAATGCATGCTAGTCTCATGGCTCACGAATACGATTGACCCAGAGGTACGTTCTATGCTCTCGAATTATGATGATGCTAAACGTTTATGGGATGACTTGCACGAACGATTCTCGATTGTGAACGTTCCGCGTATTCACCAACTTAAAGGGGATGTTAATAGTTGTGAGCAAACAAAACTTATGCATGTTGCTATTTATTTCAGTAAATTGAATGTTTTGTGGGATGAACTCGATAAACATGAGCCTTTGATTTCTTGCAAGTGTGGTAAATGTACTTGTGAGGTTGGTAAACAACATGAAAAAAGGCTTGCCGATGATAGGTTGCACCAATTTCTTCTTGGCATGTGTTCCGATTATTATGCCAATTGAGGACGACTCTTTTGTCACAAGATCCTCTCCCTACATTGAATCGGGCATTCCAACAAATCGCTCAAGATGAGCGAGTTCGGGATCACACGCTCCATTGAAGAGAAACCCGATGCCATAGGTTTTGTTGTACGTATGGATACTAGATCCAAACCGCATCTTGATAGAACAGAGAAGGCGTCCTTGATTTGTTCTCACTGTCACAAATCAGGTCATGATATTGCTACATGCTTTGACATCCATGGTACTCCAGATTGGTACTTGGAAAAATATGGATCTAATCTTGAGGGAAAAGGCAACTTGAAGGGCAAACCAACCACTTCGTCAAAAAAAATTTCAGCAGGTCGTGGTCGTAATGGAGTACGTGCTAATGCTACCACACCCGATGTTAATCATAGTACACCTTCTGAAAAGTCGATCCCCACTCCTGTTGTGCAAACCATTCCGAGCTTTACTGCCGAACAATGGGCTGCATTATCGGCCACGTTTGGTTCCTCTTCTACTTCTTCTAACAGGCTGCATGGTAAGTTGGGAATGAATGATTGGATAATTGATACCGGCTGCTCTCATCATGTTACCGATGATGAATCTTGTTTGTTGAATATTAAAGCGGTTTCTCCATGTCCCGTGGGTCTTCCGGATGGTCAAACGGTGGCTGCTACTAAGGAGGGTGTAGTGAGACTAACGGACACAATAGTGCTCCAACATGTTCTTTTTGTTCCTAAACTACACTGCAATTTAATTTCGGTATCAAAATTGAACGATGATCTAAATTGTTTTGTACAATTTAATTCTAACTTGTGTGCTATACAGGACCAACGTTCGAGGGAGGTGATTGGCACGGGTGAGCGACGGGATGGACTTTACTATCTCCGGCACGGATTAAAGGTGCAAACGGTTTCAGCTGCTAGTTCGAAGTCTTTGGAGCTCTGGCATCGTCGTTTGGATCATCCCTCCGAGAAAGTAGTGAAGTTACTTCCTTTTTTCCATGATTCTAGGGGACATTTGGATACCGGATGTGAAGTCTGTCATCGTGCTAAACATCCTAGAAATAGTTTTCCTTTAAGTGAAAATAAGTCCACTCGGATTGTTGAGTTAATACATTGTGATTTATGGGGTCTATATGATGAACTCTCTTCTTGTGGCACTCGCTACTTTTTAACCTTGGTCGATGATTATTCTCGTGCTATGTGGGCTTATTTATTAATTGATAAACGAGAATTTTTTCAGATGTTTATGTCCTTTCTTGCAATGATTGAACGACACTTCTCTCAAAAGTTGAAAATTGTACGTAGTGACAATGGAACAGAGTTTAACTGCATGAAAGATTATTTTGTGGCGACTGGAATTTTATTTCAAACTTCTTGTGTGGGTATTCCTCAACAAAATGGAAGAGTTGAAAGGAAACATAAACATATTTTGAATGTTGCTCGTGCATTGCGATTTCAAGGAGGCTTGCCAATTTTCTTTCGGGGGGAATGTGTTTTGGCCGCTGCCCACCTGATAAATCGAACTCCATCCACGGTTATTTACAACAAGACTCCTTATGAAATTCTTTTTGGTTGTGCACCTTCTTTTGACGACTTGCGCATTGTTGGCTGTTTAGTTTTCTCTCATAATCAACGAGCTAAAGGTGATAAGTTTGCAAGTCGAAGTCGTAAATGTGTTTTTGTGGGATATCCATTCGGTAAGAAGGGATGGAGTTTATTCGATCTTGAAACAAAGGAATTCTTTGTGTCGAGGGATGTGAAGTTTTATGAGGATGTCTTTCCTTTCTTTAATATGAACGTCACAAATATTGCTCCTACCCGTGAGCGTGATGTTCCTTCTACTGAAGAGTTTATTGGCGATATGAACGACCCGACGCCTGAGGATGCAATCGTTGCTCCAAACACTCGGGATTCTCCTCCTATGGCGACTATCTCCACGGACAGCGAGGGGTTTGATGAAGCCCTCGTAGACTCGGGGGAAACATACTTGGGCCGTGTATTTCGGGAGAAGTTCCCATCGGTAAAATTACGTGACTTCGTGACACATACGGTTATCACAAAAGGTACATCCCTTGCTCCACCTAATCCGCAATCTCACACTCCCTCAGGTACGCCGTTTCCTATAGCACATTATGTTAGTTGTGACAAATTTACGGTGAAACATCGGAATTTTCTCGCAACTATAACTGCAGGTGTTGAGCCACGATCCTTTAAAGAGGCTGCAAAAGATGTTGGCTGGTGCACTGCCATGCAACAAAAAATTCGTGCTTTGGAGGATAATGGCACTTGGACTATGGAAAAATTACCTCCTGGCAAGAAAGCTCTCAGCAGTAAATGGGTGTACAAAATCAAATACAACTCCGATGGTAGCATTGAGAGATTAAAGGCCAGATTAGTTGTCCTTGGTAATCATCAAGTTGAAGGAATTGATTATAATGAGACATTTGCTCCAGTAGCAAAAATGGTGACAGTTCGCACTTTCCTGGCTATTGCAGCATCAAAGCATTGGGAGTTGCATCAGATGGATGTACATAATGCCTTTCTTCACGGTGATTTAGATGAAGAGGTATATATGAAGCTTCCCCCTGGTTTTAGTTCTACATATTCCAATTTAGTCTGTCGTTTACGTAAGTCGTTGTATGACTTGCGACAGGCTCCTCGATGTTGGTTTGCAAAGCTTGTGATAGCTTTAAAGGGGTATGGTTTTCTTCAATCCTACTCCGATTATTCCCTATTTACTTATACTAAAGGTCCTGTGCAGATTAATGTACTAGTGTATGTTGATGATTTGGTAATTGCGGGTAATGATTCCGCTGCAGTGACGCGTTTTAAAGCCTATTTGAACAAATGTTTTTATACGAAGGATCTTGGTGTGCTTAAGTATTTTCTTGGCATTGAGGTGGCTAGAAGCTCTTCAGGGCTGTTTTTATGTCAAAGAAAATATGCCCTAGATATTATTTCAGAGGCTGGATTGTTGAGCTCAAAGCCGGTCTCATTTCCGATCGAACAGAACCATCAGTTGGCGCGTGCCACAGGACCGTATCTCTCGGATCCCGAGCCCTATAGACGTCTACTTGGGCATCTTATTTATTTGGCAGTTACCCGCCCTGACTTGGCATACTCGGTTCATGTTCTATCGCAATTCATGCAGACACCAAGACATGAACATTGGGATGCTGCATTACGAGTTGTTCGTTATTTAAAGAAATCTCCGGGTCAAGACATTCTATTACGTTCCGACAGTGAATTGTCTTTGACAGGTTGGTGTGACTCGGATTGGGCAGCATGTCCTCTTACAAGGCGTTCTCTCACTAGTTGGTTTGTGTTTTTGGAACATTCGTCAATTTCATAGAAAACTAAGAAGCAACATACTGTCGCTCGCTCTTCTGCCGAGGCCGAATATCGTTCTATGGCATTTCTTACCTCTGAACTAAAATGGTTGAAGAGTTTACTTTTGAGTTTGGGTGTTCATCATCCAACAGCGATTCCTCTTTTCTGTGATAGTCAGTCTGCATTGCATATCGCGCAGAATCCGGTATTTCACGAACGCACAAAACACATCGAAGTGGACTGTCATTTCGTGCGGGATGCGATCCAAGATGGTCTTATTACTCCGTCCTATGTACCAACTACGGTTCAACTGGCGGACATTTTTACCAAGGCTTTGGGAAAGAAGCATTTCGATTCTCTTCTTGACAAGTTGGGCATTTTAGACTTACATGCTCCAACTTGAGGGGGGTGTTACGGGGGTTTATTTCTTGATTTAAAGATAGACTATATCTAGGTGATTGCTTTATTATATGATATTATTTCCTTCCAAAGAATAGCCGTGGATCATGGGATTTTTTAGGGAACTTGGGATTTTTTTGGCTTTGTCTTCTTTGTATAAATATTTCGTTGAATCAATGAAAAGGAAGGACAACACCTTAATTTGTCACCTTCTTTTGTTTCCAGAATGTATTATCTAAAAGATATTTTATAAATGATTTTCAATGTTAAGATTTAAACGGATATAATTTAGTCGTACCAAAACCATAACAAAAATAGTATTGTGTGTCACATATCATTCATTTTATTCTAAATATAGTATGCAACAATAAATGTCGTTGACATTGACCTTCAATGGCCGGAATATTTTTGTTTGTGTTATCTGAAAATTATCTGATTATTGGATTTACTGATAGAATGACTTAACCAATTATGGAAACAAATCTAATGTTGTAACTAGCCGATTATTTTTTTACTTTTGGTACTCTCAACTCTCAAATCGCAATCACTAAACCCACCACACACTATTAGCCGCCGTAGCCAGCAACCAAAATATTTAGGTTAGGCATTGCATATTTATTATTTATCATATTTTTTTTATAATATTTCAGATTTTGTGATTTTAAAAATCAAATTTTTTTCCTATAATTATTGATTTATTGTTGAAGACTAATGGCGGAAAATGATAAACCGGAGTTGGAATTTAAGCCAAAGTCTAATGATATTGTTTGGGAATATGTGGTGTTGTACAATAAAGAGAAAAGGGATTGAATCACATGGAAGTTGTGTAAGAAGATTATTAAAGAAGGCATTTATAGGATGAAGCATCATATTGCGGGTATTGTAGGATCAGTTGAAGCATGTCCTAAAGCATCCGATGAGGACAAAAAAAAGAGTGAGATACTATCTTGAACATAGCAAGAATAAAAAGCGACAAAGGGTGGAAGAACTAGAAGAATAAAGGGCGGAGGTGAACATAGGTGTTGATGAAGATGATGGTGATTGTCAAGTGGTGGGAGATAATTCAAAAAAGAAGCCAAAAAACCTCGAGCCTATTGATAAGTGGACATCCGCAATCGATCCAACAAAGGCAAGACAACAAAAAATAAATGATGCCTTGAAGTTAAAGTTTACAAATGATGTGCATGAGTATGTTGCTAGATGGATATACAAAACGGGGGTTCCTTTTCATTCAATTGACAATCAAAGTTTTAGACAACTTGTAGAGGCGACTGGACAATTCAGTCCGAGCTACAAACCTGCAAGTCAATATCTTTTAAAAGAGTCACTTTTGAAACAAGAAGTTGAGAGGACCAAATTTTCTCTAAAAAAACATGAAGAAGAGTGGATGAAAAAATGGATGTTCAATAATGACCATTGCATGGACCGATCGCAACAAGAGAAACATTATGAATATATGTGTTGATTGCAAGCTAGGCACTTCATTTCATGGTTCTATTGAAGAATCAATGGAGGCACACACCGAGGTTTATATATTTGAGTTTGTTGAAAAATTATCATTTAGATTGGCCCGCAACTTGTTGTTCAAGTAGTGATGGACAATGCCACAAACAATATGGTGGCGGCGGATTTATTGAAGGTTACAAAACCTCAAAATTTTTGGACCTCTTGTGCGACTCATACAATCAACCTCATGCTCGAAGCAATTGGAAAACTACTCAAGTTTAGCGGAATGCTTGAGAAAGCAAATACCTTGACTATATTCATCTATGCACATCATAGGACTTTGGCTATTATGAGGAAATATACCAAGAAGAGTGATATTGTGAGGTCCGGGGTGACTAGATTTGCTACTTCATTTTTTACTTTGGAAAGTCTCAAAGATAAGAAAGATCAATTGAGACTCATGTTTACATCCGATGAATGAAGCAAAACAAAGTTAAGGAGTAGTGTGAAGGGGAAAGCCGCGGAAGCGACGATAACAAGTATATCTTTTTGGAATAGAGTTTCTTTGGCTTTGAATGTTATCACCCTTTTAGTGAAAGTTTTACGTCATGTTGATGGTGACAAGAAGCCCTCAATGTCATTTTTATTGGGTGTCTTAAACAAGCCAAACAAGACATTATAAAGTCTTTCAAAAAAGAGAAAAATGTCATCCCTATTTTGAAGATTATTGATGAGAAGTCTAAGGACAGACTTGATAGTCCTTTGCATTATGTCGCTTACTTATTGAATCCATTTTTTTACTTCAAAGATATAAGCATATCAAATGACACCAATATTATGAATGAGTTTTTGAATGGTGTTGAGATAATTTTTCCCACTGACGAGGACATGCAATCTACCATTGCTAATTATGAATTGTTGAAGTATAAAAGTAAATCTGGAAACTTTGGAAGAAAAATGGCGGTCTCGGTGGATGGGTACCATGACTTTGACCCGGGTAAAAATTTTTTCCTTTATATTTTATTCATGCCAGTACATGTATTTTTTTTACCCATATTTGGTTTAAATTTTTTTTTCTCTTTGCTTTTTTAAGTTGGATGGTGGTCCAATTATGGTGGTGACACTCCAAACTTGTAAAAAAATGGCAATGAGATTTCTCTCTTTGACAAGTAGTTTATCGGAGTGTGAAAGAAATTGGAGTCAATTTGAAGGGGTAAATATTGAGAACTAATTCATAAATTATGTTATATATCATTTTTTTTATTAATAACAATGGCTATAAATTTTTAGATGCATACTAAGAAGAGGAATAAGCTTGAGACATCAAGATTGAATGATCTTGTGTATGTCAAATTCAATGCCAATCTTAAGAAGAAGAGTAAAAGAAAAATGGGTGGAGATTTGCTTCTATCCTCTCAAGCTACTTAAGCTCAAGGTTGGCTTGTTGATGATGGTGATGAAGATGAGGTCGAGCCGGGTTCAGGACTTACTTGGAAAATGGTAGTGGAGGCCTCGGGATCGGATGAAGCGCTACAACCAAGGAGGAGTGCAAGGAACATCCCCATTAGAGAACTTGACGAAGATTTAGATACATTGGAGGAGGAGAATGAAGAAGATGTCGATTTTGAGTCCGATGATGAGAGGATCATGGATGTAGTAGATGGTGCATATGTAGATGATTTGGAAGATTAGTTATGTTTAGTCTAGTACTTGTTCTAATGATGGATAATGGATTGAAACTTTGAAATTTAAACTTAGTTTTTTGGTAAATGTAATTATATTACTTTTTTAGCATAATAGCATTAATATGATGATGAATCTTAATTAATTATCTTGTTAGTTTGCATTTATATATTTATTTACACATTATCTAGATGATACTATATTATATGAAGCTTTTTTGTCCTTAAACATTATTTAATTATACATCTTACATAAAAAATGATGACTATTTGTGATTATATTGCATAATTATATATGATTATCTATAAAAAATTACTTGAAAAAATTCAACTGCCTGGGCACCGCCTAAGGGGCCGAGGACCACCCCGCCATCGACTCCCGCCATTTACAACCTTGCCAAAATCCAAAATATTGACAGATTCAGAAAATTTGACTGTGGTATGAATTTGAATTTTGTACCTTATAATGGTTGGTGCCTTGATTCTGAGTCTCCCCGTTGCGTAGGTAAAATCAACAATGAACGAAGCTTTGGAAGACAATCACCAGGAAAATAAAATTAAAACATCATGAATACTCACATCGCTAATAATGAGGACATGAACAAGGAGAAAATTTTATTAAGCAGTCGAGTCGTTGGTTATTCACTACGGCTTTAACCATTTCCTACTTTGCTTCAATCTCTCTTATTCTGTTCCACCCTTTATTAAGCTTTTATCTCCAATTCTCAATCAAAAATGAATCCCTAAAATCATAGTCTTCATTCAAAACCCATCAAAATTTTTAACAAATATGAAACTTTGATTACCAATGTAGTGAAGGACTTGATTTGAAAAGGTACTTCGAATGAGGAACCAGTCAGCTATGAAATTATGGATTTGAAGCAAATAGAACGCCTTTTCTCGAAGTGGGAGGCATAAACCTATCGGTGGTTCTTTCCTCCAATATTAGAAGTGAGCTTTTGTAGAAACACGTTTTTACCAAGTTGTTATTTCTTTTGAGTCAACTCCATTCTAGTATAAATACAAGTTAGGGGCTACGCTTTGTAAACACTTCCGCATTGCGGTTATGATAGATTCACTTTATTCAAATTCTCTACAAATCTGAAATGTTATCAGAGCAATAATCCGCTCCAAACTCTTCCATGGCATAAGGTGGTCAAGCTTCGAGTAATCAGACTGCTGCTCGAGCATCGATGGAGGATTCAAGCAGCTCGTTCTATTTGCACAATGCTGATCATCCAGGATTGAATCTGGTGTTCCATGCCCTTAGATGTACGAATTATAATACCTGGAATCATGCTATGTGAATGGCTTTGAAATCCAAAAATAAGCTTGGATATGTCGATGGTAGCCTTTCGCGACCTCCAATTGAAGATCTTTGATAAGTGCATTTTGTGCACTTAAATTATCCTTATAATTCATATAGATTGTTAGTTTTCTTGGGCGGAATTACGCGTCTTTGTTATCTTTGATGTACTTTCAGGAATATAGGTAAAGCTACAACATAGGCGTAAAAAGGAATAAAAAATGGCGCTTAGAAGAAAACTGTGAAAATGGCCCTTCTCTGAAGACAGAAAGACCCGCGCATATGCGCGACTCATAGGCGCGCATATGCGCGCAAAATTGCGGAAGACAAAGCAAAACAGAAAGGTCCGCGCATATGCGCGGGTCTAGGTCGCGCATATGCGTGCAAGAAAGGAAAGCAGATGCATACTCCAGAGAGTCTAGCGCTTGGGCGCGCATATGCGCGAGAGAAGAAACTCATACACAGAAGGTCTCGAGCATATGCGTGAGTTTAGGGCGCGCATATGCGCGCGACGCGAATTCCAAAGTCTGTAGGGTTTAGTCGCGGGCTTTAAAAAGAGGGTCTGGGAAAAATTGGAGAAGCAGCCGACAACAGGAGATGGAAGGGGCGAAAAAGTTAAAGCACACGGACGACGGAACGCGAAGAACGGAGATAGAAGACGCTGAATCCGGACACGGAGACGCACTTTCATCTCTCCTCAACACGTTTCTAATTCGGTTATTTACTTTTACGTTTTAATGATTACAAACAGGTTTTGTTGTGATTTAGATTTGAGTATGAACTAGTTTTATTTTCTTAGAGATTGACGTAGTCGTGATCGAACTTATGTTATTGACGTATTGAATAATCATTGAATTAATTCATCTTGTTTATTTGTGATTTCTTGATTTTAATGCTTTTGGATTACTGGCCATAATTCGATTGATTAAATAATTAAGATCAAACACTCGAGAGAGGGGATTGAAATTAGGACATGAGAAATCACATCGTCAGAGGTTTATAATGTGCAAAAGACGTATAAATCTGGTGAATCCGTAAAAAAAACCCTGTTTGCATTTATTATTTATTACATGATTTTGAATAGACATATTAAAATCAGTAATAGGTAATACAGTTCTATTTATCACTTGAAAAAGAGAATAGGAAAATCACGAGTTTTTGGTTAATAAACATGGTGCAATTTAATAATATGTTAGTCAATTTTAATTTATCATAGGGGAGACACGACGAAATCATATCTCTAGATTGCTTTACTCACTGAATCTTGACTGTGTGCATAAGATTTACATAATTCGCTATTTTATCTGAATTGATTATAAACCAACTATTTGAGTTTTCTAAATAAAGTCGAACTATGTCAATTATGGTACTTAATATACAATTTTAAATAACTACTCCTCGTGGGATCGATATCTGTACTCAAACCAGTACTAAAACTTGACATCGTACACTTGCGGCAGTGAAAATACGCAACAAGTTTTTGGCGCCGTTGCCGGGGGAGTAAACTATTTAATTGCATATTAATATCGTTACTAAGTAGTCCTGACTTTAATTTAGATTTTATTTTATTTATTTATTTTGTTAAGTTATAATATTTTTCTGTTTTGCAGTGCATGCTAAGATCGCACGACCCTGATTTGCTTATTTTTTATCCGGAGATCAAAAGAACTGCGAGAAGACTAAGAAAAGCGAGAAAGGAAGAAATCCAAGCAATGGCTGAAAACAGAGAGGACGCGAGATATAACCCGCCAGACGCTATACCTATCCGAGATCACTTCATACCAGTGATCAACACACATTACTCTGGCATTGCTAGGGGGACCATAAATGCCAACAATTTCGAGTTGAAGCCTGCACTAATAAATATGGTTCAACAGAACCAATTTGCGGGAACTGCCACTGCGGATCCTCACGTTCATTTGAGGACTTTCTTGGAGATCACGGATACGGTAAAAATTAATAATGTTCCTGATGATGTTATTAGACTGCGTTTGTTTCCGTTTTCTCTCGAGACCAAGCAAGAGGATGGCTTCAATCACTGCCGCTGGGGAGCATCACAACGTGGCAAGAGTTGGCAACAAAGTTTCTGTCTAAATATTTTCCCCCTGCAAAGTCTGCACAGTTGAAGATTGAGATCAGTACTTTCAGGTAGACTGACTTTGAGAAGCTCTATGAGGCATGGGAAAGGTACAAAGAGTTGTTGCGAAGGTGCCCGAATCATGGTTTTGAAGACTGGGTACAGATTGAGTTTTTCTATAACGGGTTGAATGGTCAGACACGGACAAAAGTGGATGCAGCGGCAGGTGGCACGATCTTTGCCAAGTCTTCCGCTCAAGCCTATGACCTGCTTGAGTAGATGACTATTAATAGCTACCAATGGCCGTCTGAGAGGTTAGGAGTACAGAGGGCTGCTGGAGTTTATGCTGTGGATCCTATCACATCACTCACTGCGCAAGTATCAGCATTGACTACACAGATAGCAACCATGAATAAAGTGAGTACATCAAACACTGAGGGACCATCAGTTGTTGTTGACGAATCGCAATTTCCTGAAGAAGTTCAATACATCAACAACAAGAATTTTGGAGGCCATGGAGGATATCGAGGTAATCCTCCCCCTAATACTTATCATCCTGGATTGAGAAATCATGAAAATTTTTCATACGCAAATAATAAGAATGTATTGAATCCTTCACGGGGGTTCAATACATCGAATGAGGAAGGGAAGCCATCATCTGAGGATTTAGTTGGGACTTTTGTTGCTGAATCTGGCAAGAGAATGGCTAAGACCGAGTCTAGGCTTGATAACCTAGAGACCCACATGGCAAATATTGGTGTTTCTTTGAAAATCTTGGAAACGCAAGTGGTGCAGATAACGAAACAACTCACGTTCCAACCGTCAGGCACGGTGCAAAAGACTGCAGACCCAAATCTGAGAGAAGTGAATGCCGTTTTTATACAGCATGAGAGATTGGTGTGGTAAGCAAAGAAGAGAAGGAGGTTAAACCCACACCTATCCAGAATGAAAAACCAACTCCAACCAAAAGAGTCTGAGGTAAGAAAGATGAGAAGTATGATTCAAACCAATGCGTTGATATTTCTTTACTTCCCTACCCCCATAGATTTTTACAATTACAAGCTGAATTTCAAAAGAAAAAAGGTCTTGAAGATCTCAAGAACCTACACTCTAACCTTCAGTCTGTAGAGCAGGAAGAGGTAGCATTTACTGGAGGAGATGATAAGGAGAGGCAAGGAAATCTTCCTCAAAAGCTGCAAGACCCCGGGGAATTTGTTGTACCATGTGAAATAGGGGTCAACGAGTGGAAAGAGCTATCTGTGATTCAGGAGAAAGTGTGAATATAATGCCAAGTTCTCTCTACGAGAAACTTGGATTGAGCAGGATGAAGCCCACATGACTAAGCTTACAGATGGCAGATAAATCGATCAGGACACCGTTGGGTATCGTGGAAGATGTTGAACTTCGGATCGACAAATTGAAGGTCTTAGCAGAGTTCGTGGTACTTGACATGGAGAATAGTCAGAACATTCACGTCATTCTAGGACGACCATTATTGGCTACTGTTGGAGCCATCATTGACGTGAAACGAGGAAGGTTGACCATGGAAGTTGAAGGTCAAATGGTGGCAATAAATGCATCCAAGAAATCATACGAACCACCATGAACAAGATTGGTATAGTCGGGCTGACGACGTTAAACCAAGCTCTGCGTGGGAGGCAACCCACAATTATTTTTTTAGCATTCGTTTTGTTTTTATTATTTTATTTCAATTCCTTAGTTGTTATTTTTTAATTTTTGCTATTCAAGTATTAATTTGAATTGTTTTATTTTTGTAGGTGTTTTTTTAAAAAAATTTCCAATTGACAGAGGGCATTGCGCATATGCGCGGCTTAATTGCGCGCACATGCGCGAAGCCCAGCTCGGAAGACAGAAGATGCTGCACATATGCGCCACATGAGGGCGCGCATATGCGAGAGATGACAAGCAAATACACTCGAAAGGCAGAGACTTTGGCGCATATGCGCCACTCAGGGCGCACATATGCGCGACATGCAGCAGCTGAAATTTTCGAGACAGAAAACTCGGCGCATATGCGCGGGGTTAGTGCGCGCATATGCACGCGACCTGATTTAAAAAAAATGAGGATGATGACGATGGTGATGGCGAGCACTGACGTTCGTCATGGGAGGTATGCTTGTTCCGTTCTTTCCTGTTTTATACATTGAGGACAATGCATACTGTAAGTTTGGGGGAAAGGTCAATTTGCTTGCATCTTGATTATTTGAGTTATTAATTCGTTACTAGTTATTTCGTAGGAGATGATTATTTAAAAAAAATCATTTATTTATTTATTGCTGGCTAGATTTGTTAGGTAGAATCATGGATACGTCATTGTGTGGCCGATGATGAAAATGAAATAGTGGTTCTAATGCATATATGTATTTATGATAACTTGGGAGTCACAATTTTTGCACTGTCATGTTTGTTTATACTATCGATGCTTAGAGACAATTTACATACTTGTGATGCTAAATAGACAATTGAGATCTGAATTTTAGTATTTCTCACATGACATTAACTGACACTTTTGCAAACACATAAATGACCTAGGCAATCTTTCGCAATGTCTTTGGGCCTGTTTTCATTGTTATTATCGTTCGTTAGCCCATTGAGCCTCGAGTAGATTGAAATGCTTGATTTTTCTTTGTGCACCTATCTCATATATCCTTTTTATTGAAAAAAATGCATGTGATTGGTTTGTATGAGTTGACTAATGGAATGACGGAAATCTAGAACTTGCTTGAACACTTTTCGAGGCGAAATACGGATAATATGTGACATAGGAATGATTTAGGCAATCTTTGGAACCGTTTGAGCCTTTGAGCCTACCAAATCAACGTGAAATATCCCTAGTGTCCCATTTTGAGCCTACTAAAAATCAAGTGGTATGTGTCAATGACATACAATTAGCCCCCACTTGTATCTATTCTACATCCCACAACAACTACCTAAATGAAGCTTATACACTTATTGTCTTACCTAAATTTTGAGAGAAATAAGTTCATTGGGTGATGTAATGATTCGAATCCTCCTTGAAAAGAAAAAGAAAAAGTTGAATGTGCAAAAAATAGTTCAAAAAGAGACAAAAAACAGAAAAACAATCAAAAGAAAGGAATCAAAAAGTGGTGAAAAAGAAAAAAACATGGGAAATAGAGTATATGATTGAGAAGAAAAACAATAAAGTGATGGTGAATGAAATGAAAATGAAGATGATGAAAATTCGATTATTTCTCTCATACTTTGATTTTCCATACCTTCTGTTGTAGCCAAGAGCCATAGCCTAACGTTACAAGCTTACAAGACCTATTAACCTTGTCACATTTATCCAATATACTAGTGGAGAAAAGTTATTCAAGTCAAGCCTATGGATACTTAAGAAACATGGTCAGCAAGCATGAACTTTAATCATTTGCTTGAAAGCATCTCATTGTGTAATATCATCGTTTGATATACTTATGTTGAATACCTATTGAGCCAAATGATCACCTCTAAAGTCCTTGGGAATCTGTGCAAGTAAATCTGTATGTTAATGAAGTGTGGGTCAAACTGAACTGAAGATCTCTTGAGTTATAAAATTAGTAAGTGTGTGAATCTATTTGAGCATTTGATTGGGTAAATGAGCATTGACATAGCACACACGCACGTGACTCTTGAGTAATCGTGATTTACATGAAAATAGATGAGTCGGAGGCCAATATCACTTTTGCATATCCATGACTTCAGTTGTTAGTGTTATTTCTTCCGTGAATCTTATTTTTTTTATTGTTATTTTTGCTCGGGACTAGAAAAAGTTCAAGTTTAGGAGATTTGATAAGTGCACTTAAATTATCCTTATAATTCATATAGATTGTTAGTTTTCTTGGGCGGAATTACGCGTTTTTGTTATCTTTGATGTAATTTCAGAAATACAGGTGAAGCTACTACATAGGCGTAAAAAGGAGCAAAAAATGGCGCTTAGAAGAAAATGGTGAAAACGGCCCTACTCTGAAGACAGAAAGACCCGCGCATATGCGCGAGTTTAGGGCGCGCATATGCGCGCGACGTGAATTCCAGAGTCTGTAGGTATAGTCGTGGGCTTTAAAAAGAGGGTCTGGGAAAAATTGGAGAAGCAGCCGACAGCAGGAGAAGGAAGGGGCGAAAAGTTAAAGCACACGGACGGCGGAACGCGAAGAACGGAGATAGAAGATGCTGAATCCGGACACGGAGACGCACTTTCATCTCTCCTCAACACGTTTCTAATTCAGTTCTTTACTTTTATGTTTTAATAATTATAAACAGGTTTTGTTGTGATTTAGATTTGAGTATGAACTAATTTTATTTTCTAGAGATTGACGTAGTCGTGATCGAACTTATGTTATTGACGTATTGAATAATCATTGAATTAATTAATCGTGTTTATTTGTGATTTCTTAATTTTAATGCTTTTGGATTACTGGCCATAATTCGATTGATTAAATAATTAAGATCTACACTCGAGAGAGGGGATTGAAATTAGGACAAGAGAAATCACATCGTCAGAGGTTTATAACGTGCAAAAGACGTATAAATCTGGTGAATCCGTAAAAAGAACCATGTTTGCATTTATTATTTGTTACGTGATTTTGAATAGACATATTAAAATCAGTAATAGGTAATATAGTTCTATTTATCACTTGAAAAAGGGAATAGGAAAATCACGAGTTCTTGGTTAATAAACAAGGTGCAATTTAATAATATGTTAGTCAATTTTAATTTAGCATAGGGGAGACACGACGAAATCATATCTCTAGATTGCTTTACTCACTGAATCTAGACTGTGTGCATAAGATTTACATAATTCGCTATTTTATCTGAATTGATTATAAACCAACTATTTGAGTTTTCTAAATAAAGTTGAACTATGTCAATTATGGTACTTAATATACAATTTTAAATAACTATGCCTCGTGGGATCGATATCTGTACTCAAACCAGTACTAAAACTTGACACCGTACACTTGCGGTAGTGAAAATACGCAACAATCTTCTATAGGATCCTGGTTGAGATGCAATAGTATGGTGATATCATGGATTCTGAACTCTGTTAATCGCGAAATTGCTGATAGCCTGTTGTATGTCCCGACGGCGCATGAAATTTGTTTGGATATGCGCGATCGCTTTCAATAGAGCAATGCTCCTCGCATTTTCCAAATAAAAAAATTGCGAAGTGTATTGCAGCAAGGTTCTATGGATGTTAGTACATACTACATGTGAATGAGAACACTTTGGGATGAACTGAAAGAATTTCAACCAGTTTCGGTGTGTAAATGTGGTGCTACGAAGGATTGGATCAATTACCATAACCAGGAGTGCAACATGCAGTTCAAGATGGGGTTGAATGAGTCTTATGCTCATAATCGAGCTCAAATTCTCATGATGGATCCATTTTCTGCCATCTCAAAGATTTTCTCGTTAGTCATGCAAGAGGAGAGACAACGCTCCATTCACACTGATGTGTTCAGTTCACCCATGAATAAATCGTCCACACCTTTCCATTCACCTCACATTGCTGTTGTCAAAGGCACTTTCGGTGGTAAAGACGGCCGAGGTAACAAAATTGATAGTAGGCCTGTCTGCTCTCAGTGTAATATTCCAGGTCACACTATGGATAAGTGCTATAAGATACACATCCGAGGCACAAGAATAAACATATTGACACTAAGATGCATGTTAACCAAGTTCAAGGTGCAACATGTATTCAAGTTCTTGAGAAGGTTGCGAACCATGCTGGAGATGCGTTGAGTCCATAACATTGTAAACAACTCATTGCATTCTTGAGTTCTCAACTCCAAATTGGTTGCGGTCCTTCTTCAGATTCACAACAGTATGAGAATTGTGAGGCTTCGGTTTCTTTCTTCACCGGTACATTTTCCTCATGTCTTAATCTCATCCCTAACATTCATACGCATTGGGTGTTAGACACTGGTGCCACTCACCACATTTGTTGCTCATTATCCATGTATCACACCTTGACACCTGTTTCCTCTGAAGTTACTCTTCCAGACAGCTCCAATACACCAGCAACACATATAGGATCAGTTCATCTTTCCCATAACTTCATACTTGAAGATGTGTTGTGTGTTCCTACTTTCCATTTTAATCTCATATCCATCAGTGCATTAACCAAAAATATGCATTGTTCTGTGTCTTTCTCCTCTGATTCTTTTCATATTCAGGTTCTCACCAAGGACAGGATGATTGGGGACGGGTAAACGAGTTGGCAACCTATATGTTATAGATATCTCAAGTGTATCTCCAACTGTCTGTAATGTCTCTTTTACTCAAAACAAGTTATGGCACTATCATATGGGCCATCCTTCCCCTACTAGACTATCTGTTATTGGAAAGAATTCAAGTATTGATTCAATAAAACATGATGAATTGTTTGACTGTTCCATTTGTCATATGTCCAAGCAAAAGAGATTGTCATTCTTTTCAAATAATTCCATTCATGATTCTTCTTTTGATTTAATCCACATTGACATATGGGGTCCCTTCCATCCATTAAGTGTCTAAGGATATAAGTATTTCCTCACTATTGTTGATGACCATTCACGTTTTACTTGGATTCATTTATTGAAAAGAAAATCTGATGTGCTAACCATCTTCCCTGATTTTTGCAAGCTGGTTTCGACTCAATTTGGAACCAAGATTAAGGCAGTCAGATCAGACAATGCCCATGAATTAAATTTTGCCGAGTTATTCACATCAGAATTTATAATTCCCTATAAATCTTGTGTTGAACGTCCCCAAAAAAATTCTGTTGTGGAACGCAAACATCAACATCTTCTGAATGTTGCACGAGCCTTGATGTTTCAATCCCACATTCATTTGTCCTATTGAACCGATTGCATCAATACCGCAACTTATCTAATAAACAGAACTCCTTTACGTTTGAATGATAAATCTCCATTTGAGTTGTTGTATTATAAACTTCCAAATTACACACACCTCAAGTCCTTTGGTTTTTTGTGTTATGGCTCCACACTGCCAAGCCAACGCACCAAATTCTCTCCTTGAGCCATAAAATCTGTCTTCCTTGGTTACCCATATGGCTATAAGGCATATAAACTCCTTAATATAGAAACAAATGAAACCTACATATCTCGTGATGTTATTTTCCATGAGAGTGTTTTCCTCTTTGAGAGTTAAAGCCTCCCCAATGATGATTTCTTTTGTTATAGTGTTTTGCCAACTCAGCCTGAACCAATCTCCTCTTCTGATCATGGTGAACATCTTCCCTCCACTCGTTCTGGTAGACATTCGGTTCAACCGTCTCACCTACGAGATTACCATTGCTTCACTGTTAATTCTCCCATTTCTTATTCTACTATCCATCCATTGAAGAGTGTGCTCAATGACCACATATTATCTCCTTCTTATAGAGCATTTGCCAATAATATATCTACTGTTATTGAGCCCCGATCATTCTCTCAAGCTGTTGTTTCTCTGGAGTGGCGTCAAGCCATGTTGGATGAATTGCAAGCTTTGGAACGCAATGAGACTTGGACCATTGTTCTTTTGCCACCTGGGAAGAATGTTGTGGGTTATAAATGGGTATATAAAGCAAAATTCTTGGCTGATGGGACTCTAGAACGCTATAAAGCTTGCTTGGTGGCCAAAGGATATACTCAACAAGAAGGGTTTGACTACTTTGAGACATTTTCCCCTGTTGCCAAGCTTGTTACCGTTTGGAGTTTATTGGCTTTAGCTGCTATACATGGCTGGCACTTGATGCAATTGGATGTGAACAATGCCTTCTTGCATTATGATCTTTCAGAAGAGGTATATATGTCCTTACCTCCTGGCTATCAGATCAAGGGGGAGTCCTTACCTTCTCACGTTGTATGCAAGTTACACAAGTCCTTATATGGCTTTAAACAAGCATCGCAGCAATGGTATACAAAGTTCTCCTCAACTTTGCTTCGTATTGGCTTTGTCCAATCACATGCCGATCACTCTTTGTTCACTCGAACTTATAAAGATGCATTCATAGCGTTGTTGGTCTATGTGGATGATGTGGTTATAGCCACAAATGATGAGGCAGAAGCTAGAGCCTTAAAAATATTTCTTAATGACCATTTTAAGTTGAAAGACTTAGGTAATCTAAAATACTTCCTTGGAATTGAAGTTGTGAGATCAAAGCGTGGCATTTATATCTGTCAGCGTCACTATGCTTTGCACCTGCTCACTGACACCGGTCTTCTTGGGTGCAAGCCATGAACAACACCTATGGATGTTAATCTCAAGCTTACAGATGATGATGGTGAATTTCTCCCCGATTCCTCTTTGTATCGCAAGTTTGTGGGTAAACTCCTATATTTTACAGTCACTCGGCCTGATTTGGCTTATTCTGTTAACAAGCTTAGCCAATTCGTGTCTGCTCCACGAGATAAACATTTGCAAGCAGTTTACTCGGTGCTCAAATATATCAAAGGAACAGCTGGTCAAGGACTATTCTATAGTTCATCATCTGCTCTTAAGTTGAGTTTATTCACAGACTCTGATTGGGCCAGCTTGCCCGGATACTCGCAGATCAATTTCTGGCTTTTGTGTGCTTCTTGGAGATTCCGTCATATCTTGGAAGTCAAAGAAGCAACATACCGTGTCTAAATCTTCAGCTGAAACGGAGTATAGGTCCATGGAAAATGGTACTTGTGAAGTGGTCTGGATTCTATGCTTGTTGAAAGAATTACATGTCCATATTGCTGGTCCAGTGGCCTTGTTCAGTGACAGTCAATCAGCTATACATATTGCTTCAAATCCAGTCTTTCATGAATGAACAAAGCATATCGAGATCGATTGCCATGTTGTGCGTGAAAGAATACAAGCTGGAATCATCAAGGTTTTCTACATCGCTTCTCATTTGCAATTGACCGAAATTTTCACCAAATCTCTTCTTCCAGGAAGGCTTTGGGACCTGTTAGTCAAGATGGAAATTCAAAATATACATTCTCCATCTTGAGGGGGAGTATTAGAAGTGAGCTTTTGTAGAAACACGTTTTTACCAAGTTGTTATTTCTTTTGAGTCAACTCCATTCTAGTATAAATACAAGTTAGGGGCTACGCTTTGTAAACACTTCCGCATTGCGGTTATGATAGATTCACTTTATTCGAATTCTCTACAAATCTGAAATCCAACTTACCCACAATCACTGAAGACCGAAGTGACCTTTTTTAATTTCGGTGTGTTTATTTTTATTAATAAAATTTATTTTAATTTTTTGTTCTTTTAATTTTATTTATTAATTTCTGCCTGAAGTTTGTGATTTAATAAAGTACATTGTTTTTAAACAAAATCAGAATTCTTTTGTGCTTTTAATTTTATTTATTAATTTAGGGGTGAATTTTTTGTGATATAATAAGTACAATATTTTGAAACAAAATCAGTCAAGACAAAATTTTATTAATATAATTATTTTTCTAGTATTTATGGATTTTACACTATATATATGGACCAGACATTTTGCAGCACAGCTAACAACTCTATCAAAAACACATCACATGGATCTGAATCCGAGTGACGCAGGGTTTCAGGACGGATATGCTGTTCAAGAAATAACTAAGGAAACGGCCAAAAAATAGAGGGGAAAAAAGGCTTTGATTTCCTTTCCAATTTTGTCATTCTTGGCATGTGCAAAAGCAGTATTCAAACATGATGCAAATTTTGAGAAGAGATACTGAACATGAACATAACTATTACAGTGCTAAAACTTTATCTTAAAATGTAGTGTACTATATGCATGCCAAGTGGTAATTCTAAACCGTAGATCACTTCCTCTGATTATTTTTCCTCCTCTATCCTGACATTTTCTGGTATTGATAAATCTATTTTCATCATATCGAACAGTAAAGGTGATGGAATTCACTGGCAAGCGAGAAGGGCATTGTATTTCTTGGTTAAATAAACTTTTTGTCTTTAAATCTTGATCACCTCAGTGTCTTCCTAATGAATAGAAATAGTCTATCGACATCAAGCACTAAAATCTTATAGGACATAAGTCAATGTGAAATAATAAATATTGCACCTGGAAGATTTAATTTATGTTCCCACAAAAGCACCAATTTGTGTAAAAAAAAGCGTAAAAATCTAATTCTAAAAAATCAAACGAAAGTGAATCTCAAACTTGATCGTTAGTTCTAATCTCCTAATAAAAAATATGGCGCTAAAAACTAATGAATATAATATGAAAATTTAATAAATAAATCTCTAACATAATCTTGTATCCACAAAACAGTAGGAATTCACAAGACATGAAAATTATAATAGAACTTGTTGAAACATGAAATAAAGATGACCTTAAATAATGGAAATCTAAAGAAAAAAGACTGGAATGCTTGGATAAAGACTAAAATTTATAGAGAGTTTGTGCATAATTTTGCAGAATGTTGAGTTATGTTTTTGCCGATGCTATCCCCCAACTAATCACGATCTTCCCTCTATTGCACGATGTTTGACTTGTTCATTGTAATTCAAAATAATTATTGAGTTGTCCAATTTTGTGGGCTAAAATTCATCTTGAGATTTAGCCAAATTAATCGGACCCAAATATTTTTAGGCCAAACAAAAAGCATACATGCCAACTGGCCTATCGGCTCTAGTCATCATGGTAGCAGCACCAATACTGGTGAAAGGAGCCCTTGGACCCATAACCATAAGCATCCCAAATCCGCCCGACCAAGGAAAACCATACCCCGGCAAGAACTACAAAATCACCAGAGAACATTTATTTAACACCTGCGAAAGGCCGAGATCAACACGCAAGAGGGGTTTTAGGAGGCTACATCGTTCTCCTTTCTGTTATCGGAAATCGTGCACGCTCTGCACTCGATGGTAGCTTGAGACCATCTGTTTGCTTGTACAGTGACTGAATCTTTATTCTCTGATTTATGCGCTACCATCCATTCCTGGGATTTGTCATATTGGCTTGTCTCTGTACTGCGCATCAACCACTAATGAATTCCGGATGAAAAGGATGAGCCGGGTCGGGTGCTCTTCAGAATCTGTTATCAAAATAGTGAAGGAAATAAGAGTAAGGTGTACTGGAACTAGAAATTTCTTTCTCGGGCGAAGAAGATGTCCTGCACTCAAGAAGATAACCACATGAATGAGCGTCGGAGGGATGTCCGGCATGGCCACTCCGATGCTTAAGCCAGTGAATGATTCAAGCAAAAAGACCAATGTGACCAAGTGATGGTTGTAATATTGGTGTGCAGGAAAGAGTAATAAATGAGCAATGGATGCTAGTGTATTCAATATCTGAATCCCGAATTAAATGCAAGAAAAGAACCTGGTATTTATAGTAGGAGAAGTAGTGATGAGCTCGTTCTACGTGCTACCTACTAATTATAACATGACGGCTAATCATACCATATATTCTGACATGTCAAATCTCACACTAGTCACATCCATCCTACCTGATTTTGTCAACCACTTGGATCAGTGTCAGAGATGGGACAGCCGCCCACAACCTATTCTGCTAGTACCCTTGAGTGTGGTGTTCATATCGAGGTGATCCGGGTAGAAAATCTCCCTGGAACTTGCACGAGAGCTCGGGCATCCAATATCCTAGGGCAAATACGTCCCGGGTGTTCAATTGACCGGCTTCTGATGAACTTTTCTCGCAGATTCCACCTGATTTGAGCTATCGACTCGATATCCCGGGTCGTCCATGACCCGAGCTCCTTCGTAGACATCACCCATTGTCCCGGATCATCCATGACCCGAGCACAATCCATACCCATGACCCAGGCACAATCCATGGCCCGGGATATCCCGGGGTATCATCACTCCCTCCTCAAATAGTCGGGCTAGAGTCATACTCGTTGTCCCGATTAGTCTTGTGTGCCCGATCAGGGAAAATACTTTGTTGTTTAGTCTCCCCGGGTTAGTAGGGTTGATGTAAAATGATTAGGGCTAACGTAAGCCCTAGAATCAAAACGATCAGAAAACTCTTCGTATTCCGAGATGATAAATCATTATGGCGCCTCGAATTCCGAGCCTGTCTTTTCACATTCCCCGCGATTTCCAACGTGAATCTCATCTGTCCATCTGTTTCTGTGATCAACGGCTCAGATTAATCCTTTCCATATATAAATATCCTTGCCCTAAGTTCATTCCAAACTTCACTTTTTTGTACTCTGATCTTCGTCTTCTCCTCCGGAGACGCGCATTCCTAGCTCCGGAGATTCCTCCATTTACCAGTGATACCCCGGGATATCCCGGGCCATGGATTGTGCCTGGGTCAGGGCCATGGATTATGCCCGGGTCATAGATGATCTCGGACAATGGGTGATGTCTACGAAGGAGCTAGGGTCACGGACGACCTGGGATATCGAATAGATAGCTCAAATCAGGTGGAATTTGCGAGAAAGGTTCATCAGAGGCCGGGCAATTGAACACCCGGGACGTATTTGCCCTGGGATATTGGATGTCCGGGCTCTCGTGCAATCTCCCGGGAGATTTTCTACCCGGGCCACCTCGATATGAGCACCAAAATCAAGGGTACTAGAAGAATAAGGTGTGGGCGACTGTCTCGTCTCTGACACTGATCCAAGTGGTTGACAAAATCAGGTACGATGAATGTGACTAGTGTGAGATTCGACATGTCAGAATATAGGATGTGATTAGCCGCCATGCTATAATTAGTAGGCAGCATGCAGAACGAGGTCATCAGTATTTCTTCTACTATAAATACCAGGTTCCTTTCTTGCATTTATTTCGGGATTTAGATATTGAATACACTAGCATTCACTGCTCATTTATTACTCTTTCTGGCACACCAATAACACAACAATCACCTGGTTACATTGGTCTTTTTGCTTGAATCATTCACTGACTTAAGCATCAGAGTTGATAAGCCAGACATCCCTCCAGCGCTCATTCATGTGGTTATCTTCTTGAGTGTAGGACATCCTTTTCACCCGGGAAAGAAATTTCTAGTTCCGATACACCTTACTCTTATTTCCTTCATTATCTTGATAGCAGATTCGGAAGAAAACCCGACCTGGCTCATCCTTTTCATCTGGATCGCATCATTGACGCCGTCTGTGGGAAAATAGAGTTTTAAGGCGTTGATATGGCTCCTACCAGGAGAGCGAATCAAGAAACTTCTCAGATCCAGGGAGATAATACACATCTTTCTGGTGCGGGTGGTCCGCCGCCCACTGGCCCCCAGCCTACTATTAACTTAACACTTGAAGAGTTGGCCAAGATTGTGACTGATGCTGTGGATGTAGCCTTGGCGAAGAAAGCCATTTCTCATCATTCTACCCATCCAAAGCAAGAACATAAACATGTGCGGTAAAGTCGGGAGGAAGAAAAGGAGTCGAGTGCTGGTTCTAAATCTCCTACTGCGGCAGAAGAGCTAGAAGAGTTGAGGAAGAAAGTAAAAGTACTGGAATGACAAGTCGGTTCTAAGAGCAGAACTTGAGTTGTAGTCAAGGGTTGTCCATTCTCTAATATCATCATCCGGGAGCCACTTCCTGGACACTTCAAGTTGGCCAAGATTAAGGATTATGACGGGAGTTCTGACCTTGAAGACCATCTTACCAGATTCGAAAATATGGCTATGATACATTGTTATGGAGACCAGATCAAGTGTAAAGTGTTTCTAACCACCCTGTTCGACTCGGACCAGAGATGGTTCGAGGGGCTGGCACCTCAAAGCATGCAATCTTTTGAAGATTTCCAAAAAGTATTCTTGCACCAGTTCAGCAGCAGCAAGAAATATAAGAAGACTTCTTTCAGTTTGTTTGAGGTGAAGCAGGGCCAGTACGAGACTTTGAGATCATACATCAAAATATTCAATCGAGTGGCTTTGGATGTCCCTGCCTGCACCCCCGAGACAAAAACTACTGCATTCACGCAGGGATTGTGGGAGTGAGATTTCTTTCGATCTCTGACGAAAAAGTTGCCCAGAGACTTTGAAGATCTTTTATCCCGAGCAGAGAAATACATCAACATGGAAGAAGCCCAAAATCAGAAGAGAGAAGTTTTGAAGAGAGCCAGGGGAGATCTGGTTGTCAGGCCCGAGGAGAGAGCTCATAAGAAGAGCGGTTCGAGGCATTTTTCTCATATCCCCTTGATCATTGCCCGGGATGGACAAATTCAAGAGTGTAGCTCAGACATAGCCCAGCACCCGAGTTCAATGGCACGATCATCTAGACCAGAGAAAAAGGGGTTCTGCACTCTCCATAAAGAATACTCTCATGACACCAGTGAGTATCGAACTTTGAGGAAAGAGTCCAATCGGCGCTCTATGCCAGAGTCTAACGTACACAGCGATACGCCAAGACAACCACCGTGGTTATCTCGACGTCCCGGGCCTTCGTTATAAATTATCGATGACCGATGTTGTGTTGAAGGGATATCTATCTAATCCGATCGATTGCGTAAAGCCCGCGATAGCAACGGAACCGGGGAAAGTATACAGAAAAGGAAGTTGTTTTCTATTATATTAGTCTTTTCTATTCTATTAGAATTAGATTAGCATTAGTTAGTGATTTAGATTAGTTAGTGATTCCGGCTTAGTGAGTCCTTACTTCGGTATCTAATAAGTCTTTTGACCCACCCTCCCTAAAATATTATATTGATTTTTTATTTAATTTTTGAATTCCGTTGTATAAGAACGGCGTTCCGCAGAATATATGACTCACACTCCCTTAGGTTCTTTAAATTCTGTGGGTGGTGAGTACCATTAGAAGACCGACGGTGCCCCGAGTGGGAGCAGGAGGGAAGAAGGAAGCTCGCGGGAGAAAAGAAGTATGCAACCAGAAAAGAAAGCTTCCTCTCCGATTCGAGTAATAAAGATGATTTCAAGGGGATCCACAGATTGTGATTCCAACCGAGCCCGGAAGGCAAGGGGTAGAAGAGAGTGACTGGAAGTTGATGGGAGGAGAAGAAATGAACCTGTCATAAATTTCGGCCCGGAAGATCTCTGAGGGTTCAGCCTACCTCATAACGATGCTCTTGTCATTCAAGCTAGGGTTGCCAATTATGATGTGTTGAGAATTTTCGTTGACAATGGCAGCTCTATCAATGTCATCTTTAAGGAAGCTTTAGTGCAAATGGATTTGCATGAGTACCAGCTGGAGGCGGTTGAGACAGCTTTGTTCGGCTTTGCGGGTCATGCTGTTTACCCGGAAAGAGAAATAACATTACCATTAACTTTAGGAACTGGGGATTTGCGAAAGACAATAATGACAGTCTTCAAGATAGTAGACGCCCCATCTTCATATAACATCATCCTCGAGGACCAGCTATGAACAAAATAGGAGCAAGAAGTGGTGGAAGTTGATCCTGGAAAGCATGTCCGGGTGGCCCGGGATCTTAATATGTTCGCCCGGGTAAGTCTCTTGGCCTGTTTAAAAGCTAACATCTGTGTTTTCGCTTGGTCTCAGCAGGAGCTAATCGGGATCTGTCCCCAAGTGGCTGAACATAAATTGAATATTATCCCGAGATCCCGACCCGAGAAGCAGAAGAAAAGACATTTGGCCCTGAAAAAGATAAAGTCATTGATGAACATGTGCCGGAGTTGCTGCCGGCCGGCCACATTCAGGAGGTACAATTCCCTACTTGGCTCTCGAATGTGGTCCTTGTCCCGAAAGCTACGGGGAAGTGGAGGATGTGCGTAGACTTCCGAGACTTGAATAAAGCTTGTCCCAAAGATTGCTATCTGCTTCCCCGGATTGACCAACTGGTGGATTCAACTTCCGATTTCGAATTGTTGAGCTTTATGGATGCTTATCAGGGATATCACCAAATCCCCCTTACCCAGGAAGATCTAGATAAAGCAAGATTCATCACTTCTGGAGGCACTTTTTGCTATGTGGTCATGCCCTTTTGATTGAAGAATGCCGGGGGCACATACCAACGTCTAATGAATCAAGTCTTTCAGAAACAGATGGGGAGGAATGTTGAAGTTTACGTGGATGATATCTTGATCAAGACCCAATAAGTCTCTTGCTTTGTTTCCGACCTGGACGAGACCTTTGCCACCTTAAGGTAGTATGGAATAAAGCTCAACCCGGCCAAAGGTGTTTTCATGGTAAGGAATGGAAAATTCTTGGGTTTTCTGGTAACGAACGGAGGAATTGAAGTGAACCCGGAAAAAATTAAAACAGTGCTCGACATGACTTCCCCCCTAATCTATCCGGGAAGTGCAAAAGTTGACCGGGAGAATTGTTGCCCTGTCTCGATTCATTTCCAGGTCTACCCATAGAAGTTACCCATTCTTTCAAGTTCTGAGGAAGGCAAAAAAGTTCGATTGGGATGAGAAGTGTGAGCAAGATTTTCAAGATTTAAAAAAGCACTTGGCTGAGTTACCCATCTTGGTAAAGCCCGAGCCCGGGGAAAAATTGTGGGTCTATTTATCTGCTATAGAATACGTCGTTAGTTCTGTACTCATCCGAGAGAAAGGGACCGACCAGAAGCCGGTGTATTATGTCAGTCATGCCCTCAGAGGAGCAGAGCTAAAGTACAGTGAAGTAGAGAAAATAGCTCTGGCCTTAGTAGTGACTGCCCGGAAGCTGAGACCTTATTTTCTCTCACATCCAATTGTGGTTCTCACTAACTCCCCACTTGGAAGAATCATGACACATTTTGAAGTCTCGGGAAGAATGGTTAAATGAAAAGTAGAACTCGGGGAGTACAACATTGAGTATAAACCTCGGGTTGCTATCAAAGCCCAACCGTTAACAGATTTCTTGATAGAAATGATTCAGCTAGGAGAGGAAGAAGTATGGAGAGTCTTTGTTGACGGCGCGTAAAACTTGTCAGGATGTGGGGTTGGGGTAGTTTTGATTGCTCCATCAGGAGAGAAGGTTAAGTTAGTTTTGATGATCGATTCTCGGGTCACTAATAATATGAAGCTGTTCTGGCCGGATTACAAGCCGTCCGAGAGGTCGGAGCTTCCCGGGTCATTATTTACTCTGATTCTCAATTAGTTGCACAACAAATCAAGGGAGCATATGAAGCCAAAGATGAAAAAATACTCAAATATTTGGGGCTCATCACAGCTCGGACAGCATCTTTAAATGATTGGAGCATCGAGCAAATTCCCAGGGAAAAGAACGGGGAGGCTGACACCTTAGCCAAAATTGCTGCCTCCTTATCAGACGTAAGCACCCGAGAAGTCTTGTGTTTTACCCGACTGGTTCTCTCTATAGATGAAGATGCGCCATCAGCCCGGAAGAATTCATGGATGACCTCTTTGATCGAGTATATAACTCATGCCAGACTCCTAGAGGACCGAGCTCAAGCTCTGAAAATCAAAAAGCAAGCACACAGTTTCGTCCTTTTAAATAATGTGTTATACAGGAAATCATACCAGGGTCCTTTGCTCAAGTGTTTAGCAGAGAATGAAGTAGAGTATGTCATCCGAGAGATCCATGAGGGATGCTGTGGTGAACATCTTGGAGTAACTTCCCTGGCTCGAAAAGAGATACTAGCTGGATTTTGGTTGCCCAAGATGAATCAAGATGTCGTCCAACTCGTCCAAGCATGTAAAGGTTGTCAGTATCATTCTAAATTTGAACACAGTCCATGCCTGGCATACAACCTGTCTCAGCATCATGTACCTTTGATCAATGGGACATGGATATCGTGGGTCACTTCCCCATAACCCGGGCTCAAAAGAAGTTTATGTTGGTGGCTGTGGATTATTTCTCTAAGTGGGTGGAAGCCGAGCCTTTGGCTAAGATTACCGAGGATGAGGTGACGAAATTTCTCTAGAATAATATCGTTTGCAGATTTGGTATCCCTAGAAGATTAATTTCAGACAAGGGAAGACAGTTCCAGGGGAAGAAAATCATGTCCTGGTGCCAAGAGATGAAAATTATTCAGGTTTTTACCTCGGTAGCTTATCCACAAGCTAATGGCCAAACCGAAGTGACCAACAGGATTATTGTACAAGCATTAAAAGCCCGACTTCAAGGAAAGGGTAAAGATTGGGTTGAAGAGTCACGGGCTTTTAATGCTTGTACAATAATCCTGTTGGTCACTTAATTTTGGCCATTGGCTTGTGGATAAGCTACAGAGGTAAAAGGCTGAATAATTTTCATCTCTTGGCACCAGGACATGATTTTCTTCCCCTGGAACTGTCTTCCATTGTCTGAAATTAACCTTCTAGAGATACCAAATCTGTAAACGATATTCTTCCGGAGAAATTTCATCACCTCATCCTCGGTAATCTTAGCCAAAGGCTCGACTTCCACACACTTAGAGAAATAATCCACAGCCACCAACAGAAACTTCTTTTGAGCCCGGGCTATGGGAAAAAGACCCACGATATCCATGCCTCATTGATCAAAGAGACATGATGCTGAAACCGGTTGCATGCCAGTGGTCAGAATGTGTTCAAATTTAGAATGATACTGAACCTTTACATGCTCGGACGAGTTGGACGGCATCTTGATTCATCTTGGGCCACAAAAATCCAACTAGTATCGCTTTTCGAGCCAGAAAAGTTCCTCCAAGATGTTCGCCACAGCATCCCTCATGGATATCTCGGAGGACATACTCTACTTCATTCTCTGCTAAACACTTGAGCGAAGGACCCTGGCCTGATCTCCTGTATAACACATTATTTAAAAGGACGAACCTGAGTGCTTGCTTCTTGATTTTCAGAGCTTGAGCTCGGTCCTCTGGGAGCTTGGCATGAGTTATATACTCGATCAAAGAGGTCATCCATGAATTCTTCCGGGCTGATGGCGCATCTTCATCTACAGAGAGAACCAGTCGAGTAAAACACAAGACTTCTCGGGTGTTTACGTCTGACAAGAAGGCTGCCATTTTGGCTAAAATGTCAGCCTCCACGTTCTCTTCCCTGGGAATTTGCTCGATGCTCCAATCAATTAAAAATGCTGCCCGAGCTGTGATGAGCCCCAAATATTTGAGCATTTTTTCATCTTTGGCTTCATATGCTCCCTTGAATTGCTGGGCAACTAATTGAGAATCAGAGTAAATAATGACCCAGGAAGCTCCGACCTCTCGGGCGGCTTGTAATCCGGCCAGAACAGCTTCATATTCAGCTTCGTTTTTAGTGACCCGGGAATCGATCCTCAAAGCTAACTTAACCTTCTCTCCTGATGGAATAATCAAAACTACCCCGACCCCACATCCTGACAAGTTTGACGCGCCGTCAACAAAGACTCTCCATACTTTTTCCTCTCCTGGCTGAATCATTTCTATCAATAAATCTGTTAACGCTTAGGCTTTGATAGCAACCCGAGGTTTATACTCAATGTCGTACTCCCCGAGTTCTATTTTTCATTTAACCATTCTTCCCGAGACTTCAAAATGTGTCATGATTCTCCCAAGTGGGGAGTTAGTGAGAACCACAATTGGATGTGAGAGAAAATAAGGTCTCAACTTCCCGGCAGTTACTACCAAGACCAGGACTATTTTCTCTACTTCACTGTATTTTAGCTCTGCTCGCCTGAGGGCATGACTGACATACTGCACCGGCTTCTGTTCGGTCCCTTCCTCTCCGATGAGTACAGAACTAAAGGCGTATTCTGTAGCAGATAAATAGACCCACAATTTTTCCCCGGGCTCGGGCTTTACCAAGATGGGTAACTTGGCCAAGTGCTTTCTTAAATCTTGCTCACACTTCTCATCCCAACCGAAATTTTGTGACTTCCTCAGAACTTGAAAGAATGGGTAACTTCTATGAGCAGACCTGGAAATGAATCGAGACAGGGCAGCAATTCTCCCGGTCAATTTTTGCACTTCCTGGATAGATTGGGGGGAAGGCATGTCGAGCACTGTTTTAATTTTATCCGGGTTCACTTCAATTCCTCGGTTCGTTACCAGAAAACCCAAGAATTTTCCACTCCTTACCCCGAAAACACCTTTGGCCGGGTTGAGCTTTATTCCATACTGCCTTAGGATGGCAAAGGTCTCGTCCAGGTCGGAAACAAAGCAAGAGACTTCTCGGGTCTTGATCAAGATATCATCAACGTAAACTTCAACATTCCTCCCCATCTGTTTCTGAAAGACTTGATTCATTAGGCGCAGGTATGTGGCCACGGCATTCTTCAATCAAAAGGGCATGACCACATAACAAAAAGTGCATCCAGAAGTGATGAAGCTTGCTTTATCTTGATCTTCCCGGGCAAGGGGGATTTGGTGATATCCCTGATAAGCAGCCATAAAGCTCAACAATTCGAAATCGGAAGTTGAATCCACAAGATCAACATTCCTCCCCATCTGTTTCTGAAAGACTTGATTCATTAGGCGCATGTATGTGGCCTCGGCATTCTTCAATCAAAAAGGCATGACCACATAACAAAAAGTGCCTCCAGAAGTGATGAAGCTTGCTTTATCTTGATCTTCCCGGGCAAGGGGGATTTGGTGATATCCCTGATAAGCAGCCATAAAGCTCAACAATTCGAAATCGGAAGTTGAATCCACCAGTTGGTCAATCCGGGGAACCGGATAGCAATCTTTGGGACAAACTTTGTTCAAGTCTCGGAAGTCTACGCACATCCTCCACTTCCTCGTAGCTTTCGGGACAAGGACCACATACGAGAGCCAAGTAAGGAATTGTACCTCCTGAATGTGGCCGGCCCGTAGCAACTGCTGCACCTATTCATCAATGACTTTATCTTTTTCACGACCAACATGTCTTTTCTTCTGCTTCACGGGTCGTGACCCCGAGATAATATTCAATTTATGTTCAGCCACTCGGGACGAGATCCCAACTAGCTCCTGCTGAGATCAAGAGAAAACACAGATGTTAGCTTTTAAACAGGCCAAGAGACTTACCCGGGCAGACATATTAAGATCCCGAGCCACCCGGACATGCTTCCCTAGATCAACTTCCACCACTTCCTGCTCCTCATCGGCAACAAAATGCACCCCCCTTTCCTCAGCCACCTCCTCTACTCGGATCACTTTCTTTCCCTTGTCTTCCTTCCTTGCCCTCTTCTGATCTATTCGGACCGTTTCCCCATAACACTTCCGAGAAAAAGGCTTATTTCCCCTGACTTCCCCGACCTGATCTCGCACTGGGAATTTGATTTTCTGATGGTAAGTGGAAGCCACAGCCCTCATTTCGTTCATAGACGGTCGTCCGAGGATGATGTTATATGAAGATGGCGCGTCTACTATCGTGAAGACTGTCATTACTGTCTTTCGCAAATCCCTAGTTCCTAAAGTTAATGGTAATGTTATTTCTCCTTTCGGGTAAACAGCATGACCAGCGAAGCCGAACAAAGCTGTCTCAACCGCCTCCAGCTGGTACTCATGCAAATCCATTTGCACTAAAGCTTCCTTAAAGATGACATTGACAGAGCTGCCATTATCAACGAAAACTCTCAATACATCATAATTGGCAACCCTGGCTTGAATGACAAGAGCATCGTTATGGGTAGGCATGCTTATCGGTTCCACCGGACCGGTTCCTACCGGTTATGGGTCCGATGAGTTCGGAACCGGTCCGAACCGGTTAGGAACCGGTACAATCCAAACCAAGACCGGTTCGACTTCTAATAAACCGGTTCCGGTTCGGGTCAAACCGGTTCCGAACTCTAATTTATTATATTTTACTATATAATTAAAATTAGTAATATTAATGGACAATTTTTTATTTAGTATTTTGATTGCAAATAATTGTGATTACATAAAAAAAAATTTTAACAGAATAACTTAAACATTTATTTTTACAATTGAACATCTAAAATTCATCACGATTTATTAAAATATATTTTGAATATTCTGGATCTTCGTCGGAACTTGAGCTTTGGAATTCGTCGATCGCGCCAGAGGTCCTATTCTTTTTTTTTGCTGCAAACCAATCTTGTAGGCACATTAGCATGGAAAGTGTTTCTGGCTTTAAATTAGTTTTTTGGTCACCAATGATCCTTCCACATACTGAAAATGCTGATTCGGAAGCTACACTTGAACTTTGAATGGGTAGGACATCTCTTGCAATTGCAGATAACACTGGATAAAGTTTAGAATTTACTTTCCACCAATCAAGAACATCGAAATTATCCGTAGTCTCAATATATTGACTTAGATAAATTTGGATCTCATTGTAATTGGTTGTTGTCACCGATTTTCCTTTGAACTTTTGTCGTTTCAAACTTTGAAAGAAGTTCAGTGCTCCACTTTTGCTCTTATATGTTGGCATCTCCTCCGGCTGCGCACTCGGTCCATCACATTGTTCACTAGTATACAAATCAAACAATTCTTGGAGAGAATGCATGATTGAATTCTTTTGATCGTCAACATTCTTCTCAAGAAATTTAGCATAATATTCAAAAAACACATCTAATCCTCCTTGATTTTGAGTAGGATCAAGTAATGTTGCTAAACCATGCACAATTGGGATAGTTTCCCAATATTTTAAAATTTTGTTTTTCATATTTGAAACAAAATCACGCATAACAGAATCATCGCGATATTCAATAAATTTATAAAACATATTGAAAAGCAAAGGTAGAAACATGGTTGAAGTAGGGTAGTTAATGCCAGAAAATTTTTCGGTTGCTTCTTTATAAATTTCAAACAAAGAAACACATTTACTCAAAATATTCCAATCATGGTCAGTTAGCATTAAAAATTGTGTAGTAATATTATTATAATATGGAGTAACTAAATCTTGAAAACGTAATAAAGTATGAAGCAAATGATATAAAGAATTCCATCTAGTTTCAATAGGAAGAGGAAATTTTTTAAATTTAATTCCAGTTGATTCGACTAGTGTTTTCCAGTCACGTCCATATCTTCTTTCACGTAATAATTTCCTACATAATTTGAATTTTTCTATTACAGTGGACATTTGTTCATCGCAGGCACATTTAACACATAAGTTAATAATATGACACGCACATCTAACATGAAGCAAATTACCTTCTAAAATTGGTTTTAGTGAATCTTTAAGATATTTAATTGCAAGAGTATTGGCACTCGCATTATCTAACGTTATCGACATTATTTTATTTTGTATGCCATAAATCTTAACAACATTTAAAATATATCTATCTATAGTGTATGCGTTGTGAGACGATTCTAAATGATCTAGCGCTAAAATTCTTTTTTGCATTGTCCAAGTTTCGTCAATCCAATAACATGTAACAACAAGATATGATTCATATTTTAAATTAGTCCAAATATCAGTTGTCAAACTAACTCTACAAGAAATATTTGAAAGATGCGATTTTAGTGTTTCTTTATATTCTTTGTAAATATCAAAACAATATTTCTTAAGTGTGTGCCAAGAAATATTGTGAAAACCAGGTTGAATAGTACTAGTAAATTCAACAAAACCTTCTTGTTCAGCTATTATAAAAGGTTGACAACATTTGGTAACAAACTTTACGATGGCTTTCCGAGAAATTTCTTTTGTAATTGTAAAAGCTTTACCACTAAAAGGATTAATTTGTTGTTGTATTCGTTCCCTACCAAATGGTTGTAGCGTATCAGGGTCAAGTTTATGTACCTTAACTAAATGTTTTTTCAAAGTACCAGTACCACCGGAACCACCACCCGTTTTGTAAGAATACCTCGTTTTGCAAATTTTACAAACGGCAAAAGAGTTATTCGTACCTTGTTGTTCAATATCAAAGTGATCCCAAACTTTGCTTCGCTTTGCACGGGCTGTCGTCGTGCTCGTTGACATTGTGTTGCTTGCTCGAGTAGACGATGGCGTCCCTACATCTTTGTTGGGGAGTTCCATGGCTTCTTCATCCTCGTGGCCAGGTTCGACTTCATCAAAGTCGGGGATATAGCCAAAATGTTCACCAAAGTCGGGAGTGTATTCGCCACCACCACCACGACGGTTTGAAGATGATGCCATTGAAATTCGAAATATTTATATGAGTAAATTGCGAAATATTGAAAGTCAAATATTGATTGTAGAGAAATGAGAAGTTGAGAGAAAATTGATATGTGAAATATAAAAAATGACTTGTATTTATAGATGGTTTTGAGGGTTAAAAAAAATAATATTTACAATTTGGCTTTAAAAAAAAAATTGCAAATTTCAGTAGTTGTTGAACGGCTACTGAAATGTGCAACTAAAATGTGCAGACTTTGGGCCAACGGCTGCAAAGGCCATTTTTTATTTTTTTTTAAAAAAATTCGGATTATGGGTTCCGGGTCTGGTTCCGGATACGGACCGGAACCGATTCGGAACCGGACCCAAAACCGGTTCAACCCACAAACCAACGGGTTGTACACGATTTCGGGTCTGGTTCTTCCATACCGGTTCCAGTTCCGGGTTTAACGGGTCGATTCCGGGTCGAACCGGCCCGTTAAGCATGCCTAGTTATGGGTAGGCTGACCCCTCGGAGATCTTCCGGGCCTAAATTTATGACAGGCTCGTTTCTTCTCCTCCCATCAACTTTCAAGCACTCTCTTCTACCCCTTGCCTTCCGGGCCCGTTTGGAATCACAATCCGTGGATCCCCCTGAAATCATCTTTATTACTCCTCGAATCGGGGAGGAAGCTTTCTTTTCTGGTTGCATACTTCTTTTCTCCCGCGAGCTTCCTTCTTCCCTCCTGCTCCCACTCGGGGCACCTGTCGGTCTTCTAACGGTACTAGGCCCGGGACACCGAGATAACCAGGGTGGTTGTCTTAGCATATCGCTGTGTGCCTTAGAATCTGGCATAGAGCACCAATTGGACTCTTTCCTCAAAGTTCGACACTCACTGGTGACATGACAGCATTTTTTATGGAGAGTGCAGAACCCCTTTTTCTTTGGTCTGGATGATCGCGCCATTGAACATGGGTGCTGGGATATGTCTGAGCTACACTCTTGAATTTCTCGACCCCGGGCAATTTTCAAGGGGAATATGAGAAAAATGCCCTGAACCGCCTTTCTTATGAGCTCTCTCCTCGGGCCTGACAACCCGGTCTCCCCTGGCTCTCTTCAAAGCTTCTCTCTTCTGATTTTGGGCTTCTTCTATGTCGATGTATTTCTTTGCCCGGGATAAAAGATCTTCAAAGTCTCCGGGCAACTTTTTCGTCAGAGATCGAAAGAAATCTCCCTCCCACAATCCCTGCGTGAATGCAGTAGTTTTTGTCTCGGGGGTGCAGGCAGGGACATCCAAAGCCACTCGATTAAATCTTTTGATGTATGCTCTCAAAGTCTCGTCCTGGACCTGCTTCACCTCAAACAAACTGAAAGCAGTCTTCTTATATTTCTTGCTGCTGCTGAACTAATGCAAGAATACTTTTTGGAAATCTTCAAAAGATTGAATGCTTTGAGGTGCCAGCCCCTCGAACCATATCTGGGCCGAGTAGACCAGGGTGGTTAGGAACACTTTACACTTGATCTGGTCTCCATAAGAATGTAGCATAGCCATATTTTCGAATCTGACGAGATGTTCTTCAGGGTCAGAACTCTCGTCATAATCCTTAAACCTGGCCGACTTGAAGTTTCCGAGAAATGGCTTCCGGATGATGATATCAGAGAATGGACAACCCTTGACTACAACTTGAGTGTTGCTCTTAGAACCGACTTGCCCTTCCAGTACTCTTACTTTCTTCATCAACTCTTCTAGCTCTTCTGCCATAGTAGGAGATTTAAAACCAACACTCAACTCCCTTTCTTCCTCCCTCCTTTCTTCCTCCCGACTTTCCCGCACCTGTTCATGTTCTTGCTCTAGATGGGTAGAATGATGAGAAAGGGCTTTCTTCGCCAAGGCTGCTTCAACAGCATCAGTTACAATCTTGGCCAACTCTTCAGGTGTTAAGTTAACATTAGGTCAGAGGCCAGTGGGCGGCGGACCACCGCACCAGAAAGATGTGTATTATCTCCCTGTATCCGAGAAGTTTCTTGATTCGCTCTCCTGATAGGAGCCATATCAACGACTTATAACTCTATTTTCCCACAGAAGACGCCAATGATGTGATCCGGATAAAAAAGATGAGCCGGGTCGGTGATCTTCCGAATCTGCTATCAAGATAGTGAAGGAAATAAGAGTAAGGTGTATCGGAACTAGAAATTTCTTTCTCGGACGAAGAGGATGTCCTGTACTCAAGAAGATAACCACATGAATGGGCGCATGAGGGATGTCCAACGTGGCTACTCCGATGCTTAAGTCAATGAATGATTCAAGCAAAAAGACCAATATAACCAGGTGATGGTTGTGATATTGGTGTACAGGAAAGAGTAATAAATGAGCAGTGAATGCTAGTGTATTCAATATCTGAACCTCGAATTAAATGCAAGAAAAGAACCTGGTATTTATAGTAGGAGAAGTAGTGACCTCGTTCTGCATGCTACCTACAAATTATAGCATGGTGGCTAATTATACCCTATATTCTGACATGTCAAATCTCACACTAGTCACATCCATCCTACCTGATTTTGTCAACCACTTGGATCAGTGTCAGAGACGGGACAGCCGTCCACATCCTATTCTGCTAGTACCTTATAGTGTGGTGCTCATATCGAGGTGGCCCGGGTAGAAAATATCCCGAGAACTTGCACGAGAGCCCGGACATCCAATATCCCAGGGAAAATACGTCTTGGGTGTTCAATTGCCCGGCCTCTGATGAACCCTTCTCGCATATTCTACATGATTTGAGCTATCCACTCGATATCCCGGGTCGTCCGTGACCCGAGCTCCTTCGTAGACATCACCCATTGTCCCGGATCATCCATGACCCGAGCACAATCCATACCCATGACCCAGGCACAATCCATGGCCCGGGATATCCCGGGGTATCATCAACCACCATGAGTCAACCTGCTGCTGTTCCCGGAGCTTTTCCAACCACTATTTTCTCTGTTTTTAATGCATTCTCCACAAGTTTTGATGTTGCAGCCTTGTCCCACACTCCTCTTTCGCCTGAAACAAGGTTGTGTGTTCTTGCATGTGTATCTTATTGTTCTTTGGATTTTCGGGAGATTTGTTCAAGACAGATGGCATGTATAAAATCCATGTTTCTTCTTATTCTCTATAAGGAGTTTGTGGTTGATTGATCTTAACTTTGCATTCTTTGGTTCATAGGTCTGCCACTAGGGAGATTTCCATTGCTCAAGTCGCTGGAGCACCATCTACACCTACTATGACAGGTGTATCTCTAGATTTCCTGTCTTGTTCACTTTGTGTAAGCCTGTGTATTTGGATATTGTTGGCCATTGGTTGCCCTTCCTGTAATTTGACTTGGTTGTTTGTAGAGGCCTAAAAATCCTTACTTGAAAATTTGCGGAAAATTTAAAATTTTTCTTTTAAAATAAATGGAGTGCCTCATTCATACCAAAAACTGATAAAATATTTAACGTTCAAAACAGCAGCGGAAGAAATTATTACTTGCCAAAATAACAAGTTAAAGTATTCAATAACTAATAAAATATTTGAGCATCAAAATGGCAAGTGCTGAAACTGAGGTCCTCGGGTGCCACTACTGCCGACTCGAGCTAGCTCACTGGTCCCCGCCCTCGATCCCGACATCATCAGTACCTACAACAATCAAGTCTAGTGAGTCTAAAGACTCAACATGCATATATCGTAAATAACGAGTAAATATAGTAAAATTGCATGGGAGTAAAATTTCATGTCATGAGGCATATCGTAAAATGTCGTGTCATGATTAATTATAATACGTGCATAGCTGAACTGAAAATCATAGTGAAACTGTTTGCTCCTTGGAGCCCTGTACTGAAATAGCATATAATAATTTTCTGTGAGATTATGGTCTACGCAAGTGGTCCCTGAACTGAACTGAACTGAGCTGACCGATACTGGTGACCGGACCGATACTGGGGATCGGATTTACGTCTGATCAGACTACTGCCACAGTACTGGGTGAAACAACTGAACTGACCGGTAACTGGTGACCGGGCCGATACTGGGGACCGGACTTAAGCATGATAGTAAAGTGACCACAAGCAATATCGCATAAATCTCAAAATTTGTTTTTTGCACGTAATATAATTAAATAACTGAATTAAATATCCTGTACCCATTTTACTGCTTGGATTGGATCGCTCCCAGGCTCGCTGCAACCTAAATATGCCATGAAAAATATGCAATAGATTTATGGGACCAAACTATACAATAACCTTAAAAAATGTGACAATTACGCCTACCGACTTCGTATTAAATCATGACTCCGAGCCAACCCGAACCAACACTGAACCATCATGTAGTCATGATTAAAATACGTCTAAAATGATCAAATAATGCTCCTAAAATGGTGAGGGCCGAAATCTAGGTGAATGGAGGCCAAAACATGAAACGCTCTTTCGAGAGTCAATTTGGCACATCGCACCGTAAATTCTCGTACGACCTCAAAAATGATCCGAATCACGAACGGTCAAAAACATGACCTTCCTAACTCGATGAGGCACTGTCCAGTCCAAGGCCATGGGCTAAAAGCCAACCAAGAACCCGGAACACGCCTCTGAACCGCGACGTCGCTTGCTGTCAAAAAAAAATACAGCAGCAGCGTCTTGATTCCTTGCGTCGTTTGCAAGACTTTTGGCCATTGGGGCTTGAACCACCGACCAGAGCCTCTCAACAACATCCCAAGGAATGATTTGAACCATGGCTAAGGGCCCTAGGCCAGCCACAATTCGCATCACACCAGCAACAACCGAAACGTTCCAACCGAGAACCAATTCTGCGCGTCGGGGCATTGTTCTTGTTTAGCTGTCACCGATCGTTCGAGTGGCCATTTAATTGACCAAGACACGATCTAGACATCTAGGGGCATGGTATGAACCGTGGCTAAGGGCCATAGGCCAACCAAGATCCACACCATTCCACAAAAGTCGAAACACACATGCTGTCAAAAATGATAAGCCGAAGGGTGCAGGGGCTGTTCTTGAGTATTTTGTAAAAACCGATTAACCAGGGACCAAGCCACCAAAAGGGCAACTTAGTCACGTCTTAGACATGCTAGGGAAGTGATCCAACCATGGCTATAAGCCCTTAGGGCAGCCAAGATCAGATTCATTTCCCTTTGACAGCAACATGAGAAAATCGAAACTCAATATGGCAAGAATGGGAAGCTGCTGTCATTTCTCGTTTCCAGCGGGTGTGGGGCTCGAATGAATGAACCAAAGTGATCCTAATACATCCTATTACATGTCTATAAGTCGCCTTGGGAGCCTGGAATCGAACCAATACCTGAAACCATCAAAACAAATGAAACCGTGAAGAGCATCATGAAGCCCGAAAATCTGCATCTTTTATTTTCTGAAAATTCTTGATAGATTTCGGTTTTTGCATGGAAATGATGATCATGTAATGTTAAATAATGATAATAGGACTTGATTGAAGAGTCAAGGAAGAATATATGCATGCCTGGTTTCGTTTGAAAGAAAAACGAAAAGAACGAGACGATCCGGCGCGGAGGAGGTGGAGTGATCTTCTTTCCTTTTCTTCTACTAAATTTTCTCTCTAGTTTTCTCAAGTTCTAGCCACGATTTTTCTCTCCACAAACACTCTGAATTTCGAGACTTATGGAGGGGGAATGGTGGTTAAGAGGGTGAGGAGAATGGGTGCAAAATATAGGGAGAAAATATCAAGACCAAGTCTACTCTTTTTTGAAATTTGAATTCTTGTTTGATATCAAATGATTTGTTGGTGCTTGTTGGGGTGAGGTGGCCGATCATAATACCATCTAGACTAGGTGAGGATAAGGTTGATCATTAATTAAATGGTGCTCCCAAAAATAAAAGAATTATCCTACTAATTAAATACAAAGAAAGGGTCAAAGGTGAGGTGGCAAAGAGATGTTGTCTAGACATAAGGGTGGCCGAAATTTGGTGTAAAAATGAAGGGAAATTGTTGATTATTTACTAAATTTATAACCCTTAAAAGCCTTACTTATTCTTTACATAATTTAGTGAACTAATTCCTTAATTATGGAACTTAAACCAATTTATTTTCTACTCACCTCAAGTTGCTTAAATAAATCCTCAAACCTCCTTAATAACTTAAATTAACTTACTTGCTAGCTAAATTAAATTCTGGAAAAGTTTCTTGAATCTAAAATTTTATCTCTAAACTCCAACTCCAGTCCGGCCTCACTGAAATAACTGAAATGATAAAAATTTAAACTACTACGTAAAATAATCAAATTTAGAAACTCATGCAATAAAAATCATTTTAATTTAAATACTAGAATTATGCATGACTTATACGTAGTCTAAGTTACGGGTTCTACAATCCTCCCCCCCTTAAAGAGAATTTCGTCCTCGAAATTAAAACTCACCGAATAACTCAGGGTACCGACTCCTCATCTCGGGCTCAGACTCCCACGTAGCTTCCTCCTCTGAATGGTTGAGCCACTTGACTTTGACTCGCCTAACCAGCTTGTTCCGAAGCTTCTTCTCCTGCCTGTCTAGGATCTGCACTGGCCTCTCCTCATAAGATAGGTTCGGAGTAAGCTGCAACGGCTCGAAGTTTAAGACATGCGAAGGATTCGCCATGTACTTCCTCAGCATAGAGACGTGAAAGACATTGTGTACTCCGGCCAGATTCGGCGGAAGAGCCACACGATAGGCTAGCGTCCCAACTCTGTCGAGGATCTCAAATGGTCCAATGAATCTCGGACTGAGCTTCCCTTTCTTTCCGAATCTCATGACACCCTTCATGGGTGCCACCTTCACGAAAACATGATCGCCCACAGCAAACTCTAACTCTCTCCTTCTCTGATCTGCATAGCTCTTCTGTCGACTCTGAGCAGTCCTCATTCTATCACGGATCCGGGCTACTACATCAACAGTCTGCTGTATAATCTCTGGACCCAACTCTGCTCTCTCTCCTACTTCATCCCAATGAACAGGAGATCTGCACTTGCGACCATATAGTGCTTCATACGGAGCCATTCCTATAGACGACTGAAAGCTGTTGTTATAGGTGAACTCTACCAATGGCAAGTTCGACTCCCAACTCCCTGAGAAGTCAATGACGCAAGCACGGAGAAGATCCTCCAAGATCTGAATAACTCGCTCTGACTGCCCATCTGTCTGCGGATGGAAAGCTGTGCTAAACAGCAACTTCGTACCCATGGTCGAATGCAAACTCTTCCAAAACGAGGAAGTAAATCGGGGATCTCTGTCAGACACGATAGAAACTGGAATGCCGTGAAGTCGGACTATCTCTCGGATATACAACTCCGCATACTGAACCATAGTGAAAGTCGTCTTAATAGGCAAGAAGTGCGCTGATTTGGTAAGACGATCTACAATCACCCAGATAGCATTCGATCCTCTGGCTGACTTCGGCAATCCTGTCACAAAATCCATGGTAACGTTCTCCCACTTCCACTCGGGAATAGGAAGAGGCTTGAGCAAACCTGCTGGTCTCTGATGCTCGGCCTTCACTAACTGGCAAGTCAGACACTCGGATACAAATCGTCTGATGTCTTTCTTCATCCCAGGCCACCAATACAATAGCTGTAGATCTTTGTACATCTTCGTACTCCCTGGATGAATAGAGTACGGCGACATATGGGCCTCTGATAAGATGTCTGCTCGGATAGAATCACTGCTAGGAACCCATATCCTGTCTCGGTATCTCAGTATGCCGTCGCTGACTGAATACAAAACACTGCCCTTGGCCTCATCTCTCTGCTTCCACTTGGCCAACTGCTCATCTGCTGCCTGACCACTGCGAATACGGTCAAGAAGGGAAGACTGAATGGTCAAGGTAGATAGACGGGGAACTCTACCTCGAGGATAAGTCTCAAGATCAAACCTCTGCATCTCAAACTGAAGAGGTCTCGAAACTGCCAAATGAGCCATCACTGCAACTTTTCTGCTCAGTGCATCTGCAACTACATTAGCCTTACCCGGGTGGTAGCTAATGTCACAATCGTAGTCTTTCACAAGCTCCAACCAACGCCTCTGACGCATGTTCAGCTCCTTCTGCGTAAAGAAATACTTGAGGCTCTTGTGGTCGGTAAAGATCTGGCACTTCTCTCCATACAGATAGTGCCTCCAAATCTTCAAGGCAAAAACTACGGCGGCCAACTCTAAATCATGGGTAGGGTAGTTCTTCTCATGAGTTTTCAGCTGTCTAGAAGCATAAGCTATCACCTTCCCATGCTGCATCAATACGGCGCCAAGACCGAGCTTCGAAGCATCGGTATACAGAACAAACTCACCGGGCCCTGACGGCATGGCCAAAACTGGTGCTGAGATAAGAGCTTGCTTCAAAGTGTCGAAGCTCTTCTGACACTCCTCGCTCCAAACAAATTTCACATTCTTCTTTGTCAGTGCTGTGAGTGGAACTGCAATCGAGGAGAATCCCTTGATGAACTTCCGGTAATATCCTGCTAGGCCAAGAAAACTGCGGATCTCGGATGCATTCTGAGGCACTACCCAATCTCTGACTGCTGCAACTTTCGCTGGGTCCACCTCAATGCCACTGCTAGAAACAATGTGGCCTAAGAACGCCACCTTCTCCAACCAGAATTCGCATTTACTGAACTTTGCGAATAGTTTGTGCTTCTGCAATGTCTGCAACACTGTAGTCAGATGCCTGCTGTGATCCTCCCGATTCTTGGAGTAGACGAGGATGTCGTCTATGAATACTATCACGAACTGATCGAGGTACGGCTGAAATACGCGATTCATGAGATCCATGAAGATCGCTGGCGCATTCGTCAAACCGAACGGCATCACAAGGAACTCGTAGTGGCCATAACGAGTCCTGAAAGCTGTCTTCGAAACATCAGCATCTCTCACTCTCAACTGGTGATAACCGGAACGCAGATCTATCTTAGAGAAAATCGAAGCTCCCTGCAACTGGTCAAACAGATCCTCAATCCTCGGAAGTGGGTATTTATTCTTCACTGTAACCCTGTTCAACTCCCGATAGTCAATACAAAGTCTCATCGAGCCATCCTTCTTCTTAACAAACAAGACTGGCGCGCCCCAAGGTGAGAAACTAGGGCGAATGAACTCCTTGTCAAGAAGTTCCTGAATCTGCTTCTTAAGCTCTGCCATCTCTGTCGGGGCTAGTCGATACGGCGCTTTTGAGATCGGAGCCGTACCTGGCATAAGCTCGATGGAAAACTCCACCTCTCTCTCAGGTGGAACACCAGAGACGTCCTCAGGGAAAACGTCTACGAAGTCTCTAACAATCGGAACATCTGAGGCTGACTGACTGGGTGCCTCGGGGACAGATATAAAAGTTGCTAAAAATGCCCGACACCCTCTATGCATGAGCTTTCTAGCCTGAACATATGGAATAATGCGCGGTAAAGGAAAGTACCTGTCCGGCTCAAATAAGAACTGAGTCATCCCAGGCGGTCGGACTAGAATGGATCTCCGCTGAAAGTCGATCAAAACTCTGTTCCGCGATAGCCAGTCCATCCCCAGAATGATGTCAAACTCTGGCATCGGCAATAAGATGAGATCCGCATAAACAAGATTTCCATGCAGCTCAAGGTCTATGTCTCGGATCACGCTGGTGGCGGTTATCTCCTCTCCCGAAGGCAATGACACCGAATAGGCTACATCTAGCCCGATGGTCTTAACTTTGAGAAAGTTTGCAAAGACCTCTGAAATAAATGAGTGGGTAGCCCCTGAATCTATCAGGGCTTTGGTAGCTGAGCCAGCTATGAAAATTCTCCCTGAAAGTTCGGAACACTAAGCTGAACCCAAATAATCACAAGAGCTAAGCTTATAGACATGCAAAGGTCACAGTTCTTCTAACTAAATCCCGAAAATAATACTGAGTAGAGCATGCAATCCTATCGCAATTCTAAGTTCAAAATCTTAATCCCGATTCCCAAAACATTGGAATGCAAATGTAACTTAAAGCTGTAAGGTACCTGTCATCAGCATGGTGTCAGGGTTCGTCTCCGCAGCATGGAGAGCAAAAACTCTGCCTTGGGTAGGCAGATTCTTCCGGGGGCACTGCCGTAGCATGTGGTCCGTGCTGCCACACTTAAAACATTTCCCTGAGCCAAACATGCATGCTCCCGGATGACGGCGTGAGCACTTGGGACAGACTGGGTGCTCAAAGGTCCTCGGGACGACACGTCCCTGCTGCTGCTGCTCCTGCTGAGGTCCTCCTCTGTTCCTGGGCGGGCCGTGATACGGCCTCTTATGCTGATGCTGGTGCTGCTGAGGAGGAGGACGGCGGTGTGGTATCTGAACTGGTCGCTTTCCCAAGCGATCCCTCTCTATATCTCGCTGGTCCTGCTCTGCGGCCAGAGCTCTGGAGACGGCGACCTCGTAAGTAGTAGGGTCAGACACCCTAACATCACGGCGCAAGATCGGCCGTAAACCCACCAAGAAATGCATCAACTTGGCTTTAGCATCGTTCGCGATCAAGGGCACAAAGTGACAACCCCTCTCGAACTTACGGATGAACTCCGTAACCGTCAGATCCCCCTGTCTAAGGCTCATAAACTCCGTGGTCAATCGGGTGCGCACCTCATCCGTAAAATACTTGGAGTAGAATACCTCCGTGAAACGTGTCCATGACAGGGTAGCCAAGTTAAGGGCTACTGAAGCTCCTTCCCACCATAAGCGGGCATCTCCTCCGAACAGATAAGAGGCACAACGAACTCGATCTGCATCTCCAAGCTCCATGAACTCGAAAATAACCTCGAGGGACTTGATCCAGCCCTCGGCAACCATGGGGTCCGTCGTCCCAGAAAACTCCTTTGGACGCATCTTCATGAATCTCTCGTATACTGCCTCAGGCTCTGTCGGCCTGGTCGCCACAGCATTGTTCTCCGCAAACTGCGCGAAGAACCGAGTCATCCCAGCTAGCATCTGGGCATTCATGTCCGGTGGTGGTGGAGGTGGTAAGTCTCTCTCCTGCCTCTGCTCCTCCCTGTCCTCCTGGCGAGGCTCCTCATTTATAGTGCGCTCGAGAATGCGTCTAGGGGGCATACTGTTCCATACATAACCCATACGTAACTAACATGCATAATTCCATAATTTATTTAAATTTAAGTACTGAACAATAACATAAATATGGAAGTAAAACATTTCATGTAAACATGCTGTTAAATAATTCATGCTTTAAATAAAATGCGTAACTGTAAAACTTACAGACCGACGACGTGACTTCATGAGCTTCTCGCGGTCAGTAGTAGTGCAACCCTTTACAGAACCATTGCTCTGATACCAGATGTAGAGGCCTAAAAATCCTTACTTGAAAATTTGCGGAAAATTTAAAATTTTTCTTTTAAAATAAATGGAGTGCCTCATTCATACCAAAAACTGATAAAATATTTAACGTTCAAAACAGCAGCGGAAGAAATTATTACTTGCCAAAATAACAAGTTAAAGTATTCAATAACTAATAAAATATTTGAGCATCAAAATGGCAAGTGCTGAAACTGAGGTCCTCGGGTGCCACTACTGCCGACTCGAGCTAGCTCACTGGTCCCCGCCCTCGATCCCGACATCATCAGTACCTACAACAATCAAGTCTAGTGAGTCTAAAGACTCAACATGCATATATCGTAAATAACGAGTAAATATAGTAAAATTGCATGGGAGTAAAATTTCATGTCATGAGGCATATCGTAAAATGTCGTGTCATGATTAATTATAATACGTGCATAGCTGAACTGAAAATCATAGTGAAACTGTTTGCTCCTTGGAGCCCTGTACTGAAATAGCATATAATAATTTTCTGTGAGATTATGGTCTACGCAAGTGGTCCCTGAACTGAACTGAACTGAGCTGACCGATACTGGTGACCGGACCGATACTGGGGATCGGATTTACGTCTGATCAGACTACTGCCACAGTACTGGGTGAAACAACTGAACTGACCGGTAACTGGTGACCGGGCCGATACTGGGGACCGGACTTAAGCATGATAGTAAAGTGACCACAAGCAATATCGCATAAATCTCAAAATTTGTATTTTTGCACGTAATATAATTAAATAACTGAATTAAATATCCTGTACCCATTTTACTGCTTGGATTGGATCGCTCCCAGGCTCGCTGCAACCTAAATATGCCATGAAAAATATGCAATAGATTTATGGGACCAAACTATACAATAACCTTAAAAAATGTGACAATTACGCCTACCGACTTCGTATTAAATCATGACTCCGAGCCAACCCGAACCAACACTGAACCATCATGTAGTCATGATTAAAATACGTCTAAAATGATCAAATAATGCTCCTAAAATGGTGAGGGCCGAAATCTAGGTGAATGGAGGCCAAAACATGAAACGCTCTTTCGAGAGTCAATTTGGCACATCGCACCGTAAATTCTCGTACGACCTCAAAAATGATCCGAATCACGAACGGCCAAAAACATGACCTTCCTAACTCGATGAGGTACTGTCCAGTCCAAGGCCATGGGCTAAAAGCCAACCGAGAACTCGAACGAGCCACTGAACCGTCACAGCAAGTTGCTGTCCAGAAATACAGCAACTGTGCTTTGGGTTCCTTGTGTCGTTTGCGAGGCTAATGGCCATTGGGGCTTGAACCACCGACCAAAATCTCTTACCAACATCCCAAGGAATGATTTGAACCATGGCTAAGGGCTTTAGACCAGCCACAATTCGAAATATTCCAGCAACGACCCAAACGTTACAACCGAGAACAAATTCTGCACGTAGGATGCATTGCTTTTGTTTTGCTGTCACGAATCGTTCCAATGGCCATTGGATTGACCATGACACGATCTAGACATCTAGGGGCATGGTATGAACCGTGGCTAAGGGCCCTAGGCCAACCAAGATCCACACCATCCCACCAAATTCGAAATACACATGCTGTCAAAATGAGAAGCCGAAGGGGGCTGGGGCTGATCTTGCACTTTTAATTAAAAACCGATGCACCATGGACCAAGCCACCAAAAGGGCGACTTAGTCACGTCTTATACATGCTAGGGAAGTGATCCAACCATGGCTATAAGCCCTTAGGGCAGCCAAGATCAGATTCATTTCCCTTTGACAGCAACATGAGAAAATCGAAACTCAATATGGCAAGAATGGGAAGCTGCTGTCATTTCTTGTTTCCAGTGGGTGTGGGGCTCGAATGAATGGACCAAAGTGATCCTAATACATCCTATTACATGTCTATAAGTCGCCTTGGGAGCCTGGAATTGAACCATCCACCTGTACTCACAAAAACAAGCAAACCGTGAAGCATAGAGTGAAGGCAACAAAAATCTGCACTACCTTTTTGAAAATGATTCATCAATATTTCGGTTTTTACATGAAAGGATGATCATGAAACATCAAAATGATGATAGTATGACTTGATTGAAGAGTCAAGGAATAATATATGCATGCCTGGTTTCGTTTGAAAGAAAAACGAAAAGAACGAGACGATCCGGCGCGGAGGAGGTGGAGTGATCTTCTTTCCTTTTCTTCTACTAAATTTTCTCTCTAGTTTTCTCAAGTTCTAGCCACGATTTTTCTCTCCACAAACACTCTGAATTTCGAGACTTATGGAGGGGGAATGGTGGTTAAGAGGGTGAGGAGAATGGGTGCAAAATATAGGGAGAAATGCAAGACCAAGTCTACTTTTTTTTTTGAAATTTGAATTCTTGTTTGATATCAAATGATTTGTTGGTGCTTGTTGGGGTGAGGTGGCCGAATCCTCATGCCAACCTAGACTAGGATTATGTTTATTAATTAATTAATTAAGGGTGGTTAATAATTAAAAAGGTTGGCATGTTAAAATAACAAAGAATGATTCAAAAGGGTGAGTTGGCATAGAAATGTTGCATCTCCAAGGAGTGGCCGAATTTCAACAAATAAGTGGAGGGGAAATGTTAATTATTAACTAGATTTATAACCCTTAAAAGCCTTACCTATCCTTGAATTAATTTAGTGAACTAATCCCATAATTAAAAACTTAAATGAATTTATTTTCTACTCACCTCAAGTAACTTAAATAAATCCTCAAACCTCCTTAATAACTTAAATTAACTTACTTGCTTGCTAAATTAAATTCTGGAAAAGTTTCGTGAATCTTAAATTTTATCTCTAAACTCCAACTCCAGTCCGGCCTCACTGAAATAACTGAAATGCTAAAAATTAAACTGCTACGGAAAATAATTAAATTTAAATACTCATGCAATAAAAATCATTTTAAAATACTAGAATTATGCATGGCTTATACGTAGTCTAAGTTAAGGGTTCTACATTGTTGTTCGACTAGGTTGTTTGATGTATTATTGAATTGTTACAGCTCCTTCTGTTGCAGCTACTTCAAGCTATGGAACAACCCACAAATCCAGAAACTCCCCCACCAACATTTCCATGCATTATAATTAGATTACAATTGCTCTTCATTATATATATACTTGCAGGTTTTAATGTCAACAGATGTTATCGGATTGGACGTTGACAGGTCATACTTTGGCGTGAACTCCCCATATCACTTGGCCAAAATTGGTGATTTCTTGGAGTTAAAACATGTGATAATGGGTTTACTATGCGTCGCATTTCATCTCACAATCCCTTTCCCAAGAATTCATTTGTGTGCATACATTCTTTATATATTATGCTTGTTGGTTTTGTCCATGACAATAGTAGGTTATATGCTGGTTGTACTTCCCATAGTGCTTTGCCAAAAATTGGTCACTTTAATGTGGAATCCATCATATTACAACAAATGGAACCAAAAAGTAAGCTATAATATCTTCTTTTTGAGTTGCATTTCATCTGGGTCATACTCCCCCAACCTAAACAAACATTTTCATGCATTTCACTTCGATTGGCCCTCTTTCCCATATATAAGTGCATTAGACTTGCTTTATTTATTTTAACTCGGAAATATTGTGGAGTGTTGTTGGATTGGGATTTGATGATGGAGAGATTATTTGGTGGAGTTGGAATCAAAGCCATGTATTGGCCTAAATCCCCCCTTCATCTCAGAAATCCATAAAACTAGCTCTAACGCCCTTCTATTCTTCATCAACTCACTGTAATCCAACACCTCAATCCATAAGATCACTTACATGTCAACTTCTTTGATAGCATGTAGGCCCAACCCATACTTCATTATTGTGTCATTTTCGTATCTCGAGTTTCTTGAAATTCTAAATTGGAAAATAATTGCTGAAAATATGTTCTTTCCATGGCTGTTGCAACTACAGCCAATTACTCGGAAATACTCTTAGTCACTACTACTCTCAATTAACAGTCTTTAAGGTACAATGACCAGTGTCTCGAGAATGCTTGAAAATGATCCAAGATTCTTTCGGTTCTGGTGAGTTAACTACCAAGGTGAGTATACACTCCTCTTGGTCCGGTAAGAAGGTTTTACATTAACATGTTATCCCTTTAGCTTGAAATTCATCATCTTTTTGAGATGTGTCGGTTGCCGAGGACTCTCCCATGTCTCTGAATTAACTATCTTGAATCATAATGTTCTGATTCATACTTCTTTTTTTTTTCTCACCATCAATATGATCACATCTTCCTTTCATTTCAAAAATATTTCATTTAAGAACCCAACATTTCTTTACTTACTTCCTTGGAATTACCTGCTCCCTATTCTTTTTGATGATCACTCTCGAGCCTTCTTGTAGGAGTTTACTATTAATGCTCTCTTCTTGCTCTGATTGCTTATGCGTTGACTTTCCCCAGGCTCTTCTTTCACCAGTTTGAACTTCTCTGGTAGTATCATCATGCATGTATCACAATCCACTGATATATAAAATTTTCCCACACACAAGTCAAGTGTTCTGCGTTCTTTCACATCTTCTTCACTAATTGATTCATTATCTTCATCACTAGATTTATGCTCAATAGCCGATCTACCAAATTTAGACTTGATTTTCATCTTGCCAAGCTTCTCCCTCCTATAAGTAGCTCGTTCCCTGAATAACCTTCTTTTATGTGTCCTAGTGAGTGGCTTAGAAAACTTTTTGTGATGGGTCACTCTCCAAGCTTCACCAAACTCCCTCCTAGGAGGAAGCACAAATCAAATTCTCGTTAACTGGTCATTATCAGTCTTCTTGGACTAAATTTTCTCATGTATTCATGTCTACCCTCTTCAGCATATTTCCTCCCAAGTTCTGTTCTTCTTGACTTGAAGTAAGATGGATTCTTACTGTCATATTAGTTCCTGGAACTTTGATGAGACGACTCCCCTTGAAACCACTGGTTTTTGTCAATTGGATTTCTCGCGAAATATCGGTTCCTCGGCCCAAAGTCGCAACTCGCCAATATTTCTGAAATACTTATGCAGAACAAATCTCTCCCTTTCATCATCATTTCATGACAAAACCCGCAAGGAAAGGTAATATGCAAAGAAAGATGCATGCATACAAATGGCTTCTTGGGAAGGGAGATGTGACGTAGGTTAAATGAAGCACACAAGCTTAAATCACTACAAAAAACGGGCAGAATAGCGACGGTTTTTAATAAACCGTTGCCACTATAGCGACGGTTTTTGATAAACCGTCGCTTCTGTTGCGACGGTTTTTGATAAACCGTCGCAATAAAAGAGTAGCAACGGTTTTTAACAAACCGTCGCTATATTAGCGACGGGTTTTGACATACCGTCGCTTATTTAGCGACGGTTATTATTCACCGACGCTATAATAGCGACGGTTATTCATAAACCCGTCGTCTACTAAAATAAGCGACGGTTTATCTAAAACCGTCGTTCTTGTAGCGACGGTTTTACAACAACAGTCGCTATATTAGCGACGGTTTAATGACACCGTCGCTATTTTGTGCGACGGGTAATATACCCGTCGCCATGTGCGACGGTAAAATAAAAAATTGTCGCATTATTGTGCGACGGTTTATATACTCTGTCGCAATACGCGACGGAGTTTCTTAACCGTCGCCAATAGCGACCGTTTTACGTCACCGTCGCCGATTTTCTCAAAAACTGTCGCTAATGGCGACGAGTTTTTCGACTACCGTCGCTATAATTCTTTTATATACCGAAGTTCGTGTACGCCTTACCGCGATTTCGCCTATTCGGATTTTTTTCTTTTAACGGGACTATATCAATTTTTTCGTATTTTCTGTTTTTTTTACTTGTACTAACATTTTTTTGTATTAATTTCGTAGATTTGCTCGTCGGTGTAATCTTTCAGCGTTACGTGGATCTGCATGTCTTCGCGCAAGTAATTTAATATTTGTGGTGTATCGTATTTATGAAATTTTGCTTAGTATTTTTTTGATGATTTTTAATTTTTTTAACGGAAAACCTAGCTTAATTAAGCAACGGTTCTGTAAAAAACCTTCACTTTATATAGCGACGGTATTTCGAAAAACCGTCGCTTAATATAGCGACGGGTTTTCCAACACCGTCGCTTAATATAGCGACGAGTTTTCAAACACCGTCGCTTAGTGTAGCGACGGTGTTTTAGAAACCGTCGCTTTCATTCAGCGACGGTTATTTAAAACCGTCGCTTAATATTAGCGACGGTAAAAGTTAAACCGTCGCTATCTTAGCGACGGTATTGTTAAGAAAATCCGTCGCTCCAGGCGACGGTTTTTGAGAAACCGTCGCTGCAAAATAGCGACGCGGCCTCCTGTTACGGTTTTCCAAACCGTCGCTAGAACCGTCGCTTAAACCTTTTAGCGACGGTTTTAGCGACGGGTTTGACCGTCGCTAAACCTTTTTTTTTTTGTAGTGAATATAAAGAGGACAACACCTATGTTAAAGATATATTGGCTAATGATGAAGCTACAATGTAGAGTTCGGCCAAAATATTCCATGTCAACACTCATCTCAATAATATATGTCACCAACAAAAAAGGCCACAGACCACTCTCATCATATCAACCGTTCCGATCCATTTGTAGCAACCAAAAGAGCTCTTAGATTCATGAGCTGGTCAAAGTTTGACGGGGCTGTGAGGAAGGCAAACATAATTGCATTAAAGTAGCTTAAAGATCAACAAGATCCATAAAAGTACGTTCACAATCTAACATCAAATGCCACTAAATAAATACAAAAATGTCGACAAAGGTAAGGGAGTAAGCTTACAATACAAAGAAGTCTATTTACAAGTAAGTTCTAGAAGTCAACTAATAGCTTAAGCAAGTATCAAGGTGAGACAAAAAGCCTTTGATATATTGTAAGCTTACGCCATTGACCTTCGTCGACATTTTTGTATTTATTTAGTGGTCTTTGAAAGAGTCTATTTACAAGTAAGTTCTAGAGGTCAACTAATAGCTTAAGCAAGGTGAGACACAAAAGCCCTTGATGTATGAAGAAAAAATAAAATGAAAATGTAGGTATTACCTATTTCGTGGCCAAAACCCATAGATGATGGTGAAGGAGTTTGGAAGTTGCCGAAGAAGGGACATTAGAAACAATGATCGAACATGCAAAAGGGTAAAACCACATCAAAGCAGTGTAAGAATCTAAGAAATAATTCATCAGTATATATATAAAAAAAACCAACCTATGGACGATCTCTAATTAGTGTAACTCCTAATTTCAAATGCCAAAATCACATAATAACAACAAAAGCTCAAATACAACGAGCATCCAAACAAGTTTCCAGGGTCAAAATAAGAGACAATATCTGACATATTTCAGGATTCGACTAGTGCCATGAACACAACATCTACGTGAGTCTACACAGACAGATGGATGGAAAACGTCGTCTAGATTATCTTTAAACCAAGGTAATAACATCAATTAGTTAAATATAAGCCATACACATGTAAATAAAATAAAAGAGACAAAGGTTACATGTTATGATGGATGTGGATGCGTGGACCATAAAAAGTCCCCGAAGGAGTAACAGTCGTAAGTGAATGGAGCATAGATGATTAGTTGAGTGCTGATGATGACGATTCGTTCATGATTTTTGTCATCTGTGACACTCATGGAAGATTAGAATACCAGAAGTGGTTGGATGGGATTCTGGCAAAAGAACGGCGACTAAGTGACTCAGGAAGGCAGTGCATACAACGATGGCTAAGAAAGACCGCATGACTGAAACATAAACTGTGGAATGTGCCTGTTGTGTGACGGTGAGTTGAGAAAGCAGAGTAGATACCCGTGGTGGTTGCTCATTGCGGCATCTGGGTGACGCGGGAAGATTTTGGTGGAGGTGACCGTCGCTAAGTCACGTATATGGCTCGCGGTGGCAATGAATTGGACTCTATGAAAAGGGAATGCAGATGACAACGTGGAGTTCTTATGAGTTAGGTGATTATGTAATTTGGAAATTTTTGAATTTGGGCTTCGCGTTAAATGGGATTCGAAGTTTTCAAGTATGGATTCAAAGAAGTAAGGATTTTTGGAGGGAATATGATAAAGAAGAAGGAAGCCAATTAATTCGGCTCAAGCCCAAAAGAATGGAGTGTCTAACAATTAATCGGTAAAGTCCGTCAATTGTTCCGATAATTTGAATTAATAGAGCATGGAACAATCAATTTTAGGACGATAATGTGGCTCGTGATAGTGGCAGAAGTGGAAAGAAACTCCCAAAAAAACTGAACAAAAGTGGTAGTCGGCAGAGACAGAAGGCTCACACACACACAACATTCAGAAAATTTCTGCAAACTCTCTTCAAAAATTTCTAGCCACGTCAATATTATAGTTTTAATTAGCTTTTAGCATGTTTATTATATTTCAGAAATTTTTTATTTGTATATTTTTAGGTTTTGTAAATTCCTTAACGAATCATGTTGAGGTTTTATTTTTCAAATACCAGTGTCTTGTCTTTTCGTTTTATCGTCATATTTGGTTAGAAGATTGGAACTTACTATGAATTTCCTATCCATTTTCCTTCCATTCTGTAGAAATGATGTTTTTCTTTAATTTTCATCGAAATTGGTATTTGTAACATTTGACTTGCCCGTTATAATAAAAAATTTGTGCAAACATTTTCCGCAAATATTTATGCTTTTCACATGCAAGTGTCTTTCTAGTATTCTCCGGAAATGATTTAAATTTCAGTTTTGCAAGCATCTTTTATATTTGAATAAAACCAATATATACACTCAAGGTATGATATAAAAGGTGCGGACTTTGCAATGTAGCATACGAGAGTATGACACATCTCTTCTTCATTTGCCCGACTTCTGAGAAAATATGGGCAGGTATTCTACAATGGCTTTGTATGCGGAAAATAATGGATTAGATGCAGCAGTGCTTAGGGCATTTCGAAAGATTTATCGTGGGAACTCCACAATATCCAAGATGAGGACCTCTGCTCTTGCAGCGACAGTGTATCACATTTGGAATGCAAAGCACAAAGCAATCTTTGCGAATGAAAAGCCACACGTGGATGCAATTATTAACAAAATCAAGTTACTCATTTTTAGACTATTTTCGAGTTTCATCTATACGGTTAGTTGATTGTATGACGGTTTGTTTTGGTAGGGAGTTGTAGTAATTCAGCGAGTTTAATTATCTACTGAAGATGTCCAGTTTATGTGTATTGTATTTCAAATTTACATATTTAATGAATATAAATTCATTAAAATATATATATATATATATAAACATTTTTTGTCAGCTCTGCAAAAAGTCACCAAAACAGGTGAAGGGGTCTTGGGAATTGAGACTTTGTTTCCTGATAGTATTATCAATTATGGCCATTTGTAGATGTCTCCTTTTCTTTTTCTTTACTTTCTCAGGTTGATTTAATTCTTGACATGCAAAGTGGCATAGTATTCTGTGACTTGGGGATTTGATTTGGTTCTCATATATCCTTACATCACATGGTACGTGTGTGTATATGCGTGTGTGTTAAATTTGAGACGATATTTCGAGTTTAAAATCTAATTATTACAATTGACTGCGTCAGATATGTAAATGACTTTGTTTGATCGTAATTATTTATGAAAATCATTACCATAAAATGATCAGTATTTGAAAATTTCTTAAATATTTGATTTTGGTCGGCTTATTATTTTATGTATATATATATTTTAATTATTTTATTATATGCGATTTACTCCTGTGGTACGTCGGTCCAACATGCATTTACAGTGATGTGTACCAATAATTTTAAATATATTAAAATGAATTTTAAAAGATAAGAAGAGATACGCCACAGTGCATTATTGGTATGGTTGAGGGTTTCACTTGTTTTTGTTTGACAAAATCAATCCAGAAAGAATTAGATATGACGTGATGGATATCTAGATTTTTGTTGTTTTTCTCCCCCATATTTATATATAATCTATACTATTTTATACTATTTTATTAAATATGAGATATTTAGAATAATTAATTTTGATGTCATGGTCTGTTTTACTAATTATATATATTAATAAAATATTAAAATTTTAATGTAAGTTATATGTAGTTCAGTGGATAGAGTTATTGTTTCTTGAGATTTATGTTATAGGTTCAATTTTTATTGAAATCATTTTTTTATTTTTTTATTTTTCAATTTATTTTTTATTTTATATATTAAAATTACAGTATAGTCTCTCATTATTTCTTATAATTATATTTTGATCTTCATTTAAATATAAATCAAATGAATTATAAAAAATATTATACAAACACGTAACGTCCGTGAACTAGTAATAATAATAATCCGGATGTGAAGCCAAAACCCGTAAAGCAGTAGCCCATAAACACAGCGTTTACGAAAAGCCACTGCCAGAGAGATCATTACAGGATTAATATCTGAATTACTTGTATAAAACATATGGGTTTTACAAATGTTAGTCTTTTTGAGATCTCATGATCTAAAAAACTTGGTTCCAAATTTCAAGAAGATGATAGATGAGACATTTTGGATGAAGATGTACTGGTTTTTCGTATATAAGATACAGTGAGAGTTTTAATTTTTTTTTTTTTTAACGTTCCAAAAGCTTTTGACGTCATATGATTTAAAACAATTCACATAGTTTTTATATTTGATTTAACTTTGCATATTTAAGTCGACCATAACTATCCCGATGTTTAGGTGATAATAGCTCTTTTTTGTAAATCTCTACGAACTTTTTTCAACATTCTAATCAAATTTACAATCGGAGACTTTGTTCATCTCCTACATTGCACTTAACTAGAAAAAATTTGCGTTGAGATTGGATCGTCGAAATTGGACTGCTCTGACGGCGATGGCGCAACGGAGGTGCATTGTAGAAGGTGTTCGGCCATGACCCTTTACAAAAAGCGAAGGGCCGATTTTTCTTGTGATGATAGGGGGAGAGATTTTGATTTTCAAGTTATGTTATGAGTATTATGTGTGTTATCCATTCTTTGATAACATAAATTTAATAAACGTAATGTTTCAATCCTATCAGTATTTTATTTTATCGTAATCTATATTTTCATTAATTAAAATTCTCATATAATAATTTTTATTATTGAAAATACTTTGCATGATCAAATCTTGATAATACATGATAGATATATCTTTATATATCTAGATATACATAATACGCATATATATAGACATATATATAAAATAAAATAATCATTATTTAATTAATTATTAATTCTATACTCTTCTAAAATATTCAATGAGAATCTCATACTTAAAAATCACCATTTCTAATTTATTATAGAATTAGTATATTAAAAATTTACTAAATGAATAACTCTAAACTCGTTTTAATTTCAATCGAAGACTAGAGAGTGTCGATGTATCGAGGTACAATTCTCATTAATGTAATGAAAAACAAAAATTTTGAAGGCAAAAATTTTCCACTGATCCATTTTTGGCAGTTGCCAGATTTGTGAAGTCTTTCACTAAAACATACAGTTCTAATCTCTTCAATTAATTACCAGAAAAGCTAAATTCCCCAACTTCTAATAATGAAATATGCTCATAAACTCCGTTAAAAGCAATATATTTGATCTTCATCAAACTACAGTTGTCAAATTCAAATCTCAATTCGACTATCTCAACGAGAACACGGAATCATATACTTTTGTGACCCTCAATAGTTCAGGGATTACACTAGTTGTGAGTTCACAACTTCATATGATTCATAACATTTGTTCTTATTCAGGTTTATCCTAATTAGCCACATTATTTTCATCAACATCTTGATTAAGAACATCAGAATTCAAGCCAGGTTACACCCATCAGATCATGGTAAAAGTGTCTGTAACATCGTCCCATGATCGCCTATGTATCATTGATATTACATGCAAGAACCATTAAGTTATAGTTAGCATAGAATATGGTCCTTTCAACTCATATATCCCGATCAAATCTGTAACAATTGATACGTCGAGAGTTGCAAATGAATTCGATAACAATGTGACATATCTTTGAGTAATAATAGTAACATTGTATGTACAACTAGGAAAACACATTTTCCTAAAGTACATGTCTTGCTCTGGACAGAGAGTCATTGCATTATTAATTCATCAGATCACATAGGATATCTCACCCGTAGATGAGCGGTGAATCTCTGATTACAATGAATTGACTCTTACGTATTTCAAAACTACACCCAGCCTCGTCATTTGAAGATCTTCAATAGAGTCGGTAATATCAAAGTGCATGCTAGTACACAAAGCCTCCATATTGTCTCGGGTCAAAGACTAATGATGTACAATCATAACTGCAGACTATTTTACTCGATAAATGATAACTACTTGGAAAGTCTAAGGGATGGTTGTCCAACGTCTCATCAAATAATCATCCATCTGTATGAATAGACATCCCATGCCCTTATCACTGAAACGTGGTGTTTACATCACATATGCTAGTCTCAAGTTCGAGCGACCTTTATCCTTGTTTTAGACGGCTGAATTAACTATGAATTTATTTAAAATATACAATACACTTCCTAATAAATTTCATGATCCGCTAGATTCGTGGATATCATGGTTCTTATAATATATTCAAGGATTTTATCTATGCAGCTTGCATGAGTATACACATAAAGTAAATGTTATACATGGATAAAATCATAAAATATTATTAAAATAAAGATTGTATTTACGTAAGATTCAATAAAGTCCAAGACACAAGTTGACTCGCTGGACACCTACTCTAACAATTTCACACTTGCTCTATAGCCAACTACCCATTGATCTCAGACTCATTGCTTAACGATACTTCTCAAACAATGATCTTGGCAGGGGTTTCGTTAGTAGATCAACAACTTTATCTGTAGGGACAAATATCTCTACCGATATATCTCAGCTTCCCACAATCTCCCACATTATGTGGAATTTCCTCAGTATATGTTTCGATAGCTGATGAGACATCGAATCTTTTTCTTGCACAACAAAACCAGTGTTATTGCAGTAGACCGGGACTGGATCAACTCCTTGAGGAATGATACCCAATTCTTGAATAAAATTCCTCATCCAAACTATTTCTTTTGCTGCAGCTGATGCAGCTATATATTCGGTCTCAGAGGTTAAATCTGTTGTAGTGTCTTGATTGGAACTTTTCCAAAAAACAACACTACCATTGAGCTTGAATAAAAATCCAGATGTTGATTTGGAATAATCTGTATCTGATTGGAAGTTAAAATCAGTATAACTTTCCAACTTTAATTCTTTATTCTCATTGACCATGAACAATTTCTTAGTCCTTCTCAAGTACTTAAGAATATCATTCACGGCCTTCCAATGCAATTGATTTGGATTCCACTGATATCTTCTTGCTATACTCAGTGCAAATATTCAAGTTGAGTAGATATCATACCATATATAATACTGCCAATGGTAGAAGCATATGGAATACGAGTCACAATTTCTATCTCCTCGTCGGTATAATAAGGCCAATAGTAGAAGTATATGGAATACGAGTCACAATTTCTATCTCCAAATCAGTCTTAAGGAGCATAGGCTTGGATAGTCTCACACCATAACACGTTGGGAGATATCCTCTCTTGGATTCCTATATAGAGAATACTCAGTATGATATTGATATAATTGGATTGGGTTAGCTCTAGCATCTTTTTTTATCTATCCCTATAGATCTTTATTCCTAACACATAGGATGCGTCACTCATATCTTTCAATGAGAATTTACTAGCTAATCATACTTTATTTAATTGAAACATCCCTACATCATTCTTAATGAGTAATATGTCATCAACATAAAGTAATAGGAATGTACTGCACTTCCACTGTAACGCCCCGAAAATTTAAAGGTCCACGCAAACCACATGCATGCAATTATTAAATTCTCTTGTATTTTAATTACTTGTTTTAATTACATGAATTAATTATGTTGTGCATTTTGACATGTTTAAAATATATTTTCTACATGGTTGCATTAAACTGTATTTTTAAGGATTATTCAAGTTGCGATCGAGGAACGGAGACCGAGGGCTAAAAAATGTAAAATGTGTTTATTAAATAATTGATTTTTAATTATTTAAAATATGGATGATGCTTTTCTAGTAATTTTGAAAATAAGGGGTTTTGAGGTGATTTTATACGCCAAGACGTAATTTTTATCGGTGTTGGTTTTTCAACAAAAATACGAACTTTTTGGCAACCCGGCTATTAAATTCACAAACTTATTTAAACAAAATTATTTTAATATTTTAATTAAGCACTAATGAGCCTAATTAACATGCTTAATGGGCCTAAGCTTAATTAAAAATTAATTAACTATGTAATATGCGAAACCCTACCCATTAACCCATATTATCCACGCCTCTTTTCTGATTTTCTCTCCCAAAAACTCTTCAATATACACGGCACCCACATACAATATTCTAAGGGAAATTCGAAGCCTTCTAGAAAATTCAAGCCAAGGATCTTCGGGTCGTCGTTCTTCGATTCGTCGACATTTATTCGTGCGTTTAAAACGCAAAGGCACGCCATATTCTTTTCTTCAAACATCCATCACACCATAGTATTTATTTAATTATGTTTTGAATGAAAACCAGTTTGCACTTTGTTATATTTTCGTTTTTGCATCAAACATGAATTTTAAAGCATGATATGTGAACCAAAAACATGATTTTTATGATCTAAAGGGGCTGTCATGATTAGGATATGTTTGAGGGATGTTTTTACATGTTTTAAAGAGTCCTAAAGCATACCAAAAACGTTGCAAATAAAAAAAGAACAAAGCTGGAACCGTAGGCCAAAAAAAAGAGGAAACCGTGAGTTGTTGGGTTGTGCAAAGCCAAGGGGTTCGATCACTATGCATGGGGTCTTGGGGCTCAACCAGGTCAGGGTGTTGGGTCCTAAGAGATGTGGGTCAGGGTCAAGAAGGGTCCTAGCCAGGTCCTAAGGGATGTGGGTCAGGGTCAAGAAGGGTCCTAGCCCTCGCGCGCAGCCATGGAGGAGTCCCATGGAGAAGGTACTCCTCGCGCGAGCTGTTGCAAGGGGACAGCAGCCAAGGGGGCTTGCTGCCGGGGCTGGGTGGCTCAGGGTAGGTCCATCAGAGTCCAAGGGTCATGGGCAGGGGTCAGGCTAGGGGATGGGGTGGCTGGGTTGCTGTTGGCTCGAAGAAAAAGAAGGAACCGTGAGGGAGCCTTAAACGCGCAGAGTGGCTGTGCTATGTTCAGGTGGCTTCGCTGCTGGGTTCTAGGGGTTGGGCTGGTCTGGGCTTGGTCTGGGCATGGTCTACGGATGGTCAGGGTTAGGTGGGTTTGGTGGTTAAGGGTTGGGAGAAGTCCTAGACTAGTTAGGAGTCCTTTTGCTCAAGGGAACTCACACACACACATACACGTACAGTACATGGTCAAGTTCCAGGAGGTTTTTGAGCGGGACAGGGCTGGTTCTTTGGGCTGGGCTTGGTCACGAGGGTCCCTAGGTGGGTTGGCTAGGGTTTTGCTTGAGGTGGCTCGGACGTGGCTCGAGTAAATTGGGAGATGGCTCAGGTGGTTTGATAAGGTGTCAAATTCAAAAATTTAAAGGCTATAATTTAATCCATGGGTCCACGGAGGTGGCTCATGACTTGGAAGGGTAGAATAAATACTAAAAATGTTTTGTTTAAAATTTGGGATCAAAATAATGAGTTTTGGATCTATCCGGGATTTAATCGTTGCATGAAACGCTAATTAAAGAATTAATTGAAAAGCCTAGTTTTAAGCTTTATAAAATTATGAAAAATAATACTTAAGATCAAATAATTATTAAAAGTCTAAGTTTTTAATTTGGGAATTTTATATTAAGTTTTGGTTTAATTCGGGATTAAAACACATTATTATGTTATATTTAAAGATTAATTTAAACATCGTCGAATTAAGCTAAATAAAAATACGATAAAATTCATGTAAGCTTAAATAATTATTTGGGATGGTCTAGAGTCAAAGGAATTAAGAAAAAGTCAAAAACGTGAAATTTTACGTCCAGGGGTAAAACGGTCTTTTTACACCTAAAAAATTAGTAGACGTCATGGCAATGTCCTGAATGCTGTTTTACGTGCTGATATGATTATTTTAAATGTTTATGAATTTTTATGATGTTAAAGTGTTGATTTTAAATTTTTATGGTTTAATATGTCAAAAGGTATATTTTAAAAGGTTATGATTTAATATGTTAAAATATTTATTTTAAATGTTTATGATGCTGAAATGTTTATTTAAAATATTTATGGATTTTTATATGTTAAGAGGTATCTTTTAAAATGTTTATGGATTTTTAATATGTTAGAAATGTTATTTTAAACGATTATGGATTTTTACGAGGAAACGATAACTTTAAAAGATATGTTGCATGCTTTTTTTTTAAAAAAAAAAGATATTAAATACATGATTTTTATAAAGTAATGAAAATGTGAAACATTGGAGGAGATGAAGTAATTGTGACTATTGAGGATATGAGGATATGAGGATATGAATGGGGATATCGTGAGGGAAAAAGGCCCCAGAGAGAGCCCATTTTCGGGAGAAGGCCCCAGAGGGAACCCGTGCGTGAGAAAAGGGCCCAGAGGGAGCCCGTCTATGGGAGAAGGTCCCGAGGGAGCCCCGACGATCGTATTTCCATTCGATGAGGATACGCCAAGGCTCAGTTGTCGAGAAATCGTCGCTGATGTCCCCGCCACCCAGTACTGTGGTTTCATGTAGATGGATCCATCGACTTTCTGAGGATTGAGGAAAGTCACAATTAACGATCTGAATTAAATAAAAAGGAAAAATGTTTATGATCATGATGAAAGGATACATGTTATGAAATGAGAAAAAGGAAAAAAATGTTGAGGTTTATGTTATGCATGTTCATATGAATATGTTTATGAGGATATGAAAAGGTTTATGAAAATGTTTAAAGTTGATGCATCCTTATGAAAATGCTTTTATTTAGAGTTTATGCATCATGAAAATGTTTATGAAAATGATTATGTTTAAAGTTTATGCATCTTCATGAAAACGATATTTTAAGTACAAGTATTTTCACTGTTGTATGTGATCTGTATATGTAGTACTTGTTATCAAGATTATGGTGTGTTGAGTCTTTAGACTCACTAGGTGTGGTTGATGCAGATGATTATGATGATTATGTAGTTAATGGAGGTCTTCATGGTTGATCTGACATGACTGAAGGTGCACATAACTCGTGGACTGATGCTAGTTTTCCGCACTAGTTATGATTTATGATTTTAAGTTATGTTAAAGATATTTTTACTACGATTTATTTATAAGAGGTTTTTGAGAAGGTATAGTATGAGCTATACTTTTCAAATGTTATTTTTAGATTTAGTAAAATGTTGGGTTATTTAATGCTAAACTATTTCCTTTGGTTTTCAAATTATAGTTGGTTGATTTATTTTAAAATGATGTCAAAAATATTTTATGGTTCAGCTGAATGCTAAGTGAGGTTTGGAAAAAAAAAATCATAACACGTTTTATGAAAAAGAGTAGCAGACATTTCACCCACTAACCTTCTCGTATACCTCGGGATTTTAAACAAAGTCCTACACTTTGATAGTAGTGTCAAATTTGAGGTTCCAGCTCCTTGATGTTTGTTTGAGTCAATAGATGGATATCTGAAATTTGCATACTTTATGCTCACTTCCTACTGATGTGAACCCTTCAAATTGAGACATATAAATCTCTTCCTTAATATCACTATTAAGGAATGATGTCTTCACATCCATGTGTCATATTTCGTAGTCATATCATGCTGCTATGGCTAGCAGTATCTTAATGGATTTTAACATCGTGAATGGAGAAAATGTTTTTTCATTGTCAATACCTTGCCCTTGAGCATATCATTTTGCTACCAATTTAGCTTCGAAGGTCATGACCTTCTCATTTGTCACAAGCTTATTTTTTTTAAAATCCATTTGCTTACTATGTGAACAATTCTCTCAGGTGGATCTACTAGGGAATATAATTAGTTTGAATACATGGATTCCATCATAGACTGCATGACTTCAAGCCATTTGGACGAATCGATATCTGATAATGATTCTTCGAAGTTTCTTGGATCACATCTAGGAATAATCTCGTTTTGTACTTCTTCAAGAAGCAGGCTCATCCTCTTAGGTGGCCCTGAGAACTTTTCGGATCTCCTAAGAGTGTGTATCTCTTCAACTGATTGTTGGGACGTGAGTGGTTTTATTATTTCAGGAGTAGGTGTTTCTCGTATCTCCTCGAGTTTTGTCGTCATATCTTTTCTATATAATAAAAACTCCTTCTCCAAGAAGGTGGAATCTTTAAAAAAAAATATCTTTATTTCATAGGGATCATAGAAATAACATACAACGAAATTATTTTTATATCTAAAAAAATATCACATATTGGCTCTACTATATAATTTGTCTCTTACTGTCTGCTTTACATAAATAGGACTTCCCCATATTCTTAAGAAATAATACTTGGTATGCTTTCCAATCCATATCTCATATGAGATTTTATCTACTGTCTTTGTATGGACTTGGTTCAACAACATTGATGAAGTCTCAAGTGCAAATCCCCAAAGCTATGATGTCAATTCAGTGAATTCTATCATAGATCGAATCATGTCAATCAATGTCTAATTACGACGTTCTAACACACCAATCAATTAGGGTGTGGAAGGTGGGGTCTACTGTGAGATAATCTCAATCTATTTAAGATAGCCTTCAAATTCAGTAATTAAGTATTCTCCACCTTGATCATATCGAATTGTTTTAATATTCTTTCCTAATTGTTTTTCTACTTCAGTTTTGAATTCTTTGAACATTTCAAATTCTGTAGACTTGTGTTTCATTATATATACATACATATACCTCGAGAAGTCATCAGTAAATATAATGAAGAAAGAGTGCTCATTTCTTGTGCTAACATTACATCTATATGGATCAGATCCAATAGATCATCTGCATGTTCCACTTTTTCTAGGAAATGAAATTTGGTCATCTTTTCTTTCAGACATGATTCACATGTATTAAGAGAGTTTATGGCTGACAAGTTAAACATGTCATCTCTCACTAGCTTGTACATCCTTATTTAGGAAATATTTCATAGCCTAGTGTGCTATAATTGTGCTAGATTTAAATTATCTTATTTCTTTTGTTTGCTATTGAAATTTCATTTACTTGGATATCGTTAATTGGAATATCTTTCATTTTTAAATTATATCATTTTGTAATTCACATGTTCCAATTAAACATTCATTCTTATAAATATTACAAACGCCTTTAGTAAATAAACAAGAAAATTCATCTTTATCAAGCATAGAAATGAAAACAATTTTTTAACCAAGTCAAAAACATATAAAACGTCTGTAAAAATAACTTAAAATTATTGTTTAATAAAAAAAAATATCTCTCATGGCCTTCACAGCAACCCTTGCTCCATTGGCAATTCTCAGGAAGGTCTCACAATCCCTTAGCCTCCTACTTCTTGTCATCACTTGCAAATCATTGTAAAAATGAGAACCACATCCAGTATCTAATACTCAAGAAGTTGAATTAATTGAGATATTTACTTCAATATAAAATATACCCTTGATAGAATTCTTCTACGCTAGATATTCCTTACAGTTAAGCTTCCAATATCCAGGCTTCTTGCAGTGGAAACAAATATCTTCAGTCTTATCGAGATTTGTGATCCCTTTAGAAGTGTTTGGAGTTTGTTTCTTGGTGGGTTTATGTTTCTTGGAATGAGCATAAACCTTTTTTTTTTCCCTTCCCTTGTGGGATTTTCTTCGTCCCAGACGAAGAGCCCACTTAGAAAACATGTTTTTCTTTCTTGATTGTGGCTTCATATATGGTAAACACATTGACTAGTTCTTTAAGGCTAGCCTCCAGCATGTTCATATTGAATTCGTCGCAAACTCATCTAACGAGGACGTCAATGAAAACAATAGAATATTTGTGGATAATTCGTTTGGGATGACAAGGTCCAGGCCCACAAGCTTCTCGATGAGCCTCATCATTCTCACACTATGCTCACATACCAAAGCGCTTCTCGCAGGCATGATGTCATGAGTTACTTGACAGTATCACGCCTTAATTGACATGTTTGTGCACCGTACAATTCTTGTAGGTGACCATAAATGTCAACATCATTTACTGCATCTTCAAACCGCCTCTACAGTTGGTTTGACATAAAATGTAGCATATAGCTCTTAGGTTTCAAGTCATGGTCCCGTCATTTCTCAAGCTTAGCCAATTCTTTAGTAGGGGCATTGGTAGCAGCACCATTTGGAGGAGCCTTGTTGAGCACATATTCTATTTTCACATATATTAAAATAATTTTTAAATTTCTCATACAATCTTGGTAATTAGATCCAATCATCTTATTTTTATTGAGAATAACAGATAGAGGATTTTTCGACGATGTCGTAAATATACTGAAATTGAAACAAAATAAATTTTACTAATTATATTAAAATATTTTATAAGAAATAAATTATGTTTTTTTTATGAATTACCCTCAATGTTTTGACATTTCATCACCCTCTGATGAACACGGAAAATCCAATTTCTTTAGTGAGTACGCAAGACTCAATTGCTAAATTATGATCTGAATAATATCAGTCAATCATAATTTCCAAAATGTTGAGCTCAATTGCAACTCCTTGCAAGCCTCACGTATTTTGCCTGACATTTGATGAGAGTCCAATAATGTGATGCCCTTTCTATTCACGTGTCGAGCTCGATCCATGAATGTTGAACTTTATTGGACGGTTGTTATGAGATTCTCAAATAATATGATCTGAAGTAATGGGAGTTCCACGTAATTCACATCAAGTATGTCAGTAAAAGCCACAAGTTTCTGGTGTATAAGCTTCACCAATAATATGAGTCAGATACTGAATGCGGGTAACGTTTATTATGAAACCACTTTTAATAGAAGACAAAGAAAATTTAAGCTTGTTTAATTTTCTTTTTATGGGTTTGATATAAAATTTGAATCTTAAATAAAATGAGGGATTTTAATTTTAAAAATTTGTCTAATCAGTAATTTTAAAATCTTGTGTTATGGTTGTTTGTATATTTGTCGGATTCATACAACTCTTGTTATTATATTAATAATAACACACATACTGATTATTTATAATATACCACATATATTATAAATAATAAAATATGATATATCGATAATCGAGGGTTAATTCATTCATATGAGCCAAATATGGATCCAAGCCTATAACCTAGGTAAATGAAATGATGTAAACACAATATTACATTAGATTTCAATATTTTATATATCTTCGATTCTCAAAAATCTTAAAGATCTGGGCCCGCCATCTTCAAATTTTGATCTCCTACAATATCTAATATATACATTAAATTTTCTTGTCACTTTGGGATAACAAACCATAAAAAAGGTTCACTTTAAATAATTATAAAATAATTGAAATACAACATGTAAAATATACTTAATATATATTTAGCAAATTGGTCATGACTCTTGGTCATCTTTTTACCATATAATATCTATTGGAACTTTTCAAGTTCGCAATCTTGATTTTGATGCTAAGAAAACTTATTATTTTGTTTCTAATAATCTACCTTAGTGCGCAGACAGCTAAAACTGAATTAATCAGTTTACGAAACCAACTGAAGCCATCGGAGATGCCAACTGATTGAACCAACTATTTGCCGAGACTAAATCAGTCTAACTGGTTCTTCAAACAGTTCGGTTGATTGTCCAAACTGATAGGTGATTCAGCAGGAAGATCTCAAAAGCCTGGCCAGCCTATGACGTGTCCTACTGATGAAGAACCCAGCTAACCAGTTCAACTGAAGGAGTAAAATCAGTTCGACTGACGAGTCAACTGATTTCACTTGCCCAACTGAAAATCAGTCCAGCTGACCAGTTCAAAGCATCAGTCAGAATCTTTCAGTTGCAGATCAAGACAAGCTTACAGTAAATGGATTCCAGCTGTGCGAGAAGGTACATAGCCATTGTCCAGTCAAAAGACAATAATAGACGTTGCATCAGAGCATTAAAGACAAAACGATCAAGAAGGGCAGTCAAAAATTCGATGCACAAACTCCAAGGAGCCGATTCAAATGCAACGGATACAATAATTGAGTCTCACTGTATGATCAGCTTTTCCCGTCTATATAAAGAGAAGATCAGTGAATACTCAAAGGAAAGACACATACGAGAGCAAAAAGAGTTGAGAAGAAAAACAATAAAGGGCACGCTCAGTTGCATATCAGCTTTCAGAAGCACTTAAAGCCCAGAGGGAATTCTTCATCATTGTATCAGCTTAATTTAGAAGCCATTTTCTCTCAGTGTGTGAGAACATTCTTGTTCAGATCTCACACACACACACACTCTCAAATCCACTCAAAAACCGTCTTGTACAAAGACGTAAAACTTGTGTATGTAGTCTTTGACACATAGACGTTAAAGAAGTGTTGGCTGGAAGGTGCTGCCTTCAGTCGTAGCTAGGAGTTCAGTTTAGGCAGTAGTGTAAGTCCTAGCTGAGTGGGTTTGTACAAAGTGTTGTATAAATCAAAGTCTTCTAGTGGAACCTACCCGTGGTGGTAGAAAGAGTGACGTAGGAGCAGCTGAAGTCTCCGAACATCCACAAACATATCTTGTGTATTTAACTGATTAACTGCTATTTTAAAATTGTTTCGATCGGTTAGTGCATTCGTCGGTTCAGTTGTCACCATAACTGAACTGAAGAATGCAAAAACTAATCTGTCTTTCTTCGATTATTCAGTTTACATAAGTTAAAATGTTTTCTAATAAAAGTCTTCTTCACGAAAGATTAATTCGAGTTTCTTCCGCTTGGTTTTAAACCAAACTCGATTTAATTCATCGGTGTTAATATTCTTAGAACACGAGCTATTGCAGCTCATTGGAGAATATAGTGTTCGAAATACCTTCGAAGGCACTAGCACACTCGTTCCTTCAATATCAAATATTACATTAAAACCATAATATGAAATATTATCAAAGAATCATGTTTCTTGTAAATTTAGCACTAACTCAATAATTTAAATTAAATTAATAAATTGAATAAACCATTTGCTCAATTACTCAAGTAATTTATTAATAATTAAAAAATTTTGTAAAACATTTTTTCCATAAATAATTAAGTATCTAAATGTTAATTATTTATTTTCTTAAAAAATCTATAATTTTATCACAAATTTATTATAATTGTAAATTCGACCATATTTTATAAAATATTGATTTAGCCCAAAATTTTGAAAAATTCAGAAAATCGTCTCTAGCCCAAAAACAATTCGAGCCCATAGAAGGTATGGTTTCCAGAGACTTTCTTGAGTGACATGCCCGTCTGCACGCCCGATGCCCCAATAATTCGGGCAGCTGCAGGCGAGCCTATGCCTCTATGCGTAGCGCAGAACGTTGTCGGCACAAAAAAAAATTTGAAACTTGCGGTGGCAGCGAACTGCCTGCGCTGCCCACTACCAGATGCCAAGGACTATTCTGGACATCGCAAAAAAATATTTTTTTTTGTTTTTCTGAAAATCCATTTTCGAGGTGCTGATATTTCTAAAAGACTTTCGTACCCAAGATGCAGCAGAAGTTTTAATTTTATTGGTTTGACGTTCAAAACGTTCTTTGTTATCATATGATTTAAAACTATCCATATTGTGTTTGGATTTAATTTACCTTTGCGTATTTAGTGCTGACTTCAACTATCCTGATGTTTAGGCGGTAATAGCTCTTCTTGTAAATCCATACGAATTCTTTTCATCCTCCTAATTAGATCAACGATTGGAGACTTTTTTTTACTCTCCTAGATAGCACTAGAAAACTAGGACAAATTTACGTCGAGATTGGATCGTCGGAATTGGACTGCTTCAGCGGTGGTGCGGAGCAACAGTGCACGATGGAAGGTGTTTGACCATGACCCTTGCCTAAAATGGAGGGACCGATTTTTCTTGCGATGAGAGGGAGAGAAATTTTGATATTCAAATTATGTTATGAATATTGTATGTCATCAGCTGTTTGATAACACATATTTAATAAACATAATCTTTAAATCCAACCATGATTCTATCTTATCATAATTCTATATTTTCATTATTTAAAATTCTCATATGATATTTTTTATCCTTGAATATACTATGCATGGTCAACTATTTATAATGCATGATATATACACCCACACATACACATATATATATAGACATATATAAAATTAAATAACAATTATTTAATTAATTATTAATTAATTTTAGACTCCTCTAAAATATTCCATGAGAATCTTATATTTAATATTCACCACTACTAATTTATTATATAATTAATATATTCTAAATTTACTAAATAAATAATCGTGAACTTATCATAACATCAATTGACGATCAAACAACGTCGATGTATAGAGGGTACAAATCATGTTCATATAATGAAAAATGAAAAATTGAAATTTTTCACTGATTTATTTTTGTCAGATGTCAATTTAGTGAACTCCTTCACTAAAACAGGCAATTCCACTTTCTTCACTTAATTAACATTTAAACTAAATTCCACAACTTCCAATTATGGAATCTACTCATACATTCCTTTGTAAGCTATCTGATTGATCATACTACAGTCGCCAAATTCAATTTCTTGAATCTGACTATATCAACGATAACACATAATCCTATATTTGTGTGACCTTCAATGGTTATAGGATACAACTAGTCGTGAGTTCAAAAGTTCATGTGATTTAGAACAACATTTGTTCTTATTCAAGCTTATCCTAATTTACCTCATTCTTTTCATCAAACCCCATGATCAAGAACTTCAGAAATCAAATCTAATTGCACCCATCAGATCAAGGTAAGAGCTTCTAGTAGCATCAACTCATGATTCTCTGGGTATCACTGATAATGCATGCAATAACCAGTAAGTTATGATTATCGAACAGTATGGACCTTTCAACTCATATATCCCAATCAAATCTGCAACCATTGGTACATCGAGAGTTGCAAATAAATTCGATAACGACATGATGTATCTTTGAGTAATAATAGTGATAATGTATGTGCAACTAGGAAAATACTTTTCCATAAAGTACATGTCTTGCTCTGGCAGAGACTCGTTGAACTATTAACTCATTATATCATATATGATATCTTCACCTATAGGCGAGCGTTGAATCCTCGACTACAATGCATTGACTCCTACGTTTCAAAACTACACCCAATCTCACCACTTGATGATCTTCAATGGAGCCGGTAAACGGATCAAAGTGCATGCTAGTATGCAGAGACTCCATGTTGTCCCGGTTCAAAAGACTAATGGTTTACAACCATAACCGCAGACTGTTTCACTCGATAAATGATATATCACTTGGAAATTCTGAGTAGAGTTGTTCAGTACCTCATCAAATGATCACTCATACGTTTGCATGAACATCTTCATGTCCTTACCGATGAAACGTGGCATTTACGTCACAAATGCTGGTCTTCAGTTCGAGAAATCTTTATCCTTTTTTAGGCAGATGAATCGACTAGGAACTTAATTAGAATTTAGTATACTTTCTAATAAATTTTATGATCCACTAGATTCGTGGACCTCATGGTACTTATAATATATTCAAAGAATTTATCTATGTAGCTTGTACAAGTATATAGATAAAGTAAATGTCATAATTGTATAAAATGATAAAATATTATTAAAATAAATATTGTTTTTACATAAGAGTCAATAAAACCCAAGTCACAAATTGGATCGCTGGACACCGACTCTAACATTGAGTTTTGGGATGTCATAGGATCGGATGAGATTAAACACGTTCCAGATTGTGGAGTAATAGACCACAATATTATAAAATATCGGATTGAATTTATCAGATTGAGTGTGTAATTCAATCCTGAACCAGAGCCCTAATGAAATGTGATTTGAATCGAATTGGAATCAAATACTTTTTCCTATCATTATATACCTAAAAAAGTTATTTATGAAATAATATATTTATTTAAAAATTAAATATATTATTGGGCTAGATTCAAATGGACCAGAATCAATAAGATGTTCTGATTATTGATTCAACTTTGATTCAACATTGTTGTCCAATGAACATCTCTAATTCGAAGCATAACCCTAGGAAGAATTTTAAAACCTTTTCTAGAGCCGACTTTGCCATGTCACAATTGGGAAAATAGACGAATTCGATTGAGGTGTACCATAGAAGTGATTAAATCTGTTTTGGAGAGGCAAAACTTTATATTTATAAATAATATTTTTTTTATTAAATATTAACATCATGCATTTCGTCGTCCTAGGTTTTTCAAAAAAATATTAAGATTGTTAAAAAAAAAATTTTACGGTAAAAAGTAAAAATCTCAAACTCATAAAATATATTAAACTACACACTTTTATAAAAAAAAAAATTCCACTCAATTGTGTTTTTCTTCACAAATTGATAGACGTATTTATAGAATTTCTTTGAAAATAACTCAAAAATAAATACATCATCACATAGTAATTTTCAATATTTACAACTCTTATTTTCAACACTCTACTACTACTTAAATTATAATTCACCCAAGTGTAGGTTGTCTGCAAGTAATATATTTCGTAAGTACGAGATCGATCCACAGAGAGGTTATTTTAAGTTTAAAGTTATTAATTTATAGATTACCAAATGCAAGAACGAAGTTTACAAATTATAAATTTTTTCAATGCTCAAGGATTTATTCTTGGTTTATGCAATATTGTTTAACTAAAAGTATAACAAAGGAAACCACCATAAATAATGGTTCCAAGAAAATAAAAATATTTAAACACACACCTAATATAATATAGTTCCCACTATAGAAAATACCGAATTCACCGATATTTTATATATGGTACCTATGATTATATATATAACTATATAAATATATAATTGCATAAAATAAATGTTAAATTAAATCATTATATTTCATTTAGAACATCCGGCAGAGCCACGCTATTGCCTAAATGAAATATATGATTTAATAAGTTAGTTGCGGGAAAGTAAAAGTTAGTTGCGATAAAGTAAA
>NC_133306.1:19141720-19268483 GCF_012295235.1 Primulina huaijiensis
CTAATGAATCCAAATACTCCATAGCTTCATTTGGGTTTTTATCTTCAAAAGTTCCATTACACATGAATTCTATCATTTGCCTATCTTTAGGTATTAGACCTTCATAAAAGTGAGAAACTATTCTCCATGTTTCAAAACCATGATGTGGGCATGTATTAAGTAATTCTTTATATCTATCCCAACATTGATAAAATGTTTCTCCTTGTTTTTGAGAAAAAATAGTAATTTGTCTTTTAAAAGAGTTTTTTCTATGGGAAGGAAAAAACTTTTTGAGAAATTGTTGTTGCATTTCTTCCCATGATCTTATTGAACTTGATCTCGAATTTTGTAGCCATGTTTTAGCTTTATCTTTTAAAGAAAAAGGGAAAAGCTTTAATCAAACTATATCCATGTTACAATTTTGATCATTATAAGTGTTACAAACTTCCTCAAATTCTTTTAGATGTAAATATGGATTTTCAGAATCAAAGCCATGAAAATTTGGTAAAAATTGAATAATTTGAGGTTTAAAGTTGAAATTAGATGCATCAGGAGGAAAAACTAAACAAGATGGGTTATTTACTTGTTCGATGTGATTCTGCAATTGAGTGTAGTGGTGGTCAAGGTTATTTACTTGTTCCTGAAGCTCCTGTATTGTTGATTGGCTTACTTTCTCATCTATTTCTTGTTCCTCGATTCGTTCTTCAAGACGGCATTGGGTTTTGAGGAGGCTATCATTCCGGATTTGGAGTGTAAAAATCCTATCCTGAGCTTTGTTTAACTCTTGCTTGGTGATCTCGTGTCGACGTTCCGATTCCAGATGATAGGCAGCATAACGTCTAACGTCCTCGCGTAGTTTCTTTTCTTCCTCTCTGGCTTCATGAAGATCCTCCATCATGCATACGTTATTCCCATCAAGCTGGTAGTTGTCTCTCTCAAGTTTTTCATTTTTACCTTTTAGTGTTTTAATTTCTGTCTCCTTTTCTTGAAGTTGTTTTTGAAGTTCATTTATAATACTCTGAAGATCCATGTATGTTTTTCTATGAAGATAAAAACACAATTTTATTGATAGTATACTCATCCAATTTGTAAATATGCGATAAGATAATAGAAAGTTTCATTTAAAATAATTTGATACACATAATATTTTCTTAATCGCAATTTTATTACAATCCAGATACTTTTATTATAATCTTGATACTAATCTATTCTATCATCTCTCCTCTGTCGCTGTCGCTGTCACTGTCGTCATCGGCCACCTCCATCGGCGCTTCTTCCTCTTCCTCCATATTCTCTATTACCAGGTGAAAATAGTTGTTCTGATCTTGGAGTTTGTCCACAGTGCCGTGGAGCTTTGAGATGTACCGCTTTTGCTTGGCGCTGAAATCTTCCTGACGCTGACGAGCTTGAGTAGCGCGCTCTCTCTCTGTCTCAACTCTTTCCAGCAGATCCTTGTTTAGTGAAACTAAGCGCGCAATGCGAGCCGAATCAGTCGGTATCTGTAGAAGTTGGCTCTCAGCCAAGTCCAAGTGATGAGTCAAGCGCTGCACGTCAGTCTCAAGTATGTGTCTAATCTTACCAAGCTCCTACTTTTCCAATCTTTCCTTGGCCAGTTGCGCTTTCAAGGTCGCTATCTCTCTAGCTCGATTATCGATGATAAGCTGACGCATACGAAGGGCAGCCTGTGCGCGCGTACGTGGAGCTGCCATTTCCTAGGATAAAGATCGAGGTAAAGCATCATAATCGTATAAAGGACAGAAAGGCACAAATAATAGAAATAAAATTGTCGTGGAAAATTTTCGATATTAAGAGTTGCGAAACGATCGAAGGGATAGATTTTTGAATTTGATCGAAAATTTAGGGAACAAATGAAAGTTGGATTCAGATTGGGATACACTAGGCTTTTGCCAAAATTTGACTTCGCCAAATTTTGTCTATCAAAATCCCAGCGGGATTATGAACCTGGCGGCTCTGATACCACTTNAGGTGAGGCCAGAACTCGATTTTATACCCACCGGTGAGGGCCAGACAGAAATGGTTTTATACCCACCATTGGGGGCCAGACAGAATCACAATTCTCGTCCCATTTCAAATTGAATCGTAACAGTGTAACAAAGATTTCAGATTTTTATCGAACATAACTTATCTGAATTTTAGACAGATTCAGCGGAATCAAAGAATTTCGAAGAAACAGAGAGAACACAAATAATCGATCGATAGTTTGAAAATAACAGACGGAGATTTTCGAAAGAATAGACACACAATCATGTATGTCATATCACTTGTATGCAAAGTTTTAAATATACAAACGATATACATAACAAAAGCCCACTTACCGTAATTTAAGGATAGAACCGAAAGTTGTAGACTTTGACACCTTGCCTCTCGAAAATTTGGCAGCACCTCGATGTATTCTTTTCAATTACTGTTTTCACTTTAGCATAGCTTCGACGTAGAATTCTAGCACTTGAACCGCACGAACTCTTCTTCCCTCTTTCTTGAATTTCGGCCGAGAGCTTTTTAGGGTGAGGGGAAACCAAAATTTTCTCGGCTTTTTGGAATGGGTATGCATGCATGTAGGCCTCATATTTATAGCAAAATTGTGGCTCTTCCCTACCCCCTTGGCCGTCCCCTTGGATCCCAAGAAATGGATTAACTGATCTCATAATGATGGTCAAAGGAAATCCAAGCACCAAAGGTCTTTTCTTGCATAATAAAGGTGTCCTAGCCCTTAGCTCCTCCCGCAGCTCCTTCATGGATTATCTCAACGGTCATTTCTTGCATACTTAATTTGTCCCAACCTTTATCTCATCCCTTAGCTTCTTCCTTGGTTATCTCAAAGGTTGTTTCTTACATAATAAATTTGCCCAATTCCTTGGTTAACCTTTTAGCTCCCTTTTTGGTCTTGTTAGGACAAGCTTGGTTGAGCAGTTTTGAGCTGAAAGATCGATTCCTTGAGCTGGGGTTTTACTCTTCCAGTGACAATACTTCAATAGATGCGGTTATTTGCAGCTCGGCTTCATGTTGAGTTAATCTCCGAACTTTGAAGCCATTTCCTCGAGTTAAGTTAGCTGAAATCTAAGTTCATATTTAATTTCTATAGTTAGAATGAAAATTGTTGAACTTCGTTTAAGCTAACTTTTAAGTTTGTATTCCTTACGTGATTTGCTTCGGATCGAATTTTCCGGGTTCTCACATCCCTCCCTCCCTATTGAAAGTTTCGTCCTCGAAACTTGGATCAGCTCGCGCTTTTGAATAAATGAGGGTATTGTGAACGCATTTTCTCTTCGAGTTCCCAAGTTGCCTCTCTTTCGGTTTGATTTGACCACTGCACTTTGACGTATGGGATTGTCCGATGCCTCAACACTTGGTCTTTTGTGTCCACTATTCGGATAGGGACTTCTTCGTATTTGAGTCTTTCATTGAGATTTCCTTCAATCATCAGTGGTGAAACTTTAAGAACATGACTCGGATCTGGAACATATTTCATCAGCTGTGAGATGTGGAAAACATTGTGAATCCTGGACATATCAGGCGGCAAAGCAAGACGGTAGGCTAAGGTTCCCACCTTTTCCAATATTTCAAACGGTCCCACATATCTCAGGTTTAACTTTTCGGATATACTGAACCGAACCACTCTTTTCATGGGAGAGACTTTGACGTAAGCTTTTTCACCAATCTCTAATTCTAACGGTCTTCTTCTCATATCTGTCCAGCTCTTTTGTCTATCTTGGGCTGTCTTGAGTCTTTCTTTGATTACAGCTACTTTATCAACGGTTATTTGTACAAGTTCTGGTCCGGTAACCGCTTTCTCTCCGACTTCGTCCCAATATAGAGGCGACCTACACTTTCTACCATACAAAGCTTCATACGGAGCCATCTCGATGCTACTGTGATAGCTGTTGTTATAGGCGAATTCTATCAAGAGTAACTGTTCACTCCAATTTCCAGAAAAATCCAGTGCACATGCTCTCAGCATATCCTCGAGGGTTTGAATTGTCCTCTCGGTTTGGCCATCCGTCTGAGGATGATAGGCTGTGCTGAGAGTGACTTAGGTTCCCATCGCCTTTTGAAAACTTTTCCAGAATCTTGATACAAATCTTGGATCTCTGTCAGACAGTATACTTGTCGGGACTTCATGTAGTCTCACTATATTGTCCATATACAAGGTAGCGAGTTTATCCAGGTTGTAAGTCATCCGTACCGGTAAGAAATGTGCAGACTTCGTCAATCTGTCAACGATTACCCAAATTCCATCGTGCCCTTGCCTTGATTTCGGTAGCCCTACTACGAAATCCATGGAGATGTCATCCCACTTCCATTTTGGTATTTCCAATGGTTGTAGAAGTCCTCCAGGTCTTTGATGTTCTGCCTTGACTTGTTGACAGGTTAGGCACTTGGAAACAAAGACTGCTATGTCTTTCTTCATTCCATTCCACCAGTAGTTGTTCTTCAGGTCTCTGTATATTTTGGTGCTTCCTGGATGTACTGAAAATCTCGATTTATGTGCCTCGGTCATTACTTCTTCTCGAATTCCATCGACATCGGGCACATACAACCGTCCTTCCATCCAAAGGATATCATTCTCATCAATTTGAAATTCTGGAAGTTTTCCTTTTTGGATCTGTTCCTTAATTTTAAAGATGGAGGTGTCTTGGCTCTGCTTCATGATTTGATGGTTTCCCGGAGTCCTGATTGTGCTGATAGTGAAGATAAGCTTACTTTTCCAAAGCTTCTTCGGCTTAAAGCATCTGCCACCTTATTCGCCTTACTCGGATGATAATTGATTACCAAATCATAAACTTTTAGAAGTTCCATCCACCTTCTTTGCCTCATATTTAATTCTTTTTGGGTGAAAATGTACTTGAGGCTCTGGTGGTCAGTAAAAACTTCACATTTTACTCCATAAAGGTAGTGCCTCTAGATTTTAAGCGCAAATACCACTGCGGCTGACTCCAAGTCATGAGTGGGGTAATTCTGCTCATATGGTTTTAGTTGTCGTCAGGCATAAGCAATTACCTGACCCTCTTGCATAAGTACACACCCTAATCCTCCTTTTGAAGCGTCACCATATACTGTGAAGTCCTTGCCATCTTTAGGGAGGATTAATACTGGTGTAGTTGTGATTTTTGTTTTCATGGTTTCAAAACTCTTTTTACATGCTTCATTCCAAATGAACTTTGAGTTCTTCTGAGTAAGTTTGGTAAGAGGAATGGCAATTGATGAAAACCCTTCCACAAACTTCCTATAATAGCCAGCAAAACCAAGAACTCTCCTTACTTCAGTTACTGTCTTTGGTTGTGGCCAATCCTTGATTGCCTCCACTTTCTTTGGGTCTACTGACACCCCAAATTCAGAAATTATATGTCCTAGGAATGCCACGCTTTTTAAACAAAATTCACACTTCTTGAATTTGGCATATAGTTCTTTTTCTCTCAGTGTTTGCAACGTGAGACGCAAATGTTCTCGGTGTTCTTCCTCACTTGGTGAGTATACCAAGATATCATCTATAAAAACAACCACAAACCTGTCGAGGTACGGTTTGAACACTCGATTCATCAGGTCCATGAATGCTGCAGGAGCATTTGTTAAACAAAAAGGCATTACTGTAAATTCATAATGTCCATATCTCGTCCTAAAAGCAGTTTTAGGGATATCCTCAGTTTTGACTTTCAATTGATGATAACCAGATCTTAGATCGAGTTTTGAGAAAACTTTGGCTCCCTTTAGCTGATCAAAAAGATCGTCTATTCTTGGGAGTGGGTACTTATTCTTTATGGTGATCTTGTTTAACTCCCGGTAGTCAATACATAGCCTCATACTCCCGTCTTTCTTCTTGACGAATAGTACTGGGGCCCCCCACGGGGATGCACTGGGACGAATCTGTTTCTTGTCCAGTAATTCCTGAAGTTGCTCTTTTAATTCCTTTAGTTCAGCCGGAGCCATTCGGTATGGTGCCTTTGAAATTGGTGCAGCACCAGAGACCAAATTGATTTCGAATTCCACTTCCCTATCGGGTATCTTTCCTGGTAATTCTTCGGGAAAAACATCTTGAAATTCTTGAACAATTGGAATATCCTCCAACTTTGGGGCTTCTTCTTCCTTGATCTCACTGATCATTGTCAGATAAATTTCTTCCCCTCCTTTTATGGCCTTCCAGGCTTGTGAGGCGGATAACAGAGATTTCCTTTCCTTGGATTTTCCATGGTATATGACTTCTTCTTTAGTCGAAGTCTGAAGTATAATTTCTTTCTTTTGATAGTCCACTATGGCATGGTTTTTAGCCAACCAGTCCATTCCAAGAATGATGTCAAACTCAACCATATTGAGTTGAATCAATTCCACTTCGAAAGTTTGTTTGCTGATACCAATTTTACAGTTTCGATACACTTTATGTGTCTCAATTATTTTACTTGCCGGTGTTGCCACCCTTAATGGTTCACTAAGAGTGTCATGTTCAAGTTTAAGCTTTTTAGCAAATCTTCTAGACACAAACGAGTGCGTAGCACCACAATCAAACAAGGCATATGCAGGCATTTCATTGAGTAAGATAGTACCTGCCACCACTTCGTTGGTGTTATCAGCTTCCTCCTGGGTTATTGCATACACTCGTGCATTCGTCTTGTTTTCGTTTGGTTTGTTGGGTCCCGTCCCTTTTCCTTTATTCTCCGGACATTCTTTAATTCGATGACCCACCTGTCCACACTTGAAACATGTACCTGTCTTCCGATAGCATTCTCCGATATGATACTGTTTACAGGTGTCGCACCACTTCCCTTCCCTATTTCCAGTATTGCCAGAGCTTCCTTTGAAAGGCCCACCTGAGTAATTTGGCTTCTTAAACTTGGGACCATTTTGAGCAGATTGGTTAACCATCGGTCTTTTGTTCTTGTTTTCTTCCTCGCGGCGTTTGATATCCGTTTCTGCGCTCATTGCAGCGCCCATCAAATCCGCAAAACTGTTTGGCTTGAATACTGCCAAAGCTGACTGAATACGGCTGTTGAGTCCCTTTTTAAAACGATGCATTTTTAGCGTTTCATCAGACATGATCGTTGGGACATAGGTTCCCAGATCATTGAACTGTGAAGTGTATTCCATCACTGTCAAGCCCGGAGCCTGTTTGAAGTTTTCGAACTCGCTCAACTTCTGCAGACGAAATTCGGCTGGGTAGTATTGTTTCAAAAACTCTCTCTTGAAAATCTGCCATGTGATCTCTTCCACTTCAGCTAGAGATGGTGACACAGTCTCCCACCATTTCCTTGCTCGGTCTTCCAAAAATGGTGTCACAACCTCCACTCTCAATTCTTCAGGCACTTTCAGTAAGTGTAGTTGTGATTCGACATTCTTAAGCCAGTTATGGCTGACTTCTGGATCTGGGTTCCCATCGAAAGTCGGGACTCGATTCCTCCTGAGAGATTCGTAATGGTATTTAATTCCACGTGGTTGTGGTTCAGGTGGTGGCTATATGGCGTTGGCAAGGGGATTCACGATTCCTTGCAACGTAGCGGCTACAATGGTAGCTATCGCCATCATGTCTTCTTGACTGAGATTCACTCTTGGTGGTGGTGGATTTTCATTTTGGTTGGCACCACGAAGGTTACGGTTATTTCGGGGTGGTCTGCCTGCCATATCCTATAAACATGTAATTTATTAATTTGTTTGTCACAATATTTAATCAAAGGAATAATTTCATTAATTTGAAAAATTTTCATACAACCAAAAGTTTCTAATAAATGATTAATCAGATAGTTCTGGTTACAATTGATATTTAATCTAGAGTTCTCTCCCTACTCGTCTATAACTTCACAGTCTCCTTCTGCTTCATTAATTTCTTCTTCCACGAGGTCTTCTTCTAGTTGTTCCATGAGTTCTTCCATGTTGATCATTTCATTTTGTAGGTGTTCGATGTGATTCTGCAATTGAGTGTAGTGGTGGTCAATCTTATTTACTTGTTCCTGAAGCTCCTGTATTGTTGATTGGCTTACTTTCTCATCGATTTCTTGTTCCTTGATTCTTTCTTCAAGACGGCGTTGGGTTTTGAGGAGGCTATCATTCCGGATTTGGAGTGTAAAAATCCTATCCTGAGCTTTGTTTAACTCTTGCTTGGTGATCTCGTGTCGACGTTCCGATTCCAGATGATAGGCAGCATAACGTCTAACGTCCTCGCGTAGTTTCTTTTCTTCCTCCCTGGCTTCACGAAGATCCTCCATCATGCATACGTTATTCCCATCCAGCTGGTAGTTGTCTCTCTCAAGTTTTTCAGTTTTACCTTTTAGTGTTTTAATTTCTGTCTCCTTTTCTTGAAGTTGTTTTTGAAATTCATTTATAATGCTCTGAAGATCCATGTATGTTTTCCTATAAAGATAAAAACACAATTTTATTGATAGTATACTCATCCAATTTGTAAATATGCGATAAGATAATAGAAAGTTTCATTTAAAATAATTTGATACACATAATATTTTCTTAATCGCAATTTTATTACAATCCAGATACTTTTATTATAATCTTGATACTAATCTAATCTATCATCTCTCTTCCGTCGTTGTCGCTGTCACTGTCGTCATCGGCCACCTCCATCGGTGCTTCTTCCTCTTCCTCCATATTCTCTATTACCAGGTGAAAATAGTTGTTCTGATCTTGGAGTTTGTCCACAGTGCCGTGGAGCTTTGAGATGTACCGCTCTTGCATGGCGCTGAAATCTTCCTGACGCTGACGAGCTTGAGTAGCGCGCTCTCTCTCTGTCTCAACTCTTTCCAGCAGATCCTTGTTTAGTGAAGCTAAGCGCGCAATGCGAGCCGAATCAGTCGGTATCTGTAGAAGTTGGCTCTCAGCCAAGTCCAAGTGATGAGTCAAGCGCTGCACGTCAGTCTCAAGTATGTGTCTAATCTCACCAAGCTCCTGCTTTTCCAATCTTTCCTTGGCCAGTTGCGCTTTCAAGGTCGCTATCTCTCTAGCTTGATTATCGATGGTAAGCTGACGCATACGAAGGGCAGCCTGTGCGCGCGTACGTGGAGCTGCCATTTCCTAGGATAAAGATCGAGGTAAAGCAACAGAATCGTATAAAGGATAGAAAGGCACAAATAATAGAAATAAAATTGTCGTGGAAAATTTTCGATATTAAGAGTTGCGAAACGATCGAAGGGATAGATTTTTGAATTTGATCGAAAATTTAGGGAACAAATGAAAGTTGGATTCAGATTGGGATACACTAGGCTTTTGCCAAAATTTGACTTCGCCAAATTTTGTCTATCAAAATCCCAGCGGGATTATGAACCTGGCGGCTCTGATACCACTTAAATGTCACGCCCCGTGTCCGAAGCATCGGTGACATCCGGCATTGTTTAACAATTATATCGAAAACAATAAAGCCTCGTATCAAATCAAACCAGTCTTTTTCATAAATAAAGTATTGTCTTACAATGACAATGAAATAAATACATCAGAGTTGCGAAATGCGGAAAACTAAACAAAAGAGATAAATTGGTTCTTGATCTTGATCATCGTTCACCAACCCCAGAAAGCTTCCTGCTCCTCCTCATTTATTTGCTCTTCAGTTTTATCTGAAATTTGTAAGGGGTGAGTGTTTTGGGAAACACTCAGCAAGTGGTGGGTCGATCGATTTCCAACTATACATATAGAACTTAGTCTTTAAAACATTTCTTTAACACACTTTCAAATCTCATTAAATTACAGAAACGAATCGAATATAAGACAAAAGTTAACAGATGATTCAGAACAATTCAGAAGCAGATCAGATCATTTCAGAAAAAATTCGAAGAAAGACACAACACTGTTACTCATCTCATTTCCATGGTCAAATTGTCCCTAATATGTTAGTCCTCTAAGAGGTGAGGCCAGAACTCGATTTTATACCCACCGGTGAGGGCCAGACAGAAATGGTTTTATACACACCATTGGGGGCCAGACAGAATCACAATTTTCGTCCCATTTCAAATTGAATCGTAACAGTGTAACAAAGATTTCAGATTTTTATCGAACAGAACTTATCTGAAATTTAGACAGATTCAGCGGAATCAAAGAATTTCGAAGAAACAGAGAGAACACAAATAATCGATCGATAGCTTGAAAATAACATACGGAGATTTTCGAAAGAATAGATACACAATCATGCATGTCATATCATTTGTATGCAAAGTTTTAAATATACAAACGATATACATAACAAAAGCCCACTTACCGTAATTTAAGGATAGAACCGAAATTTGTAGACTTTGACACCTTGCCTCTCGAAAATTTGGCAGCACCTCGATGTATTCTTTTCAATTACTGTTTTCACTTTAGCATAGCTTCGACGTAGAATTCTAGCACTTGAACCGCACGAACTCTTCTTCCCTCTTTCTTGAATTTCGGCCGAGAGCTTTTTAGGGTGAGGGGAAACCGAAATTTTCTCGGCTCTTTGGAATGGGTTTGCATGCATGCAGGCCTCATATTTATAGCAAAATTGTGGCTCTTTCCTACCCCCTTGGCCGTCCCCTTGGAGCCCAAGAAATGGATTAATTAATCTCATAATGATGGTCAAAGGAAATCCAAGCACCAAAGGTCTTTCCTTGCATAATAAAGGTGTCCTAGCCCTTAGCTCCTCCCGCAGCTCCTTCATGGATTATCTCAACGGTCATTTCTTGCATATTTAATTTGTCCCAACTTTTAGCTCATCCCTTAGTTTCTTCCTTGGTTATCTCAAAGGTTGTTTCTTGCATACTAAATTTGCCCAATTCCTTGGCTCACCTTTTAGCTCCCTTTTTGGTCTTGTTAGGACAAGCTTGGTTGAGCTGTTTCGAGCTGAAAGATCGATTCCTTGAGCTGGGGTTTTACTCTTCCGGTGACAATACTTCAATAGATGCGGTTATTTACAGCTCGGCTTCATGTTGAGTTAATCTCCGAACTTTGAAGTCATTTCCTCGAGTTAAGTTAGCTGAAATCTAAGTTCATATTTAATTTCTATAGTTAGAATGAAAATTGTTGAACTTCGTTTAAGCTAAATTTTAAGTTTGTATTCCTTACGTGATTTGCTTCGGATCGAATTTTCCGGGTTCTCACATTCCTCCCTCCTTATTGAAAGTTTTGTCCTCGAAACTTGGATGAGCTCGAGCTTTTGAATAAATGAGGGTATTGTGAACGCATTTTCTCTTCGAGTTCCCAAGTTGCCTCCCTTTCGGTATGATTTGACCACTGCACTTTGACGTATGGGATTGTCCGGTGTCTCAACACTTGGTCGTTTGTGTCCACTATTCGGATAGGGACTTCTTCGTTTTTGAGTCCTTCATTGAGATTTCCTTCAATCATCAGTGGTGAAATTTTAAGAACATGACTCGGATCTGGAACATATTTCCTCAGCTGTGAGATGTGGAAAACATTGTGAATCCTGGACATATCAGGCGGCAAAGCAAGACGGTAGGCTAAGGTTCCCACCTTTTCCAATATTTCGAACGGTCCCACATATCTCGGGTTTAACTTTCCGGATTTACTGAACCGAACCACTCTTTTCATGGGAGAGACTTTGACGTAAGCTTTTTCACCAATCTCTAATTCTAACAGTCTTCTTCTCATATCTGCTCAGCTCTTCTGTCTTCTTGGGCTGTCTTGAGTCTTTCTTTGATTACAGCTACTTTATCAACGGTTATTTGTATAAGTTCTGGTCCGGTAACAGCTTTCTCTCCGACTTCGTCCCAATATAGAGGCGACCTACACTTTCTACCATACAAAGCTTCATACGGAGCCATCTCGATGCTACTGTGATAGCTGTTGTTATAGGCGAATTCTATCAGGAGTAACTGTTCACTCCAATTTCCAGAAAAATCCAGTGCACATGCTCTCAGCATATCCTCGAGGATTTGAATTGTCCTCTCGATTTGGCCATCAGTCTGAGGATGATAGGCTGTGCTGAGCGTGACTTAGGTTCCCATCGCCTTTTGAAAACTTTTCCAGAATCTTGATGCAAATCTTGGATCTCTGTCAGACAGTATACTTGTCGGTACTTCATGTAGTCTCACTATATTGTCCATATACAAGGTAGCGAGTTTATCCAGGTTGTAAGTCATCCGTACCGGTAAGAAATGTGCAGACTTCGTCAATCTGTCAACGATTACCCAGATTCCATCGTGCCCTTGCCTTGATTTCGGTAGCCCTACTACGAAATCCATGGAGATGTCATCCCACTTCCATTTTGGTATTTCCAATGGTTGTAGAAGTCCTCCAGGTCGTTGCTGTTCTGCCTTGACTTGTTGACAGGTTAGGCACTTGGAAACAAAGACGGCTACGTCTTTCTTCATTCCATTCCACCAGTAGTTGTTCTTCAGGTCTCTGTATATTTTGGTGCTTCTTGGATGTACTGAAAATCTCGATTTATGTGTCTCGGTCATCACTTCTTCTTGAATTGCATCGACATCAGGCACATACAACCGTCCTTCCATCCAAAAGATATCATTCTCATCAATTTGAAATTCTGGAAGTTTTCCTTCTTGGATCTGTTCCCTAATTTTAAAGATGGAGGTGTCTTGGCTCTACTTCAATTTGATGGTTTCCCGGAGTCCTGATTGTGCTGATAGTGAAGATAAGCTTACTTTTCCAAAGCTTCTTCGGCTTAAAGCATCTGCCACCTTATTCGCCTTACTCGGATGATAATTGATTACCAAATCATAATCTTTTAGAAGTTCCATCCACCTTCTTTGCCTCATATTTAATTCTTTTTGGGTGAAAATGTACTTGAGGATCTGGTGGTCAGTAAAAACTTCACATTTTACTCCATAAAGGTAGTGCCTCTAGATTTTAAGCGCAAATACCACTGCGGCTGACTCCAAGTCATGAGTGGGGTAATTCTGCTCATATGGTTTTAGTTGTCGTAAGGCATAAACAATTACCTGACCCTCTTGCATAAGTACACACCCTAATCCTCCTTTTGAAGCGTCACCATATACTGTGAAGTCCTTGCCATCTTCAGGGAGGATTAATACTGGTGTAGTTGCGAGTATTGTTTTCATGGTTTCAAAACTCTTTTTACATGCTTCATTCCAAATGAACTTTGAGTTCTTCTGAGTAAGTTTGGTAAGAGGAATGGCAATTGATGAAAACCCTTCCACGAACTTCCTATAATAGCCAGCAAAACCAAGAAAACTCCTTATTTCAGTTACTGTATTCGGTTGTGGCCATCCTTGATTGCCTCCACTTTCTTTGGGTCTACTGACACCCCAAATTCAGAAATTATATGTCCTAGGAACGCCACGCTTTTTATCCAAAATTCACACTTCTTGAATTTGGCATATAGTTCCTTTTCTCTCAGTGTTTCCAACGTAAGACGCAAATGTTCTCGGTGTTCTTCCTCACTTGGTGAGTATACCAAGATATCATCTATAAAAACAACCACAAACCTGTCGAGCTACGGTTTGAACACTCGATTCATCAGGTCCATGAATGCTGCAGGAGCATTTGTTAAACAAAAAGGCATTACTGTAAATTCGTAATGTCCATATCTCGTCCTAAAAGCAGTTTTAGGGATATCCTCAGTTTTGATTTTCAATTGATGATAACCAGATCTTAGATCGAGTTTTGAGAAAACTTTGGCTCCCTTTAGCTGATCAAAAAGATCGTCTATTCTTGGGAGTGGGTACTTATTCTTTATGGTGATCTTGTTTAACTCCCGGTAGTCAATACATAGCCTCATACTCCCGTCTTTCTTCTTGACGAATATTACTGGGGCTCCCCACGGGGATGCACTGGGACGAATCTGCTTCTTGTCCAGTAATTCCTGAAGTTGCTCCTTTAATTCCTTTAGTTCATCCGGAGCCATTCGGTATGGTGCCTTTGAGATTGGTACAGCACCAGGGACCAAATTGATTTCGAATTCCACTTCCCTATCGGGTATCTCTCCTGGTAATTCTTCGAGAAAAACATCTTGAAATTCTTGAACAATTGGAATATCCTCCAACTTTGGGGCTTCTTCTTCCTTGATCTCACTGATCATTGTCAGATAAATTTCTTCCCCTCCTTTTATGGCCTTCCAGGCTTGTGAGGCGGATAACAGAGATTTCCTTTCCTTGGATTTTCCGTGGTATATGACTTCTTCTTTAGCCGAAGTCTGAAGTATAATTTCTTTCTTTTGATAATCCACTATGGCATGGTTTTTAGCCAACCAGTCCATTCTAAGAATGATGTCAAACTCAACCATATTGAGTTGAATCAATTCCACTGCGAAAGTTTGTTTGCTGATACCAATTTTACAGTTTCGATACACTTCATGTGTCTCAATTATTTTACTTGTCGGTGTTGCCACCCTTAATGGTTCACTAAGAGTGTCATGTTCAAGTTTAAGCTTTTTAGCAAATCTTCTAGACACAAACGAGTGCGTAGCACCACAATCAAACAAGACATATGCAGGCATTTCATTGAGTAAGATAGTACCTGCCACCACTTTGTTGGTGTTATCAGCTTCCTCCTAGGTTATTGCATACACTCGTGCATTCGTCTTGTTCTCGTTTGGTTTGTTGGGTCCCGTCACTTTTCTTTTATTCTCCGGACATTATTTAATTCGATGACCCACCTGTCCACACTTGAAACATGCACCTGTCTTCCGATAGCATTCTCCGATATGATACTGTTTACAGGTGTCGCACCACTTCCCTTCCTTATTTCCAGTATTGCCAGAGCTTCCTTTGAAAGGCGCACCTGAGTAATTTGGCTTCTTAAACTTGGGACCATTTTGAGCAGATTGGTTAACCATCGGTCTTTTGTTCTTTTTTTCTTCCTCGCGGCGTTTGATATCCGTTTCTGCGCTCATTGCAGCGCCCATCAAATCCGCAAAACTGTTTGGCTTGAATACTGCCAAAGCTGACTGAATACGGCTGTTGAGTCTCTTTTTAAAACGATGCATTTTTATTGTTTCATCAGACATGATCGTTGGGACATAGGTTCCTAGATCATTGAACCGTGAAGTGTATTCCATCACCGTCATGTCCGGTGTCTGTCTGAAGTTTTCGAATTCGCTCAACTTCTGCAGATGAAATTCGGCTGGGTAGTATTGTTTCAAAAACTTTCTCTTGAAAATCTGCCATGTGATCTCTTCCACTTCAGCTAGAGATGGCGCCACAGTCTCCCACCATTTCCTTGCTCGGTCTTCCAAAAATGGTGTCACAACCTCCACTCTCACTTCTTCAGGCACTTCCAGTAATTGTAGTTGTGATTCGACATTCTTAAGCTAGTTATGGCTGACTTCTGGATCTGGGTTCCCATCGAAAGTCGGGACTCGATTCCTCCTGAGCAATTCGTAATGGTATTTAATTCCACGTGGTTGTGGTTTAGGTGGTGGCTGTATGACGTTGGCAAGGGGATTCACGATTCTTTGCAACGTAGCGGCTACAATGGTAGCTATCGCCATCATGTCTTCTTGACTGAGATTCACTCTTGGTGGTGGTGGATTTTCATTTTGGTTGGCACCACAAGGGTTACGGTTGTTTCGAGTTGGTCTGCCTGCCATATCCTATAAACATGTAATTTATTAATTTGTTTGTCACAATATTTAATCAAAGGAATAATTTCATTAATTTGAAAAAATTTCATACAACCAAAAGTTTCTAATAAATGATCAATCAGATAGTTCTGGTTACAATTGATAATTAATCTAGAGTTCTCTCCCTACTCGTCTATAACTTCACCGTCTCCTTCGGCTTCATTAATTTCTTCTTCCACGGGGTCTTCTTCTAGTTGTTCCATGAGTTCTACCATGTTGATCATTTCATTTTGTAGGTGTTCGATGTGATTCTGCAATTGAGTGTTGTGGTGGTCAAGGTTATTTACTTGTTCCTGAAGCTCCTGTATTGTTGATTGGCTTACTTTCTCATCGATTTCTGGTTCCTCGATTCGTTCTTCAAGACGGCGTTGGGTTTTGAGGAGGCTATCATTCCGGATTTGGAGTGTAAAAATCCTATCCTGAGCTTTGTTTAACTCTTGCTTGGTGATCTCGTGTCGACGTTCCGATTCCAGATGATAGGCAGCATAACGTCTAACGTCCTCGTGTAGTTTCTTTTCTTCCTCTCTGGCTTCACGAAGATCCTCCATCATGCATACGTTATTCTCATCCAGCTGGTAGTTATCTCTCTCAAGTTTTTCATTTTTACCTTTTAGTGTTTTAATTTCTGTCTCCTTTTCTTGAAGTTGTTTTTGAAGTTCATTTATAATGCTCTGAAGATCCATGTATGTTTTCCTATAAAGATAAAAACACAATTTATTGATAGTATACGCATCCAATTTGTAAATATGCGATAAGATAATAGAAAGTTTCATTTAAAATAATTTGATACACATAATATTTTCTTATTCGCAATTTTATTACAATCCAGATACTTTTATTATAATCTTGATACTAATCTAATCTATCATCTCTCTTCCGTCGCTGTCGCTGTCACTTTCGTCATCGGCCACCTCCATCGGTGCTTCTTCCTCTTCCTCCATATTCTCTATTNTAAGCTGACGCATACGAAGGGCAGCCTGTGCGCGCGTACGTGGAGCTGCCATTTCCTAGGATAAAGATCGAGGTAAAGCATCAGAATCGTATAAAGGATAGAAAGGCACAAATAATAGAAATAAAATTGTCGTGGAAAATTTTCGATATTAAGAGTTGCGAAACGATCGAAGGGATAGATTTTTGAATTTGATCGAAAATTTAGGGAACAAATGAAAGTTGGATTCAGATTGGGATACACTAGGCTTTTGCCAAAATTTGACTTCGCCAAATTTTGTCTATCAAAATCCCAGCGGGATTATGAACCTGGCGGCTCTGATACCACTTAAATGTCACGCCCCGTGTCCGAAGCATCGGTGACATCCGGCATTGTTTAACAATTATATTGAAAACAATAAAGTCTCGTATCAAATCAAACCAGTCTTTTTCATAAATAAAGTATTGTCTTACAATGACAATGAAATAAATACATCATAGTTGCGAAATGCGGAAAACTAAACAAAAGGGATAAATTGGTTCTTGATCTTGATCATCGTTCACCAACCCCAGAAAGCTTCCTGCTCCTCCTCATTTATTTGCTCTTCAGTTTTATCTGAAATTTGTAAGGGGTGAGTGTTTTGGGAAACACTCAGCAAGTGGGGGGTCGATCGATTTCCAACTATACATATAGAACTTAGTCTTTAAAACATTTCTTTAACACACTTTCAAATCTCATTACTTTTAAATTACAGAAACGAATCGAATATAAGACAAAAGTTAACAGATGATTCAGAACAATTCAGAAGCATATCAGATCATTTCAGAAAAAATTCGAAGACAGACACAACACTGTTACTCATCTCATTTCCATGGTCAAATTGTCCCCAATATGTTAGTCCTCTAATAGGTGAGGCCAGAACTCGATTTTATACCCACCGGTGAGGGCCAGACAGAAATGGTTTTATACCCACCATTGGGGGCCAGACAGAATCACAATTCTCGTCCCATTTCAAATTGAATCGTAACAGTGTAACAAAGATTTCAGATTTTTATCGAACATAACTTATCTGAATTTTAGACAGATTCAGCGGAATCAAAGAATTTCGAAGAAACAGAGAGAACACAAATAATCGATCGATAGTTTGAAAATAACAGACGGAGATTTTCGAAAGAATAGACACACAATCATGTATGTCATATCACTTGTATGCAAAGTTTTAAATATACAAATGATATACATAACAAAAGCCCACTTACCGTAATTTAAGGATAGAACCGAAAGTTGTAGACTTTGACACCTTGCCTCTCGAAAATTTGGCAGCACCTCGATGTATTCTTTTCAATTACTGTTTTCTCTTTAGCATAGCTTCGACGTAGAATTCTAGCACTTGAACCGCACGAACTCTTCTTCCCTCTTTCTTGAATTTCGGCCGAGAGCTTTTTAGGGTGAGGGGAAACCGAAATTTTCTTGGCTTTTTGGAATGGGTTTGCATGCATGTAGGCCTCATATTTATAGCAAAATTGTGGCTCTTCCCTACCCCCTTGGCCGTCCCCTTGGAGCCCAAGAAATGGATTAATTGATCTCATAATGATGGTCAAAGGAAATCCAAGCACCAAAGGTCTTTCCTTGCATAATAAAGGTGTCCTAGCCCTTAACTCCTCCCGCAGCTCCTTCATGGATTATCTCAACGGTCATTTCTTGCATACTTAATTTGTCCCAACCTTTAGCTCATCCCTTAGCTTCTTCCTTGGTTATCTCAAAAGTTGTTTCTTGCATAATAAATTTGCCCAATTCCTTGGCTCACCTTTTAGCTCCTTTTTTGGTCTTGTTAGGACAAGCTTGGTTGAGCTGTTTCGAGCTGAAAGATCGAGTCCTTGAGATGGGGTTTTACTCTTCCAGTGACAATACTTCAATGGATGCGGTTATTTGCAGCTCGGCTTCATGTTGAGTTAATCTCCGAACTTTGAAGCCATTTCCTCGAGTTAAGTTAGCTGAAATCTAAGTTCATATTTAATTTCTATAGTTAGAATGAAAATTGTTGAACTTTGTTTAAGCTAAATTTTAAGTTTGTATTCCTTACGTGATTTGATTCGGATCGAATTTTCCGGGTTCTCACAGATCAAATGAGTTTTCACTTGACTGAATGTGAAGAATATCAATATCTTTATTCTTCTCCAGCTCTTGGGTGAATTCGAAGAACTTAGTGGGAATATGTTTAGTCCTGTCGCTTTTTATGTATCTTTCTTTCATTTGAGTAACACATGCTGCATTATCTTCTATAGTGTCACAGGCTTCTTGTCGAATGATAATACGCATGAGATTTGGATATGTTCGGTCATTGATTTTAGCCACACGCATTCACGACTTGCTTCATGTAGTGCAATAATCTGAGCGTGATTTGATGAAGTTGTTACGAGTGTTTTTTTCTATGAACGCCAAGAAATTGCAGTGCCACCACGTGTAAATACATATCCGGTTTGAGAACGTTCTTTGTCTGGATCAGATAAATACCCAGCATCAGCATAACCAATTATGCTTTGATTGGTATCTTTTGAATACAAAAGTCCGAAGTATTTCGTTCCTCGTAGATAACGGAATATATATTTAATTCCGTTACAGTGTCTCTTTGTTGGATATGATCTAAATCTTGCCAATAAATTTACATCAAAAGATATATCAGGTCTTGTACAATTAGCAAGATACATAAGGGTACTAATAGCACTTAGATATGGTACTTCTTGATCAAGAATAACTTCATCATCTTCACATGGACGGAATGGATCTTTTTTCTATGTTTAATGATTTAACAACCATTGGAGTACTTAAAGGATTTGATTCATCCATATTAAAACGTTTAAGGGCTTTTTCTGTATAATTTGACTTGTGAACAAATATTCCACATTCTTTTTGTTCAATTTGCAAACCCAGACAATATTTTGTTTTTTAAAGGTCCTTCATTTAAAATTCTTCCTTCAAGTACAACATAATTTCTTGAATTTCCTTATTCGTTCCAATTATGTTTAAATCATCAACATATACAGCAATAATTACGCATCCGGATGTTGTTTGCTTAATGAAAACGCAATGACATATTGAATTGTTTACTTACATATCCCTTTTTTATTAAGTGTTCACTTAGTCGATTATGCCACATTCGACTTGATTGCTTTAATCCGTATAATGATCTTTGAAATTTCACAGAATAACGTTATCTGGGTTTTGAACTTTGTACTTCAGGCATCTTAAATCCTTCACGGATTTTCATATATATATATTACTATCGAGTGATCCGTATAAGCAAGCTGTGACAACTTCCATAAGACGCATTTCTAAATTTTCAGATATTGTCAAACTAATCAAATACCGAAACGTAATTGCATCCATAACAGGAGAATACGTTTCTTAATAATCAATTCTAGGCCTTTGAGAAAAACTTTGTGCAACAAGCTGAGCTTTATATCTTACTATTTCATTTTTCTCATTTCGCTTTCGAATAAAAACCTATTTGTACCCAATAGGTTTTACATCTTCAGGTGTAAGGACTATAGGTCAAAAAACGTTACGTTTATTTAGCAAATCCAATTCAACCAGGATGACGCCTTTCCATTTTATCCAGTTCTGTTGATTTTTACATTTACCAAAAGATTTTGGTTCAAGATCTTCATTATCATTTATGATGTCAAATGCCACATTATAAGAAAATATCTCATCAATTTCTTTTATATCTTTTCGGTTCCATATTTTTCAGTATTAATATAATTGATAGAGATTTCACAATTATCATCAGTTTGTGGTTCTAACAGAACATTTCATCATCATGTATTTCTGTCAGAATATCATTCTCTATTTTGTGATCATCGTGTTTCTCAATACTTTTTCTTTTTCAAGAATTTTTATCCTTCGAACCGATTGGCCCTCCACGCTTCAAGCTTTTAATGACATCATGAGTGTCTTCAATTTTTTTCTTTGGAATTTCAATTCGAGCAGAGACATTTACATCACGTATATATGATTTAGTTACCTTTTTTGTGTCTGCAAATGCATCTAGTATTTGATTTACTTTTCTTTACAAGTCAATTTGTTGTACATCTTTTTCACATTGTTTAGTTCTTGGATCCAGATGTAACAATGATGATGTATACCATGTAATTTCCTTTTCGATATGTTTTTTTTCTCCCCCTAACATTGGGAAGATTTCTTCATTAAATGACAATCAGCAAAACATGTTGTAAACACGTCGCCTATATGAGATTCAAGATATCGAATTATTGATGAGCTATCATAACCAACATAAATTCCGATCATTCTTTGAGGTCCCATTTTTGTTCGTTGAGGCGGTGCAATAGGCACGTATTCCATACATCCAAAAATTCTCAGATGAGAAATGTCTGGTTTTTTACTAAAGGCAATTTGCAACGGGGAATATTTATTATATGCACTTGGTCTGATGCGAATTAATGCAGCAGCATGTAAAATTGCATGTCCCTATATAGAAACAAGGAGTTTTGTTTTCATAATCATTGATCTAGCAATCAGTTGTAGACGTTTAATCAATGATTCAGCTAATCCATTTTGTGTATGTACATGAGCAGCATGATGCTCAACAGTGATTCTCATTGACATACAATAATCATTGGAAGTCTGGGAAGTAAATTCACCAGTATTATCAAGTCTAATTTTCTTGATTGTATGATCGAGAAATTGATTCCGCAATTTTATTATTTGAGCAAGTAATCTTGCAAATTCCACATTCCAAGTTGATAATAAATATACATGTGACCATCTGTTGGAGGCATCGATTAATACCATAAAATATCTAAATGGTCCACATGGTGGATGAATTGGCCCACAAATATCATCCTGAATACGTTCAAGAAACATGACTGATTCAGTTTGGATTTTAGCTGGTGATGGTCTTATAATAAGTTTTCCAAGAGAACATGCTTTGGATTGAAATTTTGAAAGATTTTCTGGTCTTTCAATGGATGAACATGAGTATTTTCTATAATTCTTCACATCATTGTTGAATCAGGATGTCCTAATCGATCATGCCAATTAATCAGTATTGAAAATTATCAACAACCATGTTTGATTCAATTGGACTTATATGTGTATAATGCAATCCAGTATGGAGCATTGGTAGATTTTCAACTACATATTTCTTTCTTGATTTATATGTGGTAAGATACATATATTTCTCATTTCCTTCATTTATTATCTGAGTATCATATCCATGGGAATATATGTCCTTAAAACTCAACAAATTTCTTTTCGATTGTGGTGAATACAAAGCATCATTTATCATAAATTTTGTACCATTAGGTAACAAAAAATGTGCTTTACCACAACCTTTAATAAAGTCTACATGACCTGATATTGTATTCACTATTATTTTTGTCGGTTTTAGTTCCAAGAAATATCTTTTATCTCGAAGAATTGTGTGCGTTGTACAATTATCAGGTATGAAAACTTCCATGAGATTAGTTATCTGTTTAGCTTTGTTCATAGCATTTTTCATATTTGAACTTAAAAAAAAACATACAACGAAAAAAATTACTGACAATATATATGTAATTTATTGAAAAATATAACGCATATAATAATTATACAATAAAACATTAGCATATAAGCACATGAAAAATAAAATATTTTACATTTCTATTCCATCAATATATTGATCATTTTCAGAGAAATTATTCAGAAAATCTGCAACATCAAAATAAGTTGAATTACTCAAACAGTCACTACATTCAGTGAAATTGATCTTTTTTTCTTTTCCCTTTATCGATTCTTTATAAAACTTACAAAGGTGCTTCGGGACTCGACAAAAACGAGACCAATGTCCTGGAGTCCCGCGTCTAAAACAAGACATTTCAAATCGTTTTGAGTGATTTTCATTAACACTCATGTTCTCATGATGTCTTTTCAGTTGGTGGTTCGTAACACCTTTTTGAGATGAGTTATAGAAGTAACTATCTCGATTGTTTTCAAAACCACGGCCGCAACCACGACTACGACCACGTCCACGTCCACGAACAAGTCCATGACGACGACCTCGACCAAAACCTTGTCTTTGACTTTGATTTTGGTTTCCATGTTTAAATTCATTTTTACTTACAACATTTACTTCTGGATATGCTGTTGATCTAGTAGGTCGGGACTGATGATTTCTCATTAGCAGCTCGTTGTTCTTTTCCGCCACAAGAAGAAATGCGATAAGTTCAGAATATCTCGCAAATCTGCGCACTCTATATTGTTGTTGTAGAGTTATATTTGATGCGTGAAAAATGTATTTTCAATCATTTTCGATTCCGTTACCTCATGTCCACAAAATTTTAATTGCGAGATTATTCGATACATCGCTGAATTGTAATCATTGACTTTCTTAAAATCTTGGAATTTTAACATATTCCATTCATCACGGGCGGTCGGAAGTATAACTTCTCTTATATGTTCAAATATTTTTTAATCCTTTCCATAAAGCCATGTGATCTTTTTCAATGATATATTCACATTTTAATCCTTTATCAAGATGTCGAAGCAAAAATATTATAGGTTTTGCTTTTTCTTGTGATGATGAGATATCAATTTCTTTAATGGTCTCACTTAGATCCAATGACTCAATATACATTTCTACATCGAGAATCCATGACATATAATTTTTTTCCCGCAAATTCGAGCGCAACAAATTTGAGCTTTGCCAAATTTGACATGGTAGCACTATAAAAATAACAATGTATTTTATTAGTTAAGTTCTAAATATATTAATATGACAATAAAAAATAACGGATAAATTATAAGTACAAGCATTCTCAAAAATAAAGAAAAAACATGAGGCGAATATTCTCCGATAAATACAAGACTAGTGAGTATAATAACCAAAATAATTATACAAAATACCCTTGAAAGAACCATCTTCCTCTTCTTCGAAAATTTTGATGAAGAAAATTTATATGGAGGAAGAGTAAGTTTGGAGTGATTGAATGTGTTTGTAAAATCATATTTATATGGTAAAAACTAGTTGTTTATGACTGTTACAAAATTTTTAAAAAAATGTATNAACACAATAAAATTATATAAGCAGTGTAATAATATAATCACATCACGTTATTATAATGAGGTTTCATAAACTCCTTTTATATAATAATATGATATTATATATTAAATATATATACAATAAAAATAATAAACTGTAAAATAAATATTCTTACTTTTGAATATTATTACGTTTTCTTGTATTTTGAAGTTTGGAAAACTATAGAAATCCTTCGATTATCGTGCTTCGAGTATCGTGTTGATAACGAGTTAAAAGTAAAAATTTATGGTAAAAAGTAAAAATCTCAAACTCACAAAATATATTAAACTACAAACTTTTATAAAATTTTCTCCACTCAATTGTATTTTTTCTTCACAAATTGAGAGACCTATTTACAGAATTTTTTTGAAAATAATCCAAAAATAAATACATCATCACACACTAATTTTCAATATTTATAACTCTTATTTTCAACACTCAATCTCTTATTTTCAACAAACATCATGCATTTCGTTTAAACATGTTGAGATTGAGATATTTCGTATCATTATTATTATTATTTTATTTTTGATACATTGCACCATTAAATTTTTAGGTCTGCCATCAATATTCCGTACTTAATTTAATTTAAATTAGATAAAAATATCAATCATGCATTTAAGGTTGAATTAAATTGCCGTTAGTCAATTAACTACGGCTTCGATAAGATCAGGGAGCATCACATCATGAATAATTCATTGAATAATTCAATATATATATAATGTACACGATTGTTGACGCAAATGGGAAAATAGAGAATATTGTGTTATAAATTTGATCGAATATATGAAAAGAAAAAAGACTGAATTTCGATAAATACTTACAACCGTTTCATTTATAACTGATCGAGAAGATATTGTAGTTAGAGGATATTTAGATATCTTACATAAAATCTTTCTTAATAATCATTTATATGTAATAATTATGTTATAACCCTTCTCTTAAGTGATTATTTACATGACAACTAATTCGTTAAAACCTCAGTTTCACAAGATAGTTACTTGAAAAATTCATGGAGACTTAATGCTGTTTTATTAAAACTTCGACACTAAAATTTAGTTGAAAAAATTGAGTGAAAGAAAAAGATTACAATAATAGATGTCTCTCATTTGATGTCCTCCAAACGATGAATACATCTTGTTAAAATAGACATGTTGGGTTGGTAATTTCATGACCTGCCCAAATGACATGCCGGCCCGTCCTTCCAAATGGCGTGCTCCAGTGGGTTACAAACAAATTTGCCAACAGTCGATCGGCCTGCCTCGCCCTACCAAATATGCGAGATGAGTTGGTAATATCCGAACCCACCCGTCCTGCCGAATGACGGGTTGTGGGCCGTCTCTTCCAGTCACATTGGCCTTTTTTGACAACTCTATCAAGTATCATGTACATAAAAAAGAAGTTATTTATGAAATAATATACTCAAAATTATAGATATTATTAAACCGTTGCGTATTCAAACAGTCCGGATCCGTTTTCAAGCAACTCCATCTCATTCAATATTAATTAAAGTTGGATTTGGTTTAATTCAGAACCTATTTAACTGGTTCCCAATTAAACCAATTACACCGGACCGATTTCAAATCAGTCCGATCCAGTAAACATCCCTAGTTTAATGCATATTCCTATGAATAACTTTAAAATCTAACCCAGGGCCAACTTTAATTAATTATTTATATTTATGCATGAAAAGATTTTATGGCAGACATGGCCCATGGCCCTTGATTTGCTTGGGTGGTTATTAGTGTTGGCTTTTCCATGTCGTAATTCAGACAAATAGATATGACTTCGATGGAGTCATACCATACATGTGATTAAATCTATTTTGGAGAGGTAAAATTTTATATTTACAGAAAAATATAAATTTTAATTTTTTATTGCATCGTGCGACTTCGTCCTCTTGGGTTTGCTGGTTTGGTTGCTGCACCAATCCTTCATACCCACGTTGAGTGGTTAAGAATGGAATTATTTTTCTTATTTTATTCATTATTCATTTAAAATTTGAGTGTGTGTGTGTATGTGTGTGTGTGTGTGTGTGTCTATATATATATATATATATATATATATATTACAACTTAAAAATGAGATTTGTTTGGCCTTACAAGGTATGATGACATAAGAAATCTTCATCTAATTTTGATTTTTTTCTTAATTGTTTATTTGTGGGACACTGACCATCTGGAATATAGAAATGCACATAATCAGCTAAAAATATAAATGAGGATATTACATAAAGTGGATGTTTTTCTGACTGATGACATGATGCATCAATTTATGGATAATGAATCACCGGTGACAGTTTGGCAGAAACTGGAAAGCCGGTTTATGTCCAAATAATTGAAAACAAGCTTATCTTAACAACAAGTTATTATTTGGGCTTAAGATGTTCTGAGTCAGAATATCAATGTGTTCAATCAAATCGTTACCGATCTGAAGCAGGTTGATGTAAAAATCGAGGAAGGATATTACAGAGCACTGATGTTGTTGAATTCTCTGTCAGCATCTCCAACGTATGAGAATTTGGTTACAATATAATTATGATGTAGGGGAAAGAAAGTCTCAAGTTGGAGGAAGTCACAGGTGTTCTGTGGGGTTTTCATAGCAAAAGAAAGAAGTGATGAGATTTCTCAAGGTGGAGGGCTTGTGGTAAGAGGTAATCAGGAAAGTGGCAGAAGCAAGTCTCGGAATGGGTTTGAATAACAATAGAGCCCAAAGTAGATTGAGAAAGAAGAAGGCAATCATGTGTTACAGTGCGGTACAAAGGGGCATATTAAACAGGATTGTCCAGATAAAGAGAAAGTTGATGTCTAGAATAAATATGATTCATCAAAATCTGCAAATATAGTATAATAAGAAAATTCAGATATCTGGGACGGCGGGCGATATGATTTTCGTTTTATCTGGTTCAAAGCACTTGACAGATTCTGGATTTGGCATGTTCCCATCACATGACACCCAACAAAGATGGGTTTGACAACTACGTACTAGTCAGTAAATTTTGGATATGTTCTGATGGGTGTGTGGTTAGAATGTTAGGTGATGTTAGACATTTATAAGATTTGAGGAAAAATTTGATTTCATTAGGAACTTTAGATTGATATGGTTTTAGTTATTGTGTTCTTGAAAAACAAAGTAGAGTGCAGTTCAAGACAACCAAATACAAGACAAAGGAAATTCTTGATTATGTTCATGTAGATCTCTCGGGACCAGCCAATGTAGTATAGTGTGGAAGATATATGTATTTTGTGATTTTCATTGATTACTACTCACGAAAGATATGAGTGTATTTCATGCGGCACAAAGTCAGAAACTTTTGTCAATTTCAAGATTTGGAAAATGAAGTATAAAATCAGTCATGGAAAAAGATTAAATGTCTCAGTTTAGATAATAGTACTATGCACACAGATCAAAAGTTCTAGGAATTTTTTTTTATCATAGCCATGTCTAGGGCTCATGCTCGCGCAAACGTGACTGCATGGGCCCTATAACAATTACGTTATAATCTCATTCGCTTTACAAAAATGATTAATCTAAGTTTCTATATGAGACGATTATATCTCGTTATAAATTCTTTAAAATATATTTTGTAACTAATGTAGATAATGGGTACCACAATCACCCCTCATTTAGAAAGTGACTTCTTTGTCGTGTCTGACCCTCTCTATCCATCAGCGTCGAGAATCTAGAAGTGACTCATACAGGTTCAAGATGTGGCCCCTGTTGATTAGTACTTTTGTCCCACAAGTTCAAGATGTAGCCCATATTGATGTAGCAATTTTTCCCACATATTCAAAAGGTGACTCACACACATAGAAATTTGTCATGCATAGCACTTATTTTCTTGTTTTTTTATGGTGACCATCTCTGATACAATTATGTCACACCCTAGGCCCAGGCTTCAAGAACGACTGTACAGATAGTCTTGAGCCACTGGCAGGGCCAAAATCACCATCAAATCACCCACCTGGTATGATTTTGAGGATTTGAGCAAGAAAAATCAGTTTTGGACAGTGACAATACTTGAATATTTGAACTAACGTATTTATTACAATCGAAATAATGTCATAGTTAAGATAAAGTATCAGACTAGATTAGTACTCACTAGATCAAAGAAGAATAATTCAAGACTATGATCAGATCAAAGTACTTAGTCATGCATCTGATCGAAGCAAAAAAGTGATCATTGGATCAAAGTTCAGAGCAACATATAAGATCATCCGCCAAATATCAGATGCCTGTCAAGTTAAAGTCGGATCAACCTACTTCATAGGAGCAAAAAATGAAGAAGTAAAAAAGAAAAAAAAATGAAGAATAAATATCATAAGCTCAGAGCAGCAGATCTCTTCAGAAAAGTAAATACAGATCTTCAAAGCATATATATGCATCAAAATATCATTGAACGATATCTATCAACACAATAAGAATAATTTGTGAACCTCACATTATTGTGTTGTGTTCTGCTTGGTTGTAAATCATCTTATTGTGTGATTTGGATATTGAGTTGAAGGTTATTAAATCATCCTACTGTGTGATCTAAAAATAGAATATGTATCTGCTTTATATAAATCATTTTGTTGTGATTTAGATGTGTTGTTGATATCCTTAGATGTAATTCATCCTAGTGTATTGGACGTTGTGTATTGATACCTTCCGTGGTTTTTAGAAAAAAGTAGGTCACTTGTAAGACGGTCTCAGAAACTTTATCTGTGAGACGGATCAATCCTATCGATATTTACAATAAAAAATAATACCCTTAGCATAAAAAGTAATACTTTTTCATGAATGACCTAAATAAGAGATTCATCTCACAAAATACGACCAGTGATATCGTCTCACACAAGTTTTTGCCTTTGAGAAAAAGGGGTTTACCTTTGAACTTCATAAACAAATGTTGTCTTTTATTTACTCTTATTATTGCTTAATTCAATACGTGATTATCTCATATATAATAAATTCAATTTACAATATTTTCGCAAAAACTTTAACTTAATTTTATATTAAATAAGATTAGAAACTAAACATTTTAGAATCAACTTTTGATCTACAAACTGGTCGTTTAAGCCAAATATAGTTTCAAAAAAGTTTATTCACCCCCTCTATCCACTTTTTCTTTTTTTGTTATTTCGTTCCTAACAATTTGGTTTCTTATGCACTTATCACTAGTAGCAGAGATCCTATTACTTTTGATGAGACAATAATTATCCTGGAGAAAAATAAAATGGACGGTACTATGGCGGAGGAGATGGAACCTTTGCATAAAAACCAAACAAAGGATTTGGTGGGATTTCAAAAAACAAAACAAAAAAAAGAGAACAATTCGATGCAAATGGGTATATGAAGGGAAAGAAGCATAATCAAAAATTGAGATAGACTCGTTTAGTAGCAAAATGTTACTCAATAATAAAAGAGTTTGGCTACGAAGAGATTTTCTCTCGTATGGTCATACATACTTCCACTAGGGCATTGTCGGCTTTCATGGATGATAAGTCCAAATCTTATTGAAAATAAGGATTTCATTTTCGTGCTTATCTTAAATTTTCATTGTTTATTTTGTGTTTATTTGATTTAACCTAATATTATTTTTAGATTTGACCAAAAGGTGAAAAATGCTTAATTTTGGAGATAAAATCAATGAATCTTGATAATTAAGGAAAGAAGCGATAATTTTAAGTATATTCCCAGATGATTGATTATACAAGCTAGCTTCAAATGCAACAAAATACCAAAAGATGAAATTTTTTATTTTAAAATTCCTTGCCATTCACGTGAGACAATAAAAGAGGGAATGAAATTTAGGGTTTTGAGATATTGGTCCATTAAGATGAGAAGAAATAAACGTGAACAGAGGAGGAAAAAAGAGAACTGAACTTTACGAGAACAACAAACGAGAAGGATAGGAGAGAGATAGAAGACTTTACGCTGAAGACAGCAACAACAGAGAGGAAGATATAAACTTTGAGGAATATGGAAGCTGCTAGGGTTTGAGACTTCAAAGGGAATCGGGTCCACCACCCTAAAATTTTCTTATTATTTCATAGATTTTATTCTTATGAAGTCAAACATTGTGCCTTTTTTGTTTAAATTTTATGGAATAGATTTCTTTAAGCTAAGACTACAATAGGGCAAAACAATACTTTGTTTAATATTTTATTTCTTTTCAATATATTATTCTTCTTGATTTTGATTATTGATTGATATTGATTTAATATTTATTGTCAATAGTCTGAACACCTATTTACATGTTTGTTGATTAGTTACGAATCTGAAGATGCTTGGTTAAATTTAGCAACAAAGACGTCATCAACACATGGTTAAACTAAATAGAAATAATATTCGGTTTCAGTATGCAGTTTTAGGTGAAAACTGAAATTCTACAAAGATTTAATGTATTTAGATATAATTAAATTCAATTAGAAATAATTGGACTGTTAGATTTAAATATGTTTATTAACTCGAGAAATCGTTTAATAAATAAATTTGATATTTTACCGCGATTGTCAAGAATTAAATAATTAATTGAATTTTAACACGTGCCACATAGTAGAGTTTGTTACAGTTGTGTGTTTTATTTCTTTATTTGAAGTTGAATCTCTTCTTGATCTTTGAATCCATCGTTTTTTATTGAAATTATTTTATTTAATATTTTAGATTAATAATTCATATATCATCTTTTTATTTATTTTGTCTAGTTTAAGTTAAGTGATGAAAATTATAGTAATTAAATATTAGTCTATGTGGGATCAATACTTGGACTCATTATCCATTTATTATAACTTGACCTAGTCCGTTTGCTAGATTTATTTCTAACTGAAATCACATATCAGTGGCATATATTGATATGCGGTTGGAGCAAATGGATGTCAAAACAACATTTTCTAGTGATTTAAATGAAAAGTTTTACATGATGCAACCGAAGGGGTTCCGTCACCCTGGGAAGGAGCACTTAGTTTGTAAATTTAAGAAATTGTTGTGTGGGATAGCAGACTCCCAGGAAATGGTACAAGCGATCGATCTGACTACATGATTCAAAATGACTTTAAACGATGTGAGCATGATTGTTGCGTTTATGTGAAAAGACTTTATGATAGTTCAATTGTTTTATGTTACTTTATGTGATACTTTATGTGAATGATTTGTTGGTTGCTGCAAAGAGTATTAGTGAAATCTATAAATCTAAAATTTTATTGAGCAAATTGAAAGGAATATTGTATTCATGTTTAATTGTGTTTTTTTATGAAAACATTATATTTAAAGATTTTGTAATTCTGGACTAATTTGACTTGATCTAATAACGAGGTTTATTCATAGATAATTCAATCTTGGTATTTATCCTACATGATTTGTTGTTTTGGTATTTATCCCTAAGATATAATATCTTATATTTGAATAGAGTGTTATTCCTAATAAACTCTTGTTATCATGTTTTGTAGGATTTGTTTTATGAAAAGATAATTAGATCAATATATGGAGATCAATATATGCGAAATATGGAGATAAGAACGTAGATAGACTTTTACGCAGCTGCTGGAGTTTTTCTCTGAATATACACAAAGTTCAGAGTTGAAGATTTTTCTTGTTGAAAAGCTTTGTGTGATTGATTCACGTTTATGTCGTGTTGCTGATTGATGTTGAAGACACGTGCAGAACAACACTGACGCAGAGTGTTGATCGAAGAGTGTTCTGTTATTTGTTTTAAGCAACTTCGGTTTATGCATCTAGTTTTTAGTTCGGTTCATTTGATGCATTTTAATTCAATGGAGTGTCAAGAAATTTAGTTTTGTTCATCTCACTAGTATTGTTTTTGTGTAAACGATTTACATAATTTTCTAGTGAATTTTTTCCATAAGACATGACACAAGTATTCGTACTTGTGCATAATTTAAATCTGGTGTTTATTTATTAAAATTATATTTGTGTGTTAACAATCAATTTCCGCTGCATGTTGACACTAACTTCTGATATACACATCATAATTTGTTTCATGTTCGACAACATCCTTTTACAAATAATTTGAAAGTTGGGTGCAGCCAAGAAAATTCTTGTGATGAAAATTCGAAGGGATGGAGCCTCTCATCGTAGCTATGTTGAGAAAGTGTCGAGACATGTTTAACATGGGTAATTCAAAGTTTTTGAGTGTATCGTTGGCACATCATGATTTCAATTTTCTATTTCACAATTCCCAAAGACAAATGACGAGGTTCAAGACATGTCGAATTTTCTATATGTAGGAGTAGTGAGATGTCTGATATATGCTATGGTTTGCACAAGACTAGATTTGGCACATATTTTTAGTATGGTGAGCAAGTTTGTTTCAAATTCTTGACAGTATTGGGGATGTTATCAAGTGATTTTCAAATACTTGAGAAATACCGTAGATTATGGCATTATGTTCACAAGACAACAGAATGATCCTTCGCTTGCAGGATGTGTGTGCGCAGCGTACTCTTTCTCTTTATAAGATATAAATTAATTGAAAATATGTCAAAAAATACAACTGACATGTTGACAAAGCATATTAGTGCTTACAAGAGTAAACGTCTCTTAGGAAATGATCTCACGGAGCTGTATTATGAGATGAGTTGACTTGGTCTACTTGCAGTGAAAAGTAATATTTTTTACATAAAAAATAAGAGTAGGTCTCTTATGAGACGGTCTCTCGAATTTTTATTTGTGAGACGGGTCAACTCTACCGATATTCACAATAAAAAGTAATATTCTTAGCATAAAAAATAATACTTTTTTCATAGATGAGCCAAATAAGATATCCGTCTCACAAAATACGACCCGTGAGACCGTCTCACACAAGTTTTTACCAAAAAATAATATGTTTAACTAAAATATTTAAAATCATCACATATTGCACAAATATACTTTTGACATAAAAAATAATAATTTTCACTCAAATCATTACATATTACACAATATATTTTTGACATAAAAAATTAATATTTTTCACTAAAATCATCATGTATCACACAAAATTTTTTCATAACATAACTAGCAAAAAAATCATATTTTTGCAGTGAATAATTAATACTTTGAACATGAAAATTAATATTTTCATGGATCGTGTCGGATCAGATATCCGTCTTATAAATTTGATCAATAAAACAGTTTCACATGAATTTTTGTGTTCCTAAAACGGTAAACAAAACATAGCCAAAATTTTCAAGGAATTGTTTACAATGTAATATTTAATTTTCAAGAAGTGCCGACACCTAATAACTCTAGCTATATCATACGGAAGTTGGTTTAATGTGAAGCAAAAATTTAACACTGACCCTCCTTTCCATCCAAGGAACAAACCTAAATTACATCACAATCCACATTCCATCACCCCCAAACTTTTTGTGCTCAAGACGTCAATTTTTTCCTTATATAAATGATGAAACAATATTTCTGCCGTATGAAAAGGGGAAAAAATGATTTTGATTTAAGATTTCTCCTTTTCCCACATCACACTCAAGTTTCTATTCCATATATACATACATAGATAGATAGATATATTCGGCTTAAATAAAGCTAATTTTAATTTCGTATTATATATTAAGAGAATATATGACATCAAATAAAAAAGGAAAAAAAATAGAGTTATGAACATGATATTTTGTTTAAAGTTTGTTGATTTGTAATATATATTCATGAAAATATTTATTAAATAATGTATCAAAATAACTTAATTTTGCTTCAAATTTAGATTACCATTTCTACGAAAGATACGATTCTCTATTAACCTGTTAGGGGTTAGGGTACGTACTATAATTAATTGGGAGTCGGGGTTTGTTTGTCCCACCCACATGCTAGTAAATTGCTTGAACAAGTGAAAAGAATGATAATGGGACCTTATGTCTATTAATTAATTAAAACATTAATTAACCCTTTGAGGTCCATTCTTTGAAAATTTTAAATTGATGGCAAAGGGGGACTACAAATTGGTCGAATTATGAGCTAGTGGCGAGATGGAGTTATCTGATCATTTGTTGTCCCTTAACGACTTTTTGGTTTGGTCCCTTTGGAGTTTTAGATTTTTATTATCATTATTTATAATAATCTATCTTTACTTTTGTGATTTTGGTTATCTTTGTCAAATTTAGGATATGAAGACTATGATTTTCTCTCATGATCTTTTGGACCATGTTATTGGATATTGTTGTCTGGTTAAAGAAATCAGACAAATCTATATGTGTTTCGACATGAAACACCTCGTCTTCAGTCAGATTCTGATTCTGTTCCATCACATCCTTCCTGACTTCCTCTTCTTCATTTATGCTTTCGTCTGAGGTAATATCCTCAAATCGGTATACTTGAATAAGATCTTGATACTAAATTGCTTCTTCGATATCCGATGTTGGATCAAAGCGTTTAGTACCTCTTTTTTTTTCATTTTTTAGACAGTTGGTTGAGATATGACATCTTGCTCCACATGTAACTATCGTGAGAGAAGTTCTTGTTATACTTATATCTTTATTCAAGAGATCTGAAAACCCGTATTTAAAAAAACTAAATTAACTAGCTATCATTGAGATAATTTTCTTTGCGGGATATTATAATTTTAACATAAATATAAAACTTTAAGAAAAACATAAAAAATATATATTTTAAGAAAAGAAGCACTTAATCCCTAGGACATCTCCAACCCTTGCACCAAAATGGCGTTTCACGCGATTTTACGTTTCACGCCATTTTGGTGCAATGATTGTTCTCCCACGGAGCTGCACTATTTTTAAAATAGCGCAGCTCCATTTCCCCTCTGTGCCAAATTTGGCGCAGAGCTCTATTTTTTTAAATTTTTTTTGTTTTTTTTAATTATAAATATTAATATTAAAATTATAAATATTATTTATATAATAATAATATATTATTTTAATAATTAGATATTTCAATAATATATTTAAAATAATTAAATAAATCAAATAAAAAAATATTATAAGAATATACTTTTTAGTGTAAGATTTGAAGTAAATGGGTTGGAGACGTACGTTGCATTTGGTGCAGAAATCGCACTATTTTAGTGCAGAAATGATGTCAAAATAGATTTCTGGGTTGGAGATGCCTAAAGAAATTCCAATACGAACTATGATCATTCGTTGTTACTAATTATACCACGCAAATATCTCTTAAAGAGAAACTAATTAAATTAAATAAGGAAGAGAAAAGTTAACTACAATCACTGTCTTTTTACGTGATAATTAAAATATAATGTTACCATTTTAATAATGTATTTCTATAACTTTCAATTATCAAATCAAAATATGAAAAAAAAATAAATAAATAAAACTGATGTGAAACGATCTCACGACCTAGTTTTATGTTAAGTCACAAAAATTTAATTTCTCTCAATTATACATTATAATTATATCAATAATCTGTTTCGTTATCGTTCAAAACCTTGAATCAAGTTATTTTTTCTCTGAATTGGTTGATAATAAAAACCGATAAAAATTATTCTTCAAAAAAAAAACCTCTACGGCTTTTGAACAGTATCTATGCGGCTCTACATATATATGGTCCAATTGGATTTGTTACTCGACAAAATATTATAAATGCTTTCCAAAGTCAATGGACCTGCCTCCACCGCCATATTTAATACAATTAATTAATTACTATGTTACATCTACTAAATTTGCTCAAATATAGGACAACTTGTGTATCAGTACTCAAAATTTTTCAACTTTGGTTTCAATATCTTTTTTTCAAATTTTTCCAAAAATACCCCTCAACCTCTTTTTAATTCAAATTGATTTTTCTTTTTAAAATTAAAGGCTCATCATACTTCCGTATAATAAATTAAATCTTTTATATTTTTGACCAGAATGCCACCGGGTTATATCCACCATATTTTACGAACTGCTCCTCACAGTCCAACCACACGATCGCAACCGATGGTTACAGACGCAGATTCCTTCAGCAGCACTTAGCATAACCTTAATTCGTTTCCTACCTTAAGGTGTACAATAAAAGATAAAATTTTGAAAATAATACATGAGAGGGGCTGAGAGCAAAGATCTCTTTATTCAAACACAAACATTTATTGTTATATTGAAATCTCCTGTAGAGGAGGAGAATTTGTTTAAGTAGCTGAACTTGAAAAATACATGAACTAGAAAAAAATATTACAATTGGTTTTGAAAGAAATGAGGAAAATGTTCGATGATCTCCATTTCCTTCTTCCTGCCTTATTTATAGAAGGCTTCTTCGGATTTGAAACTCGGACTTCAAATCTTGATAAACCTTTACAGCTTACAAATGGACCATGTAGTGGTTGAGTGGTCCCTATGATATGTCTAGGTTATTAATCTAGACATCAACTTTTCCCATTCTCTTATTTCTCCGCACTGCCAGTAAGAATGCGTTAAAACAAGATCAGCTGTGATTTCATCTCCTTTTTCTGGAGATTCTGAGCTATTGCTCTGAGAGCTTTTAGCTCCTTCCTTTCATATTTGATTTTCCTTTTTAACACCTTCAGATATGTAAAATACATTTTTTTTTAGGTTTCTTCCTTGTGTGTTTTACTGGTTCCATTCTGTTCTATTATATAGATAAAATTTTCGGGACCAGTTGTTTTGCTTTTATTCATTGGATTCTTTTAAGATATAGTATCCAATGTCCTTTTGTCTTTTACCACCCATTATTAGTGGTTCTTGTGTCTTTTTCCACCGATTATTGGTGGTCTTTTTTATCTTGCTCACATGGTAGTGATCCTCTTGTTAATGGGTTTGGTCACATGTCCCTTTTAACTTTGTCGAGGAATCTTTGGCTTTCGATGCCCTCGAGGAAAACGTGAATGTGGTCTATCCCCACTTGTGCTTGTGTCGGTAAAGTGTTTCCGATCAGATCTTGGTTTGAATCATTTATCGAATTCAGGTTCCTTCTGGTTTTGGCTTTCAAGGCAGATGTTTTCTGACCATCTTCCTATGTGTGCCATGTTACAAAATTTTCGGCGAGTTTCTTTACTTGCCAACAGCTTGCCAACAGAAGATTTCTTTTCTTTTCGAATAGGTCTTCTGCAAAGCTTGTAGTTTTCCTGTCATAGTGTTTAACAGGAATGATCCATTTAAAGAATTTTGGTAAAACTTAAATGGAAACTTGACTTTGTCCATCTCCGTGAGACAGACCCAGATACCTCATGCTCTCCTGGTAGATATGTCATCTTCATTGAATGAAGAGACTAAGGGGATTTCATTTGTAGGAGGATCCTTTATAAATTTTTGAGAAATCATGTCTGGCCTCCTTAGCTTGATGAAATGAAAGGCTTCGTGTGAGCCTTTCCCTGCTGGTTCTGGTGCTGAACTGAAAAAATACAGCTCCAAAATATCTCCTCTGGACAAATGATCATTGTTTGTCCACGTTTCATGTACCGCTTCCTGTATCCATTTTGGTAATGCTGATATCTCCGGGAAGCTGGGCGAAGTAGTATAAACTGAGGCAAGAGCCCCAAATTCATACCAGACTTTGACCTCCTTTGGATATGAATTTTGTTTCATCCACACCCTAGGATATTTTCCTGCAACATCAACTCGAACCATGGCTGGGTTGATGCCAATTCTTGTATTTAATTTCTCTCAATTCTGTTGGTAAACCTGAAATGGAGAAATTGCAGTTGCATTAGTATCAACCTTAGTTTTGTCTTTGTCAGCACGATGCCTAAGGTTGATCTCTCCCTCTTCCATCCCCGAGGTGAAAGGTTGACTTGAGGACTCGAGATAGGGATCTGGAGTCTCAATTTTTGTTTCAGCCGACTCATCTGGAGATGATCCCGACTTAACACTTGTGCTAGGGGTACTTGAATCCCCTGCTCCAGGTATAGAGTCTTGTACTCGAAACCTCTCCATTTGGGAAACAAATGGTTTCTCAATGCCTTGGAGGATAGGCATTTGCATTACAGACCATAACTGAGTATATGCCTGTAAACATACTGTTATTCGATCAGAGACAATTCTCTTATCAGCTTTTTGAAGCCTTCCCGCAACTTCTGCGTTTACGGCCAACTTGTTGAACTCGATTTGAAGTATTTCAAGGTGTTCCCTCAAATGCCTCTGCATCTTGATAATAGCATCTATGTCAATGCTAACCATCTCTTGTTAAAAAATCTGCAAGAATATTTTCATGAGATTTATTTATCACAATACAAAAAATATAATTCTGACATAGTGCCTACCATCTTAATAATCTGGCTTTCTCATATTTAGATTCAATTCTATTCCTTAAGAAAGCTTTCACCTGCGTATTATCAACTTTTAAAGTAAATTTCTTTGCAAGTAAAAAAATGGCCATTTTTCAAAAGCCCTTTTTACCGCATAAAATTCTTTTTCGTTGATGTGCCATCTTATGGCTTCCGTATCTGAGAATAAACCACTACAATACCTGCATGGTTGTTCTCCATCTGGTGGGAGCTTTGTTAATACTGCGGCCCACCAATGATCACTGGCATCGGTATATAATACCAGATCATCATCATCTTGAGGAATAGCCATTTTCGGAAGATTCTTACAAATCCCCTTTAATTGAACTAATCCCTTTGTGTGTTCGTCTGTCCATATAAATCTAGCATCTTTTTTCAATAATGGACTGAACACATTTCTGTGTTTTGCTAGGTTTTTAATAAACATCCCAGCAAAATTAACAACTCCTAAAAAACTTTGAAGTTGTTTCTTGTCTTTGAGACTTTCTGGAAAATTCTGCACTTTTTCCACTATGTGTTCTTGTAGAATGATTCCTGACTCATCGATTTCAATTCTGAGGAATTCAATCTTTCTTGTTGCAATGACTGCTTTCTTTTTAGATAAAACAAGTCCTTCTTTTTTACAAACATTGGAGAAAATCTCCAAATGCTTAACATGTTCTTTCATATCTTTAGATGCTATTAAAACATCGTCAATATAAACAAACATAAATTTAAAATAATCTTTAAAAAGATTATCCATTTTTCTTTTAAATATCTGAGTTGAATTAGCCAATCACATTGGTAATACCTCCCAAATATAATGTCCTTGTGGTGTAGAGAAAGCTGTGAATTTCTTGCTTTCTTCTTGCATCCTAATCTGGTAAAATCCAGACTTACAGTCGAACTTAGAGAATATCTTGGCGTTGTGTATGCAACTTATTAGATGTTCTCTACTAGGTATAAAATACCCATCAAATTCCAGAATCTTATTAATTAATAACTAATCTGGGTTTTCCTCGTTTTATCTCACCATGATTTCTTACCAGAAAACCTGGACTGCTATATGGTGACATTCCTGCTTTGATTAAACCAAGGTCCAAATGTTTCTTGATTATAATCTGCATATCCCTTTGATCAATGATATTCATTGGGATAGGCTTACAACGGACAAATTCATACTCTTTGCCTTCTTTAATTTTAAGGCAAGCTTTGAGTTGATTTCTGTCCCACCATGCCAAAAGATCTTCATTGTAGTTTTCTTCGATCCTTTTCTTGACATCTTCTAAAGATATCTTAGATTCAAACTGTACTTCATTCTGATGTAGAGTTATCTTCAGGTATTCCATATCTTCTGGTTGGAGCATTTTATCTGCTCTCAACTGGAGCATTCTTTCTCCGAACCTTCTGGAATCTTTCATTTTTGGGTTCAGAAGCTGTCCCGAATCACCACGCTTGCTGCGAAATTGGATTGGCAATTTTCTATAAAATGCCTCTCTTAGTCTCTGGACTATAATTTTGTGGTTACAAGGAGTTGTAAACACTAATCTTCTAGTCTCATTTTCTTGAGTATAGGATTTGAACATTTATAGGAAATTGTTTCCTAGTAAAATGTCAGATTCTGTATCATGAAAATAAATTGGTGGTGTCTTTACCTTATACCAAGGTGTTTGCCCAGCACCTCCAATCATGATTTCAGTCCTCTTAATCCCTTTACATAAGATTAAGATTCTTCTGGAAAAATCTCTTCCAGCAATCTTGGGTAGTTCTTCTTCCAAATAAAAAAGAAAAACTCCTCGTTTTGCTGTACAAATTCCAGCCCCTGAATCAATATAAGCTGCAAAATATTCTACCTTATATTGTTCATATAATATTCCTACCGGAATGTATATGGAGAATAGACTTGTGGTCATTGGATTTTCCACATCTTGTCTTCTGCCATAAACTCCATTCCATACTCTAGACGTTTCCACGGTTTATGTTCCTCGAGAAACTCTAGTCCAAGAATCAGTTGATCTGATTCTTTTCCTGGATTCTTGTGATATGATCATCCAATTCTCCAACTTGGATCATTCCTTGGTAACTTCTTATCATAGGTTGTTCTAAATAGTAGATGGTTTTACAAGGAAATTGATTCCTTTGTTTCGTAATATCAAATACTATTTCTACTTCCTTCCACCCTTCTGGGCATCTAAGTTTTCCTATTGTTGAAAAACTTTTTAGCTCCTGTTGGGTTTCTTGGACAGGGGTTTTTCCCCATCTGTAACTTGTACTCATATCTCCTTGAAAAGATAGTCTTCTGGATTCCAATTTAAGACTTTGATTCCTTTGTAAAATCGGTTTGTCTTGTATTTGGATGTCTGTTTCTTGTATTACTGGAAACTCAATTCGTTCTGGATAAATTGCCTGAGCAACTTTTCCAAATATCTCCGGTATTTCAATGAACTCATTTCTAATAAACAATTCTGAATGATGTGTATTAGATAGAGCATATGAAATCTGATAAGTAATAGAATATAGTCTATTACCTTCCTTCATCAGCCTTTTTTCTTTGAAATTTTGATGTAATGTCAAGGCTCGACTAAAATCTCGATCTGCCAAGTTGTAGGCTATCCTCGGATAGATAACTCCTACAATCTTTCCTGCACAGAGATTTTCTGAGATAGTTCCCAGTACTGAATCTTGAAGGTTCCCTATTCTTTTATCGCATATAACAATATCAATGGGTGAATCTATACCTTCTTTGAAAGTAGCTTTTATCATAATCTGGATTGCTCCAATATGAATCCAGGACATAGTCCTTGCTACTTCGATCTTGAGTTTTTGTAATTTCTCCTTAATTTCTTCAGAAGGAATTAACTGCATCTCCATTCTATTTCCAGTAAGTTCCATTGGGATTGCCATTTCCCTTCTAGAAATTTTATAGATCAGATGATGCTTTCTATTTCTTAGGTCAAGATTTCCTAAGAACTTTTCTACCTGTCTTGCAGAGAATCCTTGATATCTCTGTAGACTAGGATATTCTTTCATGATCCTTTGGACCATGTTATGAGATATTGTTGTCTGGCTAAAAAACCCAGACAAATCCTCACGTGTTTCGTGTCGAAACACCTCGTTTTTGTTAAGATTCCGATTCAGTTCCATCGGATTCTTCCTGACTTAGGACTTCTTCTTCTTCATATATACTTTCATCTGAGGCAATGTCCTCAAGTCGGTATACCTGAATAAGATCTTGGTAATAAACTGCTTCTTCAATATCCGGAGTTGGATCGAATTGTTTAATACCTCTTTTCTCATTCTCTGGACAGTTAGTCGAGATATGACCTCTTGCTCCACATGTCCAGCAATTACAATCCTTAAAACTTTCATTAGCTCGTGTATGAGCTCTTCTGAAAGTTTTCTTTGTAGGTATTCTTCCAGTGCTCCGAGATGTACTCGATGCTTGGGAGGATGTCCTTCTTCTAGATGGTCCGCTTCTTTGTCCAGATTTATAAGATCTGGCTTTCTGTCTAGACCAAACTGTTCTTGGTTTCCAAGAACTTCTTCCACTTCTAGCAAAAGGATGAGTCCTGAAACTTTTCCTTTTATGCTTTTGTGGTTTACTTCCAATAATTGTTGGAAGATCATTTTCCTTACAACACAAAAGAGTACGTTTATTAATACCCCTTAAGCGTTTGTAATTCTTTTGTAATGCGGCCATATGGCACCATTTCGCCAACTTTCCTTTAAGGAAAGAAGCTCTTCGTGCTAATGTATATGGATTTCCAGGTACATATTCCTTTATGAGCATTTTTCTCCAGGGACTTGGCATCTTAGAAAAGAATAGCTGCATTGCTATGTCTTCTTCGACCCCTGAATTCCATCTATATTTAGTGAATAACATAATATATTCATCCACCAAACATATGTCATGTAATTCAAGACTATACAGAGTTTGAGTATATTTCTTCCTTTTCTCTGTATCTTGACTATTAAAATAATCTACCCCTATAAATTGAGCTTTAAAAAGGGTAGCCATTCTTTTGCCTATCTCTCTTAGAGATTCTCCGGCTAGGACTGATTCTTTGGTTTCCACCGAAGTCATATCCCAAGCAATTTTCACTGATCTCATAAGACTCATTTCTAGGAGTTTAATAAATCATTCTCTGTTGATATCAAGTGTTCCTGCTGCAATTCTCATAGCAGATGTCCAATCGTCTATGAGTTCTTCTCTGTTTTTGAAATCTAATACATCAAGGTTAAGCATAACCCCGTAAGGATGTATAGGATCTAAAACAGTTTTCCCATAGGGTGTTTGGTGCAAGGGAATTTGATTTCTCCTTGTCCTTGTTCCCGCAGGGTGTGAACCTCCACCAGTATGGAAATCAGTTTGAGATTCTCTCATGTGTATATTTTGAGATCCCACACTTTTCCTTGGTGGTTCCTGAGAAGATGACCAAGTTATAGCAGGTGTTTCACCTCCTGCTGTGTTCATCTTTAGATCTACAACTTTGAGATTTGCAAAAGATTCTGCAAGCTCTTGTAGATCTTCTAGACCAATCCTTTCTAAAGTTGTCATCAGATTAATTTCTTTTCTGAGACAGACTTAATTAGATTGATCATCTTTTCTTCTTCAGTCAAAGGTTTTGACACCACTCTGGCTTTCCCTTGTTGATGTAACAAAGGTTCAGTACCAAATGATGGTGGTAACCAACCTCCTGAAGTTCTTTTACTAGAACTAGGTTGTTGTTCTAGTTTTTGAATTCTTGTTTGAATATCCTTTAATATTCCAAGAATTTCTTCCTGGTTTTCAAGGATTTTTTCAATTCGTTGCAGTACAAAATATAGCATATTGCCATAGTTTTGTACTGTTTTCTGAATTTCTCTAAGATTTAAAGAGAGCTTAGAAGAATATGGTACAATTTTCATAAATTTATTAGATTGAATCATAAGTTTACCTGAGGGTGCTGAGGCTTCCCTTTCTGCTCTGGATATCTAACAATAGTTAGATGTTCTTGTGTATATTCCAAAATATTGGAATAATCCTTGTAAATTATTTATCTCGAACCTAAATTCGGATTCATAATTTTCGAAATTCTCCTCCTCAAAAATTTTGTTTCTTTGTAACACTAAATTTTGTGTTTGAAATAAATCAACCTTAGGCTCTGATACCATTTTGGCGAAGCGCGAGGATCAATTAAAATAAAATTAGGTAATAAGGGTACTCTTGGTATTTTTAAAGAAATTTTCTCTCTCCAGACACTAAAACACAAACTCAATCATTTTAGGTACTGATTTCGAATTTACCCTCAAATATACCTATAAATTATTTTAAAAATAACTATATATCAATTTTATTTATATTTTTCATAAATTTTATTTATATATTTATTATATCACTATTTTGTTTTGAAAGTTCATTATTAGTATTTTCAGTCCATCTACGTCGATAGCATGTTCGTTACTTGTCATACGCATTAATGAAATATCCAATTAATAGGTTTGTTGTGAGACGGTTTCACGGATTTTTATTCGTAAGACAGGTCAACCTTACCTCTATTTACAATAAAAAAAATATTTTTTGACATAAAAAATAATAATTTCATATGAGTGACTAGTATAGAATATTTGTCTAATAAAATTGATTCATCCGTCCTTCTCACTTGTATACTTTTAATCCGAAAAGGTATTTAATGAGGAATGCAAATTGCGAATTATTAATGAACCCATTAATTTCCCACTTGCCCAAAGTAGCCGACATTAAGGCCAAAATTATCAATTAAACTGATCAGGGTTGTTGGATTTAGCTCCTACACAAATAGGATTGTGATCCTATTAAAGAGAGAAGATAATTTTCTTTTTCTTTTTCTTTTTATTTTTATTTTTAAAAACGGTGATTAATAATGATTTTAGGTTATTTTTCCCCATAGTCTATCCTATTTATCGCGTAATTCTTGTAAAAATCCGGTTTAATAATATCTAATAGTTAGCATGGTTTACGTTAAGGCAAAAACTTGTGTGAGACGGTCTCACGGGTGGTATTTTGTGAGACAGATCTCTTATTTGGGTCATCTAAAGATTCGTGNGTATTACTTTTTATTATGAATATCGGTAGGGCTGACCCGTCTCACAGATAAAGATTCGTAAGGTTTTCTCACAAGAGACCTACTTTTACGTTAAAATAACACATATGCTTGACTAATAAAAACCTGTACATATATAAGTAAGGTCCTTATAGGATGTAATATTTAGTTTTTTATNTATATATATTTTCCATCAATTTATGTGCAATAGTGGATGAAGTTGAATAGATGATAGGTAGTTGATCGAATCAAAAACAGGCTCGTAAAAAGAAATATGGTTCTTTTTTAAGAAGAGTACAGGTCAAGAGTATCATGATATCAAACAGTTGTTGACTGTTTGATTGTCCAGCTGATGTATTATTTTCTTAACAGATTATCGTCAGTGTTGAAGGATCATTAGTGGCTGCTCGTGCAGGATTGATTGATCTTCACTTCAATCAAGCTAATCTACTTCTTTGTCAACTAGATCCAACCAGACTGTATCAGACACTTTGTACCTTACCCAGTTCCCTCTAGTTCAGCGAGAATGTCATCAAATAAGACAAAAATTGTGGCAGTCTTTTTTTTTTTCTCTCATAAATCAGATTTAAAAGAGCCGAGCCGTTTTTATCATATATATGGCTAGTGTCCCAGGTTCACTTATTATTGCATTCCTGCACCCTCTGGACTTTTTGGCAGGTGTTGGTACAAAAGTTGAATGTTTTCTCAAATTATTAAGGTTGAAATGTTGTATATTTAAAGAACCTCTCCTAAAGGCACAGATCTCACTTAGCCCCTGCCTGCACCTCATGGCTTATCCGACGTGAGACATGTCCCATGGGAATATGATTATCAAAATAAAAGCATGGCGCAAGCGACAAATCGTATAGTACACAATGTATGAGTATACAAATTTATATGTACATGCATGAAACATGAATTGATGATCAAAGATAAAACTGAATCATGCTTAGTCAGTGTCTAGGCACTGAGCGTGTAGAATGGTAGTCCGTCGATTAAGTTGGTAGCTCTCACACTACTATCAAGATCTTGGTCGTGCAAAGTCCTGGGTCATACTCAGCTGAATATCTATTTCAGTGCTTGCGTACCTCTAAATTGGCCCGAGTATACTGAATGTCTACTCAATTATCCTTCGTCCGTCGTTGGCTTGTTGGGGTCGATAGCCTCGTAACTCGATCCTTGCATTGTCGACCTCTCCAGGAGTGCTTTGAAACTTATCGAGCCTTCGGAAACAACTGGAAAAGCCTAAAATCACTACAAGAAAATATGGGTTTAACAACACCCAAAAAACAACGGTTTTTGTTATGTTGTCTTTTTTCTTTTAACAACGGTTTTAATGGTCTTTTAGCGTTTTTTAAGCAAAATACAACGGTTTTCTAAAAATCGTTGTCTTTTGAGTGTTTTTTATGGTCAAAGACAAATCCGACAACATTTTATGAAAATTGTTGTCGATTAGCGTGTTTTTTGGACAAACAACAACGGTTTTGTTAAACTCACAAAACCGTCGTTAAATTTAGCGAGAGTTTTATTAAAATCGTCGCAATTTTTAGATTAGCGACGGTTTTGCTTAAACCGTCGCTATATTTAGTGACAATTTTAATAAAACCGTCGCAATTTTTAAATTAACGACAGTTTAAAAATTAGCAATGGTTTTTGCTTAACAGTCTCTAATAGCGATGGTTTAATAAACAACAGTCTCTAATAACGATGGTTTAATAAAAAAAACGCCGCTAATAAGGATGGTTCTACCAGAAACCGTCGCAAAGTGTCTATAAAAATCCGCGTTTTCGGTCCATTTTCCTCCACTTCACAATACTTAAAATATTTCTCTCTTAGACGATTTGAGTTTCGATTTAGGATAGGTTTTTTCGCTTCAATTTTTGGTAAATTTTTATGTGTTAGTGAAGATCATGAATATTATTAGCATAGTGAGATTGTAAATTTTTTTTAAGATTTATTAAATTATAAAAGTAAATTTTTTTATTTTACTAAAAAAATTAGCGACTGATTATGTCTAAACAGTCGCTAATTAGCGATGGTTTATTAGCGACGATTTTTCTAGCGACGAGAAAAAACTGTCGCTACTTAGCGAAACCTTCGCTAATTAGTGACGGCTTTGTCAAAAACCGTCGCTAAATCATAAATTAACGACGGTCAAAACTGTAAACGGTTTTTCAAAAACCGTCGCAAATGATAGCTACGACAACGGATTTTATCCGTCNGAGGTTTTCTCACAAGAGACCTACTTTTACGTTAAAATAACACATATGCTTGACTAATAAAAACCTGTACATATATAAGTAAGGTCCTTATAGGATGTAATATTTAGTTTTTTATATATAAAATTACCTTTATCAAAGCACATAAAATCACGACCCCTAAAANCATTCCTGCACCCTCTGGACTTTTTGGCAGGTGTTGGTACAAAAGTTGAATGTTTTCTCAAATTATTAAGGTTGAAATGTTGTATATATAAAGAACCTCTCCTAAAGGCACAGATCTCACTTAGCCCCTGCCTGCACCTCATGGCTTATCCGACGTGAGACATGTCCCATGGGAATATGATTATCAAAATAAAAGCATGGCGCAAGCGACAAATCGTATAGTACACAATGTATGAGTATACAAATTTATATGTACATGCATGAAACATGAATTGATGATCAAAGATAAAACTGAATCATGCTTAGTCAGTGTCTAGGCACTGAGCGTGTAGAATGGTAGTCCGTCGATTAAGTTGGTAGCTCTCACACTACTATCAAGATCTTGGTCGTGCAAAGTCCTGGGTCATACTCAGCTGAATATCTATTTCAGTGCTTGCGTACCTCTAAATTGGCCCGAGTATACTGAATGTCTACTCAATTATCCTTCGTCCGTCGTTGGCTTGTTGGGGTCGATAGCCTCGTAACTCGATCCTTGCATTGTCGACCTCTCCAGGAGTGCTTTGAAACTTATCGAGCCTTCGGAAACAACTGGAAAAGCCTAAAATCACTACAAGAAAATATGGGTTTAACAACACCCAAAAAACAACGGTTTTTGTTATGTTGTCTTTTTTCTTTTAACAACGGTTTTAATGGTCTTTTAGCGTTTTTTAAGCAAAATACAACGGTTTTCTAAAAATCGTTGTCTTTTGAGTGTTTTTTATGGTCAAAGACAAATCCGACAACATTTTATGAAAATTGTTGTCGATTAGCGTGTTTTTTGGACAAACAACAACGGTTTTGTTAAACTCACAAAACCGTCGTTAAATTTAGCGAGAGTTTTATTAAAATCGTCGCAATTTTTAGATTAGCGACGGTTTTGCTTAAACCGTCGCTATATTTAGTGACAATTTTAATAAAACCGTCGCAATTTTTAAATTAACGACAGTTTAAAAATTAGCAATGGTTTTTGCTTAACAGTCTCTAATAGCGATGGTTTAATAAACAACAGTCTCTAATAACGATGGTTTAATAAAAAAAACGCCGCTAATAAGGATGGTTCTACCAGAAACCGTCGCAAAGTGTCTATAAAAATCCGCGTTTTCGGTCCATTTTCCTCCACTTCACAATACTTAAAATATTTCTCTCTTAGACGATTTGAGTTTCGATTTAGGATAGGTTTTTTCGCTTCAATTTTTGGTAAATTTTTATGTGTTAGTGAAGATCATGAATATTATTAGCATAGTGAGATTGTAAATTTTTTTTAAGATTTATTAAATTATAAAAGTAAATTTTTTTATTTTACTAAAAAAATTAGCGACTGATTATGTCTAAACAGTCGCTAATTAGCGATGGTTTATTAGCGACGATTTTTCTAGCGACGAGAAAAAACTGTCGCTACTTAGCGAAACCTTCGCTAATTAGTGACGGCTTTGTCAAAAACCGTCGCTAAATCATAAATTAACGACGGTCAAAACTGTAAACGGTTTTTCAAAAACCGTCGCAAATGATAGCTACGACAACGGATTTTATCTGTCGTCGTTGAACGCACTTTCAACAACACAGTCAATTACAACAGTTTTAAATCACCTACGACAACAGATTTTATCCGTTGTCGTTTAGCTTTTTTGTTGTAATGAATGTAAGCTGGAATTGAGATAAAAACTTCACTACAAGTTCTTGGAAATGAATCCCAAGTGACCTATTTAAAGATTGAGTTCGGAAGCTCCGAACTCAGATTCGAAAGGTCCGAACTTGGATTTGAAAGGTCCGAAGGGTACATGTCAACTCCCTCTCGAAAACCTCACGGTTTGAAAGCTTCTAACTTCTACGTATCAATGCTCATTGGACGCATGCCTCCTTTGTTGGTTGCATTGGTTCGAAAGGTCCGATTCTGGGCTCGGAAGCTCCGAACTGACATATGGTACCTAATTTTCCTTCAGTCTTTTCCGAACATGTTAGTTTTTTTAAGGAGTTAGGTCATCATATCCCCCTCTCCCCCCAAAAGATTTATTCCTTGAAATCCACCAGGAAAAACTTATTACAACTGGAAATAGTTGACAACTGAAAATTACTTCCCAAACAAATTTTGATAGTTTGAACCCATACAACTCTCTAATTCTCAGGTGGAATCTTTTGTCCCTCTACGATGCCACTGCGCCAGGACTAGAGGAATGCTCTTGTTTCTGAGTTTCTTTTCCTTTCTATCCAGAATCTTGATCGGTTGCTCCAGATAGGTTAGTTTATCTACGGGTTACACTTTTTCTAAATGCATAACATGTGACTTGTCTGCGATGTATCATCTCAATAATGAAACGTGAAATACATTGTGAATACTGGATGGATATGGCAGTAATGCTAGTCTGTAAGCCGAATTCCCAACAGTTTCAAGAATTTCAAATTGCCCAATGAATCTCGGAGTCAGCTTACCTTAAGTCTGAATCTCATGACCCTTCTAAAAGGCAAAACTTTCAGGAATACTTTCTCACCTGTTTGAAATTATAGCGGTCATCGCTTGGTGTGTGCATAACTATCATGGTGATCTTGTGCAGTCTTGATCCTCTTCTTAATCAGATTCTTCCAAACCTGATTCCACATCTGCATTTTAGACTCAAATATATTTACAAATGGATGAAGTCAATGAGTATGCCAATGAAAAGATTGAGTTCTTTGATTAATGGGTTGAGATTAGGACAGTCACCTTCGCCAAGAAGCTGAAGAACAAGACCACTCTGAATAAGTTCATCTCTCTTGAAAAGGCAGTCCTAAAGCAAGTCAAAATTGTGATAATTGTACACGCACTTCAACGCACAGACTATCTGATGGATCTCTTGTAAATTAAAAAGCTCCCTGTCATCTGTGCAGAGCTCAGAGTCAACTATGATCCAACAAGCCCAATTGCTTTTGATGATATAGTTGTGCTTAATAAACTGGACATGGATCTAATCACTCTGCAAATTCAAGCCAAAGTTTGGGAGGTTGATCATCAGTTTTCGCACCAATCGATACCAAAAACAAAGAAAAATCTGAGAAAGTCACTGAAACTGATACGACCCATGTCAACCTGACTAAAGGCACAATTCAGGATGGTGAATCCTCATCCAGTCAGCCTCATCAGATTTCTTCTCTTCTAATCAGGAAGATTTTCTTGCTACTATTGTTGAAGTTGTTCATTCTATTACAAAATCATAGTAAGAGGATGATCAAATAGAAGGAGTTGAAGACGTGACTATTGCTGAACCAGTTAGCAAATTAGCAGAATTTCTGAGTGAAGCGTACATAGTAATAACTAAAATTTTTCGAGAGTTGCCGAATCAGAAAGAAATTGAAGATGTGGTTATTCAGCCTGTTGTGCAAAATGAACAAGTTTTTTTGAGATCGATCGATTCTAATGATTGAACATGAATCCTCATCCAGTTTAAATCCAAATCCCTCCTTGGTCGTATCTAAACATTCTTCAATCAAGGATTTTTCAAATTTTGCACTATCTCCAGAACTAAACACTCTTGAGAAAAATTCTTTGGATAGTATCACTGTAAGTCTGGCTTCCATCACCTCTAGTCTCACCACTCTTTGGAGAAGTCATGTCAACTCTAAAAATTCTGTAGATAATTTTTGAGACAAACTTCAAACATAAGTAGCACACATGTCCAAGGAAGTTATTAGTAATATTAGCTCTTTGAACAAATTGAAAAAGGATCGAGTTCTTACAGCTCAAACTCTCTCTGGACAAATTACTTCTTCCAATCATGAGCTAGCAGTTAAGGTAGACAAAGTTCATGAAGATATCTTCTCAAACATTGATACAGTGTCTACTCAACTGAGTTCAGTTCTTGAAATTTTGAAGACCCCTAGTGTTGACAAAAATGGGAAGTCAGTCAAAGAGGTCAAGTCAGTTAGAAGAAAGAACATACCAAAGAACAATTTGATCAACTGATTCAAGCAAACACTCAAGCAGTCATAGAGATTTTTATAGAAGATAGTGCTAGCCCTTCAGTTTATCTAAAATTGTTGTATATTCGAATCTTTTAAACTCTTGTTTTTTCAAACACCAAAAATGGAGAAATTTTTTGATCAATTAAGTTTTGGTGATTTAAGAACATGAGCTAAACTGAACATGGCTCAACTGAGATGTTTGTTTAAAGCTCAACTGATACCTAAGTTTACCAAACTGACATCTGAATATCAACTAGAATAAAATGTAATTAAGATAAAGCAACATTGTCTGAAGAATCAGTTAGACTACTTAGAGTTACAAAGCTGAATTATTGGATAAAGTCTTCCGTACAAATAGTTTCTCTAAATTGTCAAAAATATACGAGCACCAACTACAATGTATGATATTTCAGAAAGGACAGTGACGTAAAAAATGGGATTAATGGATATCATATTTGGAAGCAATATAATATTTGATTTTACTGACCATTGGATCCAAATCTACAAATAGAAAAGCTTGTAAGTTAGTCAAGCTCTCACTATCACTCGGAAATTATTGTATAAAAAACAAAAATATTCATGCTTTCAAGAACCTTCAAGAGCCCAATTGATCTAAAGACTTATTAGCACATGCTTAAGTGTTACATCAGATCATTAAGGATCAACTTGTGTTTAACATTTTCTTTCTAAAATACTTGTAAGCTTACAGTCAGTCTATTGTTCAATTTTTTTAGTGAGTGATCTAAACTAGGAGTTTCATTTAGACAGTAAGAAAGCATGAATGAATCAAGTTGTTACAAAAGTTGTAATTGCCAAAATCTTCTAGTGAACATCCTTTTCACAAGGAAGAAAGAGTGACGTAGGATTTATTCAAATCTCCGAACATCCAGAAACATATTCGCGTTATTTGTATTTCAGTCAGTCTGTTCTTGATAATTCAACTGTTTTTCTTACTTATTCATTTTGGAGTGTTCAATCTGTCAGCCTAGCTCCATTCCGCAAATAAATTATCTTATTAGATACCTGACATTGACTTAGTGAAAATTATAAAATTCAATTTGTTAACCCGATCGAATTTATGACAAAGTAGTGTGATTAATTTGTCCAATCCCTCTTTATAGACAATCACCTGATTCTAACAATATGTGAGAGCGTTGTATTAGAGACCTACTCATTTTATAAGTGTAATGCACTATTTGTTGAATTAATATATAATTGGTTCCAAAACAAAGTAATCCATACTTTTAATTCCTAATCAGTCACACTGTTGAATAAAGTCCGTTTGGACTACATAAAATATAAAAAAATGTCTATTCAACGATAAAGAAATCATGTTAACAATTATCCAAGTGTGATAAATGCTAAATAGAAGTACATTGATTTTTTATGTACGTCAAGTTGCAAACGATTTATTTTACTTAAACTTATTTCAAAGTTAATAAAAATAATATTTTGAAACTAAATTAGTTATAAATTGATATTAGTTAATTTTGTCAAAATATTAACATGAAAGTTTATATATTTTTTAAATTATTTGCATTTTTAATCTTATTAAATTTAATTTAATATATAATAATTTTAATTTTATTAATGATAATTTTATAAAGGTTCTATTATTCATATATCTAATTATTTTAAATATATACCCTTCAATATACTCTCTTGTGTTTAATTTAAAAAGCTAATAAGGACAATTTTCTGATTAAAAAATACGTCATTATTTAATTTAATTGCATCTGTTCTGCAGTAAATTTTCAAACTATTTAACCAGAAAAAAGATCCTTCCCTCTCACATAAGCTCTCGAAAAACGCGTCATGGCAAGTGAAAGCGTGCGTTCCAGAAAGGCGAAAAGGAGAAGAATTATAGGCCGGCCGATGATCTTTTGTCTGTGAAGACTTGGCGAAAAAAGTAGTGGGAAGAGAATTAAAAGTTAAGAATCCCAAAAAGTTCGACCATTTTACATCGTTTTGGTACAATTCTAAAGGCTTGGAAAAATAAAATGGGGCCACTTTGCATTTACAATTTGAAAAGCTTAGTAAGTGATACCCTNTAGTAAGCCACATGGTTTTTGCTTTCGAAAGCTACGTTTTTGTTTCTTGCTCCATAGACTCCATAAGTTTGATCGAGTTCTTAATTGGAAGTGTTTATTTTTCAAATTGTTGCGATTGTGTATGGTCTAGTAATCTTGTCATTTCGACATTACGATGTATCTTGAATCTCTTTTGTTCTAGGGATTTTATATATTTCCGATATGTGGATTGTAAGATTTATAGTGTGTGTGAAATTTATGATTTTTAATCATGGTCAATGTTTTTATGAACAATATGAATAAATGTATTTTAGAAAAATTTTGGTAATCAAAGTATTGTTGCAGCATATTTACTTACTTTTGAACATGTAGAAACCACCTCTAGATTTGCAAAATTGGTGGGTCGATGGATTAGATAATAACAAGGACATCGTGTTCTGAAAGAAATGTGATTGTAGTGTACCTCTTTCTATGTGAGTTAAAAATTATTTATAAGTGATTTACGTGGACTCTTATGACTATTTCGGTTACCCATTTTTGTAGAGTAAGATTAGATATAAAGTACGTGCTATAAAAGCCTATTACGGTCGTAGACACACTTGTCGGGCTTGAATATGAGGTATAACCTTCTATTAAAAAAATAAAATATTATCGTTCATTGTGTATTTGCATCTTCATTATTTATTTAAATATATTTTATTTGATGTAACAAGTGGTGCAAGACATATATTTAGTGATCAAATTGTTTGTATTGTGAATGGATTCAAAATATATAATTATATATTTGACGAGAACAATTATTTTTTTATTTAGTGAGCCAATATATTAGGCTTTTTTTTCCTTTTTACGTACACACATATGGTTCCTCTTTCTGAGGACACAAATTTCTCCAACAATGGACGCGTGGAGTTGTAGCATTCGCGATGAGAATTTCATAAAGCTAACCATTTTGCATAATTTTGGTGCAATTCTTTTTTAAATTTGCAAAAGATAAACCGCCCTTTTGTTTCTTGCTTCATAGGACTTCAAAGTCTCAAACTAATTACCTTACTATTCAAAGTATTCCACTCCTATTCAATTATTATTATTTTTGTTTTAATATAATTTCAGTATAAAATTAATTAGTAATTCTCTATGTAATCGCGCTTGTTGTAAGAAAATGATTATTTTTTTAATTAACGAAAAAAATTATAATTTGAGATCTCAGTGACCAAATATGTCAACCCTTTGTTAGCACGCTGGTGCCATACACTAGGACAAAAGACAGTGGCATAAGAAAATGTGTTCTTCAAATAACTTCTTTGTTATAATTGTTTCATTAACTTGTTGTCAAATCAATTTAAACAAGTAAATAATTATAACTTTGAATTTAAATCACACTGTAAAATAATTACTCTTTGAATTTATGTTATGCATGACTGCTATTTCAGACGAGATATATCAAAGAGTTAGTGTTTGGGCTAGAAGAAAATTCAAGTTTTTCAGAAGTATGGTTTAAAATTCTTGAAAAATTAGTTTTTTTTTATTATAACGGCGAAAATCTGGCAAAAAGAGAGTTATTCAAAACAGGTTCAATAGATAACGGAGATGGAATAGCGGACATAATGTTATCATAAAAACTTGTTGATGACTAAACTCGAATCTAATTGTCACGTACCAATGGGTTTGTATTTCTTTCGGTAAGTCCTAAATATGTACACCATATATAATTATATGTTTTTCAAAAAAACGAAAAATCATATCCTCTAGTATATATACATAATATATATATATATATATATATATGAATAAAAATGTGACAGTCGTTACTTTGAATTAACTCCTCCTTTTTAACGTGGAATAATTGAAAAGTAGACAAAGAAAGTGATGGAAAAGTTAGAGAGGAAGAGTTAGTAAGAAAAGGTAATAGCCGTGCCACACCTTTTTGCAGTAAGTTGCGTGTGAAAAGTTGAAAATTGGTTTTGGTTTAAAGGCAAACTTAAGTGATTAATTATTCAACTACCCCCCTTTCCTCAACAACTAATTGGGAAAAAAATATTAATTAATGAATTATTATTTATATATTTTTCAAATATTAAAAAAATTAATTATTATATTTAACATAATAAAAGCATGATAAATCGATTTTTCGGGCTAGTATTATATTGTAATTTCCAAATCTAAATTTCTTTTTTGTCATCTAAGAGAAGAAAGTTTATACAAATACTTTTCAAATGGATGACTTTATTTTTATCTAAAGAAATGTCGGATTTAATTTTAAAAATTAAAGACACTTTTTTTAAATAAATAAAAAAAAAAACCAAAAACAAAGTGGTCAATTTATGGTAATGGATGAACACAATGGAGAAAGGGAGAGAGTATAAAGGAGTTGAATAAAAGTAATCTTTACTACTCATGAATCTCATCCAAAAAGGTTCATTTATCTTTCTTTCCACTTCATAATTAAATATAATATTATTCTTCTGTTGATGCAAGAGCATAACATCATGCACCATTTAATTATCCGATAAACAACAACTTTTCCCTAATTACACAGAAAAGTAGGGAAAGATCACTTTGCCAAGAAAACATATATATTATTTTCCCAGAAATTATTGCAGCTGAAAAGTACTTCTATGTCCCCTTTTCCCTAAAAATTCCCACTTCTTCTTCATGCTTTCTATTCAACCCTTTACTTCAAATATTACCAGTCACATTTATTATTACATTCTAGTTTGAGTCGATATTACTTTAATAAAAACTAGTTATTTTCGACCAAAATCAGTTTGTGAGGTAAAGAAATGATTCCTTGAATCTTCATTTCAAGTGCTGTGGGTTACACAAAAACTTCTATAAAATGTTTGATGGTATTACCTTTTACGATAAATGTTTTTTATTGACAAATGAAACATTACATCCGCAAAAATAGAATAAAATATTGCAATTGAATTCTTATCTTTTTTCAGAAGACAAAAAAGAGAGATGATGTCACCCCCTTTTCTTTTTAAATTGGTATTTTTAACGTGGATTTTTTTTTTCCTACTGGTGCATTGAATTACAAAGAGACGACGGTGGTGTAATTTATAATTTCATAAAAAAAATTAATGATCTAATGTTATCATCTATCTCGTTTCAGAGAGAGGAATGAGAGAGGGGGAAATGGTTGTGTGAAGGAGTCTCTCGTCTTTCCTTTTCGCGTTGAATTTCTTACACAGCTTTTTGGTCTCACACATTTAAAAGCGAACACATTAAACTCAGAGAGAACCAAATTGTACAAAATATATGTGTGTCTGTGTCTGCTATATATTTTAATTACAAAAAGGTTTGCGAGATTCTTGAAATAAACCAAAACCAACCAATTCATCGTCCTGTAGACCAAGATTCACTCTTTGGGTTTCCATTTTCAGTTTCTGTAAAGTTTGTTTCTTGCCTTTGGATTTTGATGGGTTTGTCTCTTGTCGGTTGAAAGTCGGTTCAAGTTTGGATTTTCAAGATTCCGGGTTGGGAAGATCTGTGTTTAGATTCATCTTCAATCGTTGATTCTGATTAGGGAGAATAATATGAGAGCTGCTTTAAGCACAATTCAACAGACCCTTACATCAGATGCAGCAAACGTTCTCAACCTATCGATAGCGGAAGCCGCCCGCAGGAACCACGGTCAGACGACGCCGCTGCACGTGGCGGCCACCTTGTTGGCTTCCCCGACGGGTTTCTTGCGGCAGGCATGCATCCGTTCTCACCCCAATTCAAGCCACCCTCTTCAGTGCCGCGCGTTGGAGCTCTGCTTCAGCGTGGCTCTCGAACGACTCCCCACCGCCCAAAACGTGTCGGCTCAAGCGACGGAACCGCCGATATCGAACGCCCTCATGGCGGCGCTCAAGAGGGCTCAAGCCAATCAAAGGCGCGGCTGCCCCGAGCAGCAGCAGCAGCCGCTTCTCGCCGTGAAAGTGGAGCTGGAGCAGCTGATTATATCCATACTCGATGATCCCAGTGTCAGCCGTGTGATGAGGGAGGCAAGCTTTTCAAGCCCAGCTGTAAAATCCACCATAGAACAATCGATGAATAGCTCCACCACGCGATCTAATCGTCAGCATCAAATTAATGCTAGTAATGTAAATTTTGGAGCTAACTTTGCTGGAATTGTACCGAGAATCCCTTCTAATCCAGGTCTATTATCATCTCCGGTGGGACATATTTCCGCTGTGCCGAATCGGAACTTGTACTTGAACCCGCGGCTGCAGCAGGGCGGTGCAGCGCAGGCATCGACTCAGAAGGGTGAAGAAGTGAAAAGGGTTTTGGAAATAATGGCAAGAACCAAGAAAAAGAACCCGGTTTTGGTGGGCGATACTGAACTTGAATCCGTCGTGAAGGAATTATTGAGAAAGATAGAAAATCAAGAACTGGGAAATGATGAGATTCTGAAAAATGCTCAGATAATCTCTATGGACAAAGATTTTTTATCTGATAAGAATCAGATACCAGTGAAGATTAAAGAATTAGGAGGCGTGATTGATAGCAAGATTGGGGCTGGAGGGGTGATTCTTGACTTGGGTAATTTGAAATGGCTTGTGGAGCAGCCTGCGAGTTCTGGTTTGTCGCAGCAACAGCAAATGATATCTGAAATTGGAAGGGCTGCCATAGCCGAAATGGCGAACTTATTGACCCGATTTGAAGGTGGAAGTAAGGATAATAGGCTTTGGTTGATTGGAACTGCAACATGTGAGACTTATTTGAGGTGTCAGGTTTATCATTCTACCATGGAAAATGATTTGGATCTGCAAGCAGTGCCGATTGCTTCGAAATCGCCTCTTCCTGGAATGTTTCCCAGGTATATTTTCCCACTAAATTGATTGGATTATGGTTCTGGGACACAGTTAGATAGACTTTATGCTCTGATTATTGAATTACTTATTATATATGAGGATTGAATTTTTGGTTTGTGTGTATTGATACGACGGTTTGATAGGGTTGAAACTTGGGTATGAATTTGTTGTTTGATTGTAGTTCATGTGACTGCAATCTTCTTGATGCGCTAAAAGAGAATTCTTGGTAACTAAATTGGGGTTCTTAAAAACTTTTATGCATTAATTATTTGAATTTGAAAGGATGAGAATCATTATCAAATTATTCACTTTGCTAGTTTCGTGGGACATTTTAAATTGTTTTGCTTTTTATGATGATCTTATTTTTATACGTGTTATAGACTTGGAACCGAGACGATTTCATGCAATCCGATTGAGTCTTTGAATCCTTTGAAGGCAACTCCAACTCCAACTCCAACTCCACTGCCTGCTTTAACAAGGCGTGTATCTGAGAACTTAGATACTACTCCACAAACTGCCTTTTGTTCTCTATGTTCCGAAAATTACGAAAAAGAGCTGGCTAAACTTGCTGCGATCAAGAAATCATTTTCCGAGGCTAAGCAAGACGCCACAAAGACATCTTTGCCACAATGGCTGCGAAACGTTGAACTTGATAGTAGTGATGCTAAAACAACTGATCAGTCACTGGTATGTTTCCGTTTTGAATTTTAAAAGTTGGGGAAAGAGATGAATTTAATCAAAGGGTGCTTATGTTACTTTTTTGGTTTACAGGGGAAGGGACAAGGGTCGCATTCAAAGCATAAGACTCAAGAACTTCAGAAGAAATGGAAGGATGCTTGCTTGAATCTTCATCCAAACTTTCATCAGAATAAACGTTCAGAAAAACTTGCTATGCCTACTCTCTCAATGACGAGTTTCTTGAATCCGAACTTGCTCTCACGTCCATCATTCCAGCCGAAATTGCAGACTATGAAACCCATCGGGGAAACTTTTCAGCTCAACACAACTCCGGTAGCGATCCAACAACTTGCAGAACGTGAGAATAGCCGTCCAGGAAGTCCAGTGCAGACAGAGCTTGTTCTTGGAAGAAAAAAAACTGATAGTGAACTCGAAGAAGCTCCTGAAAATGAGGCAAAAGATTTTCTCAGTTGCATCTCTTCTGAACCGCATACTAAGTTGTTCGATAAGTTCGCCGATAAATTGGACGCTGATACATACAAAAAACTCCTAAAGGGCCTAATGGAGAGAGCATGGTGGCAAGCAGAAGCAGCCTCGTCTATTGCTTCAGCAATTACACGTTGCAGATTAGGCAATGGAAAGCGTCGGGGTGGTGGATCGAGGGGTGATATTTGGTTATTATTCACAGGACCGGACCGAGTTGGTAAGAACAAGATGGCTTCTGTTTTGGCTGACCAGATATGTGGTGCCAATCCAATATCAATATGTCTGGGCACGAGAAGGAACGATGGAGATTTGGATATGAAATTCCGCGGGAGAACAGCGATTGATCGCATTACAGAGGCCATTAGAAGGGATCCTGTTTCGGTGATTTTGCTCGAGGATATCGATGAAGCAGATATGTTGGTTCGTGGGAGCATAAAACGTGCGATCGAGAGAGGCAGGCTCATTGATTCTCATGGTCGTGAAGTCAGTCTTGGAAATGCCATATTTGTTCTTACGGGAGATTGGTCGACACCTGATCCCGAATTGTTGAGAAATGGACATTTTGTAGATGAAACGAAGCTTGCCTCCACAGCAAGTGGAAACTGGCAGTTGGGACTGGTTTTAAGAGATAAAAGTTCGAAAAGACGAGCAAATTGGTTGCACGAAGAACATGGATCGGTGAAATCGAGGAAAGAAATGGGATCTGGCCTCTCTCTCGACCTAAATCTTGCGGCATCCAATGATCATGATGATTATAGAACAGATGGATCTAACAATTCGAGCGATCTCACGATACACCAGGAGGACGATCGTGGCCTCGCAAACCGGCCATTCTCTATTTCATCCGTGCCTCAGGAACTAGTCAATATTGTTGATGATACCATATTATTCAAGCCAGTTGAGTCAACTTTTGTCACTCAGGAGATCAAGAAAACAATGTCCATTAAATTTGCCATGACTGTTGATGACAAATTGTCTTTAGAAGTCGAAGATGATGTTGTGGAAAAGATATTAGGTGGGCTATGGCATGACCGGACAAGTCTCGAAAAATGGATTGAAAATGTTTTGGCACCGAGCTTCGATCAACTGAAGGCACGTCTCCCATTCGGCGACATGAGTAGCTTGGTTGCTCGTCTGGTGATCGAGTCGGATTCGATTGACCAAGGCAAGAGCAAGACTAATGGAGATTGGCTGCCTAGTATCATCATAGTATAAGCAGTATGAAGTTGAAACTTTTTGGGGGTACAAATCATATTTATGATTTCTTTTAGACACAGTTGTAAATATGGAAACTATTGGGTAGGATTATAGGAAGAAATGTTACAACTAAAGAGTAAAGATATGGGGAAAAAACGACCTTTTTAGAGTGAAATTTGAAAGTCCAACGACCCTTGAGTTTTTCCTTCTTTTATCATTTATTATTTATTATTTTTCCCTAATTTTTCTTTTTTGATCTTGTAATAATTCTTAGCTACTCTCCTCGTCGAATTATTGTGTATTGAATCCAATGTTTGCGTCGTAAAAAAAATTGGAAAGTATGATTTCTTCAAGTTGAATTAAAAAATGTAGGGCATTTACTGTATTCTACCGTATAAAGAAAGACACCCGTGGGTGTATAAAATTAACCAAACCAAGAAATAAGTATGGTAATAAAAGTTTTTTTTTTCCTTTCAAAAACCACATGTGATTTTGTTTGAAATATTTTAAAAAGTTATAAAAACTTATGAATTGAGACACAACTAATCATCAATTTTATGTTACAGTTTGTTCGATGTTATTTGTGTTGGATCTGTCTGTATTGATCAAGATCGATATATATGATTTTTTTTAGACATGTCATGATCCTATTCGAGAAGCTGAACAAGATCATGGCATGTGTAAAAAAATGCCATATATCATGATCTTGTCTGGTGCAACATTGTTTGCATATATAAGATTGACAAAATCCTACTTTATATAATTTTTGTCTATTATGAATGTAATATGATATATTATTGTCAATTTATTTTATAAATTAATAATTCTTTAGGCTTAGAAGATTTTATATTTTATCACGTCGATCATATGGATAGTCTAGAAATGTCCAATTTTAGGGGTGTCAATTCGAGTTAGTTGGGTCGGGTTGAACAACAGTACTATTAAAAAATTGCTCAACCGAACCCAACCCGAGCCAACCCGAAAACTCTCAACTCGAACCCGAATCAACCCGATTTTGAATTTTTTAAATTTTTTTAAAGAAAATTAAATAAAATTAAAAAAAGAATATTTTAATTTTAAAAAATAATAACAAAATCTCCATCATATATTCAATTTAAATTTGAAGTCTAATTGTAGAAAAATAAAGTATATTTACTAAATCAAATAAACCATTATTTAAAAAATAAAATATGTTCAAAATAAATATTAAATTATGAAAATTTATTATATAAATATACAATAAATATTTTTCAGACATACAATATATTAAAATATAAGAAATATTTATTAATTATTTTTAAAAAAAATTTTAAAATTTTCGGGTCAAGCCGAACCGAACACAACTCGATCATTTTTTCCGGTCAGCTATCGGATCCAACTTGATCTGACCCGAACCCGAAACCCCAAACCCAAACTTAATTTTTTTCGAATTGAACCGTATCGGTTTGATAGATCGTATTTGATTTTGACACCCCAATCCAATTTAGACAAATTTGCCCCAACATCATCATCATTTTTGTCATTGAGGGCAAAAATGCCATTTCAGCTATTAGTTTTTTTTTTGGAAATAGTCTTTCATGGCTTTTGAGTTTGTGCCGGCAGACTTTTCATTAGACGTAGTCAAATTTAAACTTTTGGCTTTGATTATTCGGCTGGAAATGTGGGCCCACGTGACACGTTTTTGAATGGCTACGTGTCACGTTTTGCAAATGCAATCACATGAAAAGCCCGACAATTATGGCATAATAACGACCAGATTTCTGATTAAAATAAAAAAAATACATTTATGTGCCACAAAATTATTTTTTATATTTTTATTTTAAATTTTTTTTATATTGGCCAAGTTTCATTCGATTAATCCTTAGTATGATAATAATTTATACACATTCAAAATAAACACAAAAACTCATATGATATAGTGTTATATGTCAATTTTGTGATACAAATATTCTATTTGAGTCACTCATGAAAAAATATTACTTATTATGTCAAAGTATTACTTTTTATTCTAAATATAAACATTATTAATCCGTCTCACAGTAAAAAATCTATAATATCGTGTCACAATAAATCTAATCAGAACAAACGTAGTTGCCAAATCAACCACGATTCTAAGTTTTTCATAATTGATTCTCTTTCACATATACTCGTACACGTGTTGGTAATATGTATGAAGTTGAGATGATAATAAAAAGCATCACAATTTTATGATGTCCAATTACAAGTCATACTAAGCATGAAATATTGTTAGAATTATTAATTGTGATTGGTGATTACTATTATGGTTTTTATTCTTGATATGGTCAAAGTCAACATTTTTATTTTTATTTTTTAAAGTAACAGTTGCATATTATTTATGTACACTTAACTTGGACATTTAAGAAATAAATTTTATATTGTATTATAAAAACATGTGTGTTTTAGGATTTTAATTAGGCATAAAATGCATTTTAATTTTTAATCTCCCAATGAATGGTTGAGGTCGAGAAATAAGTATTTTTTTCCTTATCAAAGAGTACTTATTTTTTAGATCAGTGAAATTTGTTCATATAAAATAAATTCAAATAAGATTTATTCTTTGTTAAAAAAAGAAAAGAATTATACTCCAAAACAAAACAAAAAACATTTAACCGACATAATTTTATCTTTTAAGCATTTTCTCAAAAAAGTCAGTTTAAGTTGGTAGATTATTTTTTGCTTAATTATTTTTAAAAAAATTGTTTGGATATTCTACGAATTTTAATTTCTAAAACATAGAAATTGTAACATGACTCCATCTCCAATTTCGCATCAGTTACGTTTTAAATAGGTTTTTATCGAGCCAATTTGTTGTTTGTATTTTATTAATTCTTATGCAAAAACAATCATTATTTCAATAAAATTATGACATATACTTTATGAATGCAAGCTGTATATAAAAGCCCAATCAGTATAATTTGAATGCAAGCTGTATACAAAACGCTTGAATATAAGTACCATGACATCCACAAGTCACGTGAATTATGAAATTCATTATGATGAGTATTGTATATTTTAAATTTGTTCTTAATCAATTCAGTCGCAAAAAAAAAAAAAAAGATAAAGATCGCTTGAGCTAGAGACTAACATCTGTTATTGAAACACGATGTTCTGTGGTAAAGACATGAAAATGTCTGTTCATACAGATGGATGCTCAGATGAAGCATTGAAAAACCCTCCTCAACATGAAGGTTTTACGTACTAGCGCTGCACTTTGACTCGTTTACTGACTCCAAAAGAGTCATCAGGTAGCGAGATTGAGTGTGTCCTAACATACATAGGAGCCGATGTATTGTAGTGAGGGATTTATCGCTCATCTATGGGTGTGAATATCTTATGTGATCTGATGAGTTAATACTCTAAGAAATTTCTGATCAGCTAGAGTAAAACATGTGCATTATGGAAATATGTTTCCTTAGTTGCGCATACAATGTCACTATGTTTACACAAAGATACATCACATAGTTATCGAATTCATTTACAACTCTCGATATACTGATGGTTGCAGATTCGATCGAGATATATGTATTGAAGGGACCGTATTGTATACTAACCATAACCCACTGGTTTTTATAGACACTATCAGTGATACCTAGGGCATAATGAGACGATGATACTAGACGTTCTTACCATGATCCGATGGGTGCAATCAGACTTGACTTCTGACATTTTTTATCAAGAAGTTGATGAAAGATTAAAGAATGAGGCTGATTAGGGTAAGCCTGAATAAGGACAAATGTTGTCCTAAATCACATGAAGTTGTGAAAAAAGGCTAATTGTATCCATGAACCATTGAGAATCACACAAGTATTGAATTTTGTATTCATGTTGTGATAGTCGAATTCAATAAATTGAATTTGATGATTGTAATTTGATGGAGATCAAACAGATAGCTAATAAAATAGTTTATAAGTAGGATCATATTTGGAAGTTGTGGAAGTTAGAATCACTGCTAATTTTGCGAGGAGAAATCAACTGCCTAATTTAGTAAAAGAGTTCCAAAATAGACAGCTGTCAAAAATGAATTTGTGAAAAATTTTGATTTTTGAAATTTTCACGTTTTATTATAATAATGAGATTTGTACCATCGTTACATCGACGTTGTCTGATCGTCGATCGAGTTATAATAAAATCACAATTATTTAATTAGTAAATTTATAATATTATAATTAAATATTAATTAAGAAGTTTGACTACTATGTAAAATTCTCACGAAAAATTATAGAAGGGTTTAAAATTAATTAATTAAACAATAGTTATTTAATTATATCATGTATTATCAAAAACTGAAAATACTATATGAGAAAATGACTCAACAATGAATTATTTAATTAATAAGATTAGATAATCCTAATACAACTGTTACGAGTCTCAGTTAGATAATAAAACTCAGGTGTAGATTTTTGACAAGGTGAAAAATCTCCCAAGTTAGAATTAGAGTCCTAATAAAATTCTAATTTAATTCATAAATTATAAATATGACAATGTATATCATTTTAAGGTGTTAGAATTTTTCTCTCAAAGTATCTTCTGTCCTAACAAATTAATTTCTCGGCCAATTTGATTGGAGAATAAAAAACAATTATTGGAAAAAATCTTTTGTCAATGAATTAAATGCAAGTCTAAGGCAAAGAATTGAAAACCAATTCTTGGCCATTTGATTGGAGAATAAAACAAATTCTAGGCCACTTTAATTAAGACTCAAGCAAGTCACGGCACCTTTTCCACCACAGTGCACCGTCGCATTATTGCTGGAGTTTCCAATTCCAGCGAACTCGTCTCAATAAAAAAATCTCTTTCACTTTTTTGATGTAAATTGGAAGAGGAATGGAATTCATAATTCAATCGTGAACCGGATTAGGAAAATTGAATAACAACGTTACTTCAAGTTGATTGTTAGTTGGAAATTAAAAGAAAGACAATCTCCGTTAATCAGAATATTTTGATGTCTAATGTTTAGAACATAAAAATAAATAACTCTAAACACCATATAGTTGTTATTTGAATCATACTATTCTCAAATACTTTGATTGTCAAAACTAAACATTGTTTAAAAATTTAAACTTCTTCCGTTACATGCTAGAAAACAATATTTCAATTTTTTTATACATAATAAACAATTGGACTATCTCATTGGAAACAGTACGTGAATATCAAATCTCTCGAAACTTTCACGTCATAATAATAAATAAAAACACACATATTCACACGTGCTTAGCTTAGCTAAATGTTAAAAATATATGTAGGTCTATAATGATTAACATAATTAGCGAATTATAAATTTTATAAAGAAAAATCAAATTTCTAAAATATAAAAATTTGTCCCTCTAAATTTTCTAGAACGTATGGTCCAATTATTTAAATCAATTAAAAAGTCGTCAAACTTGTAAAATATCAGACACAGGCAACAAGCACCACTTAAATATTCTATTATTTTTCTATGGAAAAAAAATAAGAAGAATAAAATTATTTTTGGCCATGCTGATACACCAAGAAATTATAAAATCAATTTTTTTTTATTAAAAAAAATTATTTTTCCAGTCGACAGGATAAATCTTTTGATATATCTTTTAGCTAACAGACAACCCATCTCTTTAATGCCCCCGTGGACTTTAATAACCACAAATCGGAGTCCCACAATGCACGTAATTAATATTCCAAAAGAGGGGCGTCTCCCTTGAATCTGGACACGGTTTTGAAAGAAACATCGACCTAAAATAAGCCAACAGACGTGACAAAAATGTTGCTATCGGGCGGCTTCAAAAGGGCGCATGAGTGATATCCTTTTTTTATTTCTATATTATTGTAGATTGAAATATGATACTTAAACATGGATGTTAACATATACAGCTCTGGAATCCAAACAATTGAAATATTTGATTTACAAATATTTGAGTATTTGTATCATATGTGATGGTACCAGGATTTTATCTCGGGTTCGGCATAGAGAGCGGGTGTTCAAATCTTCGCAACTGAGTGGATCGAGTCGTTGCTTTGGGTTCTGCACACACAAAAAAGTGTTAAGAGCGACAGAGAGTTTTTCGGTGTGACCCTTCAGCTCGGAAAGTAAACTTAAAGTGAGATATAGTGTTAAGTGAGCAAGAGAATATGAGTGAGTAAAATCGTTGTCAATACCTTGAATTTTAGGAATTAGTTACCTTGTAGGAGTAAGATTGTTGCTAGAGTAGAATTATACCTTAGATAGAAATCATCATATTAGAGGACTCTTTAACCATGGCGCTAGAACTTTTGATGACGGCTAGTACTCTTGCTTTTATCTCGATGATATTTGATCGAATATCATATATATATGGACCTCTTATTTATCGACGAGAATGTTTTCACATTCCCTAACTGCGTTAGAGGCCGCACTTCTCGGCCACCTGAGTGGACCCGGACTTCTAATAAATAGTTCGGACCTTTAATAAACAGGTTAAGGGGTCTGACCCTGTTAGACTAAAAAAATCTGGTAGAATTCCGAGCCCTTCCTTTGTGTTTTTCATTTTTGGGGTGTGTTTATTTGATCCTACGTTTCATACCGAATGGTGCGAATGTTGGTCCAAATGAAACATAAATGGGCGGCATAGAACCTCTTACAACTCGGCTCTCGAGGTGAGTGTACATCCGCCCTAGAAATTTCGGACCCTTGATTTCATATTGATTGGACGGCTGATATGAAACTCCCCCGAGTATAAATAGAAAAATTTTCTTCCTTTATTTTTTCGAGCCATTACCATGTTGAAATTTGAGAGCTTCCTCGACCAGTATTTCGTACGCCCGACCACTTACCATCTGACTCCCTTTCAGTAAGTTCATTTCGATTGAGTCTAGGTGTAGAGATCTCTTCCCCTGATGAATCCTATGTTCAGGAATTATTAGACTATTTAGATGATCATGTATCTCAAACAACTGAGCCCGGACCCTCCATAGCCCAGCATGACCCCTCTATATCCAAGCCCGGACCATCTAAACCTTTAGAAGAATATCCAGAACCATGTTCTCCTGAAACCCGAGCAGAAAAATCTAAAATACTGAGGTAACACTACAAGAAAAATGACATAAGACAACGGTTAAAAAAACCGTTGTCGTATCCATTTTAAAACTGTTGTTAAAGCCCCTGTGGTTAAAAGGTACGCTCAAAGACAACGGTTTTTAACCGTTGTTTTAGCAACATTTGCGACGGTTATTGAAAACCCGTCGCAAATAAAATAAACTGTCGCCAATTGGCGACGGAAATCATGTCAACAACCGTCGCTATTTAGCGACGGTTTATATACCGTCGCTAAAATAAGCGACGGTTTATATAACATCGTCGCTAAAGTTAGCGACCGTTTATTCATAAAGTCCGTCGCTAATTAGCGACGGTTAATTCATAATTTCCGTCGTTAATGTTTTCAGTAAAATAAAAAAAATTACTTTTAATAATTTAACAAATCTAAAAAAATGACAATAAATTACAATTCCACAATCCTAACATTATTCGTGAACTTATTTAACACAAAAAAATTTATCAAAAAACAAAACAAAAATATTTATCCTAAATCGAAATTAAAATATTGTAAGAGAGAAAAAAGTTTAAGTGTTGTGATGTGAATGAAAATGGAACTAAAAAACACTGATATTTATAGACAAATTGCGACGGTTTTTTCGTTAAACCGTCGCTAGTAGCGACGGTTATTTCAATAAACCGTCGTACATTTAAAATAGCGACAGTGGTATTTAAAAACAGTCGCTAAATTCAGCGACGGTTGTGATAATCCATCTCTATATTTAGCGACGGTTTTATAAAACCGTCGCTATTGTTAAAAACGCGACGGTTTTACTTGAAACCGTCGCTAAATATAGCGACAAAAATTAAACTGTCGCTAAATTTAGCGACGGTTGTAGTCAAAACAGTCGTTAATTTAAAACTAGCGATGGTTTGTACATCCGTCGCGAAATGTAGCGACGGATTTATCAAAATCGTCGCTAAATAAAGCAACAGTTTTAATGAAACATTGTTGTTTGTAAAAAAAACACGCTAATAGACAACGATTTAAAACCGTTGTCGTAATCCATATACAACAACGGTGTTTGTTAAAACCGTTGTCTTTAGCAACCAAAAAACAAGCCCATAGACAACGGTTTGCTAAAATCGTTGTCATTGACCCATAAAGACAACGGTTTTTTAAAAACCGTTGTCTTTTGACAAAAAAAATTCAGAAAGACAACGGTTTTAACGAAAACCGTTGTTAAAAAGAAAAAAGACAACGGTTTCTGATAAAACCGTTGTCTTCTGAGTGTGGTTGTATGTTGATTTTCTTGTAGTGTAATTAAAAAACGATGAGGTTAGATTAAAAGAAGAGGGTCGGCCCTGGTATGAAGTCTTGGCTTCCCACTTAGATCTTGACTTAGGACCAGCTATCAGAGAGGGGTCGGGCCTGCCCATCAGATATAAAGTACGCATCCCTTGTAGGACGGACCGAGTTCATCAACCATCCCCCCTCTCCGCGAGGGATTTCATACTTTTTATGTAGACCAGGCAGAAATGAGCCTTAAATTTCCAGTTCCCAAGCTCATCCAAACCACATATGATTATTTTCAAATATGTCTGAGCCATGCTAAACCCTAATTATATTAGTTCACTCCTAGTTTTAGGTGTTTTATTTAGGTTTGTCAAGGTTCTCATAGGGATCAGAAACTTATTAAAATTTATTCAAATAAAGAGAACCGTTCATGGCCGTTTTTACTTGAATTAACATACGCGGTTGTTAATGCGTCTCTGCAACTGGAGGTCATATAAAGTGTCCCAATTTTTTTTTCTCGAGCAACAATCATGGCTCTTTTGTTCACTTTCCATGAACCATCACCAAATGTCACATTATGACTTTCATCATCGAACTGTCACACTGATATCAGATTACGTATTAATTCGGTACATGCCTAACTTTGTTAATTTTCAAGACAGTTCCATTTGACGTCTTCATCCGAACGTCATCCATACCAACTATTTCCAAAGGTTTTCCATCGGCCACGAAAATTTTATGTAATCGCCAACGTTGTAATTATCGAATACATCACGATTACAAGTAGTATGAAACGAAGCTCATGAGTCCATAACCCAATAATCATCCCGGTTTTCCATAGATAGTAATAGAGCATCATGTACCACCTCAATAACAACATTTGCATTATTCTTTGTTGATTTGCAGTTTTTTTCAAGTGATCAGTTTCACCACAGCTCCAACACTTCAAATTCTTTCCGTAAGTATTTTTGTATTTTTCATTTCTTGACTTAGATCTACCGTGCAATATGTTAGAGCTTCTTTTGGCACTCCTGCATCTTACTTTGTTCTCGAGATTTAGAGCAGATCTTGATGATGTCCCTTCACCTGAATCCTTCATGCGAACTTCTTCGACACGAATTTGATCTCTAACATAATTGAATTGTGGTTTTCTTTTTCCAACCGAATCGCTAATTGCTGCCCGCATTGGTTCACAATTATTTGGTAAAGACGCCAAAAAAAAAGGTGCACAAATCTCATCATCAAAATTCAATTCAACTGATGTTAGCTGAGAAACAATCGTGTTGAATTCATTGATGTGTTTAGCCACTGAATCACCTTCTCCCATTTTCATGTTGAATAATTTTTTCATGAGATGTACTTTATTGTTTGCTGATGGTTTCTCGTACATGTTTGATAAAATAAACATCATCTCTTCTGTGGTTTGTGCCTCCGTCGCATTATGTTCCACGTTCTTCATTAAGGTCAATCTTATTACACCTAAACACATGCCGGTCAAGGAGTTCCCGGTCATCATCATCCATCATTTCCGACTTCTTTTCTGATAGAGGTTCATGCAAATTCTTGCTATACTGATAATCTCTAATCTATAATCGCTAGAACGAAAAATCTTCTCCGTTGAACTTGTTGATTCCCTGTCCCGATCCATCATCTCTAGCCATCGCTTCTCTAGACTTAGCCAAAAATCTATAAAAAAAAAGTTGATGTTGAAGATTTGACAAATTAGTTATTGAGTAATATACCGAAATGTTGCGATCATGATGATAATATAGTACAAAAAATGCGGAATAAAATAATCAACAAGAACACAAAGATTTACGTGGTTCACTCAATATAAGTTATGTCCACGAAACTAATACAAATCTTTATTATAGGGAGACAATTACAAAAGTATACAAAACACTCAATATTTCAAAATCTCATTCCGAGTATAAAATACTTAATTCTTTTCTCACTTGAGTTGCTCTCGAGCATGAGAGGATTAGAAGGCTTGGATGAGATATCTAGCAAATGAGCTCTATATATAGCAAATTCTTCAAATTTGAAAGTCAAATGTAAATTCAAACTTTGTTAGCTACCATTTTAGATGGTAGTGCAGGCGCTCGCATTGGACGATATATGTGAAAATAAACACAATTTTTTTGTCTACAATTGGTCAAAAAACACATGTCTAAATCATAACATAGACGATAAAAACCTTGTTGAACTATTCCATGAATCATGAAAATTCTCTGACTCATAAGTGTTGATGTTAATGGGGATTGTTTATTTCAGATTTGACATTATTGAAGTGATCATTATTAATATAAGCGAAATCGACTATTGATGTAGTGAATTACGAGAAGAAAAATGATGATTGTTTCTCAAATGCTCATATTGCTTATAAAATCTTATTAATTGTTCTGGTTACAATAACAAGTGCATAACCAAGTTTTCAAAGTTAAAGCCCATCAAAACTTTTTTCCGATCAATCATGTAAGAAGAAAGATCGAATGTATCGACAATGCTATCAATCAAAAAAGAAATTATTGAACAAGTTGATTATACGAACTTGATTAGTTTAAGCTTTAAAACTGTAAGACTAATTATTTTTTAGTGATCATTTTGCACATGTCTGATTTTTTATTCATTTAGTTTTTATATTATCTTTAATGTATTGATTTAATTTGAAAATTGTTATACAACTAAAAGAATATGAACACATATTATGATTGAGATGCTTTTTTTAAAAGAGATTCAAATCCAAAAATTGTTAAGATCGAACCGTTATAGATATGAAAAATATAAGCAATAATCTTAATTAAACCATGAACCGTGCATGTGTTTTCATTTATTAGCACTCTTGTTATAGTTTGATAGTATTTATTACATGACGTTGTCCTACCATTGCCCTTGCTAACAAGTTTGTCCATGAAATAGACAATTATGGCCAGGAAATGGACAGATCGTGACTCTCTTATTTATAATATTGCCATCACAAAATAATATTATTTCGACGATTTTTTTATTTTTAATTAAATCTAAAGGACTTTATTTAAATGTAATGATGTTAGGTTCTGAAAACTATAACTTGATTGTGATGTTTACAAAAATTGTTATTTTGTTTTTAATATATTTATTCAAACGTGTAACTGTTAGATCTCAATTAGGAAGATTTGAGAAGTTGGAATTCAAATGTAGTCTGGGAATCTGGCGAGCTGCTGTGTGTTAAATGATATTAATTTTCAAACCAGTTAACTAAATGACTAGCAGACAAAATGATCGGAAAACCAACTCAATTCTCTATTGTTGCTCTTTTTAGATGCATTATTCGAAGTATTTTATGTGTATTTCAAATAAAAAAATATTGCATATAAAGTGTTTGATAAAATGTTTCAACCAAACCATTTTTATTATTTAAACTTGCAATTTTTTTAAATGTTTTTAAAAATATTTAATCATTTTTTATAATGATTACTTGAGTTGCATCCACTCGGTTCGAACCGAATTCAATATAATTTCTAGTTATCCGATTCATTTTCAAACATTTCAAAAACGAACTGTTGTAGCTCCAATATTTGTGCCCTACCGATTTTATCAAATGTTATAAATAAATCGGACTAATTATTATTAGTCGATAACATTTTTAATTATTTTCGGGGTATTGAAATCACTTCTTACGTGAGCGCACTCCCTGCATTTAAGAACCCAAAAATAATTTAAAATGCAATCAACTAAAAAGAATTAGTCTAATTTATTTAAATCATTAAATTTAATAAAATAAAAAATCAATCAAAATAGTATTAAAAATATGTTAGATTTATATTTAGATAAAAAATTATTAAAATAATATTTTGATTCGTATAGTTAAAAATAAAATTATCATAAATATAAAAAAATATAAATTCATACAAATATATAATATAACTTTTGTACTCCCGTGTGTAAAAGAGGTGGAGGAGCCAGAATTAATTTTAATCTTGCTCCCCCGCCTGTTGCGTAATTTTTTTAATTTGTAATTTATTTTACCATAATTTGATAAATTATAAAAAAAAATATTATATTTTAATAAACTTTTTGAAAAGTACAATATTATGTTTAAAAACCCCAAAAAACTAATATTGCGGGTATAACTGATTTTATTGAAATCAAGCGAGATCTCTCACCTGAAATATAGAAATTACAAAAACTCTCATAAGATCTCTTACGACTCAATTTTATTAGACGAATCTATTAGCTAAACTGACGAATTAAATAGTACAATTTTTTATACGAAAAGCATTATTTTTAATTTTAAATATGAATCGGATCGATCCGTGTCATATGAAAAATCGTGAGACGTACTTTAATATATTCTTATTTTAAAAAATAACTTAAAATAATATCTTTTGCATAATTATCCTTTTAAAATATAATAATAATAATAATAATAATAATAATTCACAAATGTACTTTGTTTGGTGCATGCAAGAAAATTAAACCAAGGGAAAGGCTGTCGTTTTGTTTTGTTTCCTACAATCAACATCACCTTTACAACTTTATGCTACTTTCCCGAATTTCAACCTTTTTGCATTAAAGACAAACAACTCCCCCTCAACTACTCCACTCATACATCCCACCTTTTACCTTTTCGTCAACACAAATTTATTCCTACTTTTTTATTTTACTTACGATGGGTAAATTACAATTTTTGTACGAAATGTTTGTTTTTTTTGTTTGCAATTTTTCGTTCATTTTAAGCCTAAAATATTATAATTTTGGCTCATGATCGTTATAAAAAAAACACCTTTTTTTGTAATGATCATGGACATCTGTCCATGTTGGACCATCCTAACGACCCATGATCAGTAATGATGTATGCGTTTCATCACAAATGTTGAAATCACGCACTACCTGTGAGCGTCATTCAGTGCAACACTCACGTTATATGTTAGCTTCACATTGGAAAAATGATAAAAAAAATAGCCTAAAATAAAAATATAATAATATTAAGATGATAATTTTTAAAGTTATAATAATAATTATAATAAAAAAGATTAATAAAAGGGCTACTTTTAACCTAATTCGGTTTTGTACGCAATCACATATCAAATCTATTAGGTACACTTCCACGAAGAAGACAAATGTAAGAACAACAGAATATTCAATAATTCACCCCTTTTTTATCCACCAAAAAGAAGAGGCTGACATGTGAATATGTTTTACTTTCTATTCAAAGAGGGATAACATTAAATAATATATATTAAGAAAGTGACCGATGGGAAAATCTTTCTGACTTAATTTTATTTATGTTTATAATAAAAAATAATATTTTTGATATAAAAAACAATAAATTTTTTTTTATCAATAACCTAAATATAATACACTTATCACAATATTGACTTATAAAAATGTCTCATATCAATTTTTGTGTTGAATATTTTATAAAATAAAATTTAAGCAAAAAATTATTTAAAATATGTTATTATTATAAAAGAAATGTGGGAATGAGAATGGTAGTAACATCATTTTATTTTATTTTATTTCAATAAGGCCAAAAGATAATCCTTTGAGGTGTTATTTGTTTCCAACCACACTTTTTCATAAAAGTTTTTATTTTTGATAGCGGTGTCAAAATCATACACAGTTTAACTCGAAAAAAATCAGATTTGGATTTGATATTTTCGGATTTGGGTCAGATCGGATTGGACCTGGTAGCTGACCCGAAAAAATGATCGGGTTGGGATAATTTTAATTTTTTTTAAAAAATAATTAATAAATATTGCTTACATTTTTATATATTATATGTCTGAAAAAATATTTATTGTATATTTATATCATAAATTTTTATAATTTAATATTTATTTTGAACTTTTTTTTATTTTTTAAACAATTGTTTATTTGATTTAGTAAATATAATTTATTTTTCTACAATTAGGCTTTCAAATTTAAACCATATATACGAGGGAGATTTTGTTATTATATGTTTAAATTAGAATATTATTATTATTATTATTTTTTTGAATTTTATTTAATTTTTTTAAAAATATATATATAAAAAAATTCAAAATCGGGTTGATTCGGGTTAGCTCAGTTTCGAGTTGGGTTCGGGTTGAGCAATTTTTGAATAGTACTATTGCTTAACCCGACTTAACCCACCCGAATTGACAAATTTAATTTTTATTAAGACAAAATTTTTTATGAAATGTTGGAGACTAGTTAATTTAACTTAGAATTATGCATACTGCTAAATTGGTTTAGAAAGGTGACATAACTTATGGATGAATTTTTTTTTATTAGTTAATCTCCTTTATTTGTTTATATAACTAATTGAAAAAAAAAACCTAAATATTTTTAGTACCAAAATAATTTTAAAAATTATATAATATTATTTGTCTATGCATCGTTCATGCTTCTCATACTAGTTTTTATCAAATATTCATAAAATTATTAAAGATTTCTCTGTGCCATTGTGATTTTTTTTTCTTCCTATTATTCAAATATCAAATTGTATATATTTTAAATTTTATTTTATTTATTTATTTTCTCTGCTTCTGCGTTTGTTGTTTCTCTACTAAATTACCTCATTGAATGAGCAAATTCCGATTCCGTAAAATTATTGGACGCATAATTGGGCTTGCCTTTTGAACTCTGATTTGCGAATTGGGCTTACCATATTTTGCCACATTTTTAACAAATATCGAATATTCTAGTAAATGCAACAGGAGATTTTTTTTTATTGGATTTATTTTTTAATGGGCCAACATATTATAATTTTAAACAAGTAAATGCTACTAGGCTTAGTAAAAATGTCTGCACTTTGGTCAAACGAAGGAACATGTTGAACATTCAAGGACTTTGCAAAAATTTTCTCCCCGATAGAGTGAGGATCTAATTTGAGATGTTTGGTACGAGCATAAAATACTGGATTATCACTAAATGCGACAGGGCTCGTGCAAAATTTTGATAGACGCTAGAGCATCGCATTCATTTATTTTCTCCAGATTCGATAAGAAATACGGACTACCATATGTTTTCCTAGACGATTTGATGTCTGTATCTATACCTACGGGTCTAAAAGCACTCGCTAAGCACCTAATGTGATTGTTAGAATTCAAAGGGAAATGCATGCCTGTCAATTTAATGATTCTAGCCATGAAAGATTTTGATTGTATTGTGGGCACATACCTTCTAACCAAGTATAGAGCAACCTTGGATTGCTATAAGCGACTTTGTTAGAGTAGGTGTCTCGAAAGCAAACTGTTGGCAAGAAATTTCATTAAATCTTTGTAAAACAATATTTATTTTAATATAATTTACATTCTTTTGGAATACTATGCAATCTGCATAGATAAAAAAAATTAATATGCTATAATATATAAGATACGAGATCGTATATTTGATGGTTGTCATGAAACACATATTTTATTATTGTATATTCTAAACGCATTCTTAGTTGATTCAGCAGCCTAGAAGAAGGATAAAAGTCTATTGAGCTTGATGCTAGGAGCAATGATATTGTGTACTACATTTATTGGTACGAACAAAGAGATGTTCAAACATACAAATGAGTGCTCATAAGATGAGTTCATCAAACTATCCTTACTCGGACTTTCCAAGTTGTTTCAATTTATCGAGTGCATAATTATGTGGTTATGGTTTTATACCATTAGTCCTTATGACCTGATATAACGTTGAGAATTTATATGCTAGTGCTATGCATTTATCGTTTACTGACTCCATAAGGGTCATCAATCGGTGAGATTGGGTGTAGTTACAAAACATATAAGAACCAGTGAATTGTAGTCGGGGATTGACTGCTAGCCTATGAGTGTGGATATCCTATATAATCTGAAGAGATAATAGTACATGGAGTTTTTGGTTAGAGAAATATGTGCGCTATAGATAGAAGGGGTTATCTCGTTACACAAGTGATGTCTCTGAAATGCTTCAATGGTTTTCAAAACTCGAGAAATCCTAGATATACCATTGATTGTAGATTCGATTGTAATAATGTGATGAAGAGACCGTATTTATGCTAACCATAATAGATTGGTTCTTACACGCACTACTAGTGATGCCTAAAGAATTATGGGGCGATGCTTTGTGTGGAAGTGTTCCAAACCATTTTCGAAAGTGAGAGAGAGACTGCTAAAAACAGTAAAACTTCCAAATTTGTGTGGAAGTGTTCCAAAGTTGGCATTGGCTTTGAACGAGTATAGTGGGTAAATAATCAAACCACATATTATACTAATGAGCTATTTATAATAGTCACACCACTGATATTTGATCTTCGATCGAGATTATGTAATGAATCAAAATAGGGTGGGTTCTAAAACATATAGAGAGTTTTGATTGACTTGGAGTATACAAGTTCTAGTACAACTTAATTAGTAGGACACCATTATTATGTTGGAGTCCATAACCCTAATTATAAATAGGTTATATGATCTTATTATTGGACATAACTTTCAGCACTCAAAAATTGAGAAAACCCTCATCTCTTTCATAAGCATTCGGCCGCCCTTCTCTATATAATTTAGGGATATGCGTTCAAGGTTTGTTTTTCATATCAACACATAATATCGTTTGTTTTATAATACAATCAAATGAGGAAATTTGAATTCAAACTGTGGACTTTGTTGAGGAGTTCCAAGAGATATCTGTTCGTAGCAATTTACAAGAAGATGTATATCTCCTTAAAATAAAACATAGTTGGAGCTAATTCCAAACATCATTCATTTGGAGGTGTAAATTCTTAAACACCATATGAATGTTTATTTATAAGCTAAAAATGTTCAGCCTCCAAAGACGAAGTTGGACATATCTCCTGAGCAGTTTTTGAAAATCAAAAAACAGATTGGGACGGAGGCAGCTCCCAAAAAGGAGAAGACAAAAGACTTGGTGAAGTCAAAGAAAATAATCAAAAGAAAATTGATTGTAAGTGAAACTGAAACTGAATCGGAGAAAACTCCTTCTCCGAAAATCTTGAAAAAGCCAAGAACTCAGAAGACCAAACCGATTGCTGCAGTGGAAGTCATTCCAGCTGAGAGATTGAGGCCAACTGGAGCTGAACAGCCCATCAGTGCAGTACCTATCAGGGAAGTTCCAGTTGTTTCCTCAACTGAACATCAGCAACCTCCTCCAACTGCTCTCTCAAAGAAGACTATCACCGAATCTGGTGGTAAACAAAAACAAGTTGGAGTGAGAGCACCATTTATCATCATCGATGGCACAACTTCACTGCCTTTTGCAAGATAAAAGGGAGTGGTGATGCGAGAGAAAGTGAATGCAACTGTTTCAGGGCTGAGTATTTCTCATGCCCTAACTGACCCAAAAGGTAAGGGCAAGATAATTGAAGATCCCAGACCAACTAACCCGATTCAGACTCATATTGACTTGATATGGGAAGAAATAAATGAGTTTTCTGAATCGAAGTTGAAAGTTCATAATGAATGTGTTAGATTTAGAACTGAAGTGTTTTCCAAGCGATTGCAGAAGAAATAAGTTTTCAATAAATTCATCACTTGGGAAACAACAGTTCTCAGGGTAATTAAAGCTGCCACAATAGCTCAAGCGCTGGAAAGGAGGAACTATTTCTTTGATCTGATGCGTGCCAAAAGGCTAACTCAAGTCATAGCTCTGCTCCGCTTGAACTATGATCCTACCAGTCCAACTGCCTATAATGAAAAAGCAGTTTATGAACAGTTGGACACGGATCTTATGTCATTGCAGATGAGGATCAAGAATTGGGAAATGGATCAACAAATGATTATTCCAGCAACTTCCCAAAGTACATCCTCATAAGAGCAGGCTGAACCTTCAACAAATCAGTGAGAGCCATCCAAGGAAGCAGTTGCAGAACAATAAGCAACTGATCTTTCTTCCAGGGATGCCCAACCCTCATCTTCTTCTCATCAATCTTCTCCAGCAGGTCTTCAAATTTACTCTGATGCTGAGTTGTCACTGGCAAATGCACATGAAATGATACAATTAGTTGCCGCTGACATCCAACTGAATGCTATAACCGAAGAATGAGTTGAATACACGAGCAATATTGAACAATCAGCCTCAGAGGCTGTTTTACAAGTAATTGAAGAAACAGTTCAGTTACCTGCCACGACTGAACAAATAATTCAAGCTGAAACTGACGTGGCTCAGTTGCACTCTGAACAAACTGAAGAAGTGCAAGTGCCAACTAAAGTGTCAGCTGATCCATCAACTGAATAGCCTACTAGCTCAACTGCTGCTCAACTTTCTACCTCTGCTGAAGAGACTCATTAGAAATCAGTTGAAGAAACTATTCCAGTATCAGTTCAAACCGAGACTGAAGCAACAATTAAGGCCTTGGTGATTTTCAATGAAGAAGACAAGGAGCAAGAACTAGAATCATTTGGAGCCATGTCTCCTGAAATCCCAGTGGCTGCTGAAATTATGCTAGAAGGAATTCAGGCCGGTTTGCACACCCTTATCTCAACGATTTCTGATATGAAGTCAATCCAAATGCTGCACACCTTGAAGATTGATTCTACAAAGGATAGTACTTTGAAGAGCCTTAACCAGGTTACCAAAGACATCACTGAATTATTCATAATAGTAGATCAGTTGAATAAGAACAGAGTGACAGTTCCAGCACTTTTCCAGACTCAAGACATGCTCAAATCTCGCTTTGATTTTGTGCAAACAGTCATGACAAAGAGAATGGATCAGATACAGGAACAAATGTTGAATGCTATATCTATTGTCACATCAGAAGTTCGTACATTATCTAGAAAAATTGATGGGTCTGACAAAAAAGACGAAGAACAACAGCATCAGCTATCTAAAAAAAAACCAAGTCAGCCGACTGATCAAGAACCAAATGATAAAAGAGCAAAGAAATGAAGAATTCTAGATCAGTTAGAAGACTGTCTCTATATTCAGTTGAGAATTTTGGCAGATTTTCAGTCAGATAAGATTCTTTTATTCCGATATTCTTTTATTCTTTAATTCTTTGTACGAATCTGTACACCGAAAGAGTTATCAATAAAAGATTATTTTATCTACGAGAGTTCAGTTTGATCAATTTATAAATTCTAAGTTTTGTTAAATATTTAAAAGGGGGAAATTGTTGGAAATCTTAATTTCGGAGTTTGACAAATTAAACGTGAAAAGGTTAGAACAACTGATCGAGAAAACTGAAGGTAATTGAACTTAATATTCGAAAACTGATAGTTGTCCGAACTGAAGATTAATATGTATATAATCAAAGACAACTGAACTAAGCAAAACTAACTGAACTGTGTTGTCAACTGACCGATCAGTTAAGACTGATCGGTTACACAGCAATCAGTTAATCCTATCGACTATAAAGAGGCAACTGATAAATCAGCTTGACATATCATCAGTTAAGGAATGTAGCTATCAAGCGATAATTTGTACAAGAGCAGACTGCAACTTATAGTGGGAACGCCGTATTTCAGAAAAGCTATAGTGCACGATTGTCAGAGGAATGCTGACGTGTCCAACGGATATAAAGTTTCAAAATGCATTCGATGTTATCGTTGGAAGCAAAGCCTATAAATAATCGAGAAAATCAGATGAGAAGAGTAGAACCAAGTTACCGAATTATCTAAGTTAGCAAGAACTCTGCGCATATTCATTATCAGTTAAACTTCAAGTTAAACTCTCAAAAGCTCACACTTATCATAAATATCTATTGCTTTCAGACTATATATTGAGCTTAAGCACAAATACTCATTATTGTATTATTCGATCTTGTAGAGATCAGTTGTGCTTAAAAATACACATCAGTGGAGTACTTAAAAATTGTATTGATACTAAGAGTTTCAGTTTAGCAGTGTTAAGTCCAAACTGAAGTGGGTTTGTAAAAATCTTTGTATATATCAAAGTCTTTTAGTGAATATCCTATTTTCGAGATAGAAAGGATGACGTAAGAGTAATTGAAATCTCTGAACATCCATATATCTTGTGTTCATTCTTATCAGTTATATTCTATTGGTCTTTCAGTTATTTTCGTACTTTTATCAAGTTAACTTATTGAAATTGACAACAAAATTCGTGAATTCAGTTTATCACTAAACTGATTCATCATTCGAAAAGTTGTGAAAATTGTCAAGTGTTTATTCAACCCTCTTCCCACTCCCAAACAATCCTAACAGTGACATAGGAGTTGTTAATCTTCGAATATCCATAAATAAATTCGTGTCTATTTATTTATTGCATTTTTTTATCATTTCATTGTTTTTAAACATGCATTGTCGAAGCATTTTATGTGTTCTTCAAATACCAAATTATTGCAAACCAATTGTTTGATAAAATGCTTCGACCAAAATATTTACTCATTCAACTTGTATATATTTTAAATGCTTTACAAAATATTTAATCGGTTTCTACGAAAGATTATTTTAAGTGTCTTCCGCTTGGTTTGAAAACCAAAATCGAATTAATTCATCGGTGTTCAATATTTAAATAACCGAGCTATTGTAGCTCAACGATAATCCCCGTAATCGATTCTGTCGAGGCTTATGACAGTTACAATTGATTCTCACAATACAACGCCACTCGTGTGTAGAAGATAAATGAGAATACAAAGTGCACAATATTGATCCTTAATCGATCTGATGGGAAACTGGGTATGTGCAAAAGCAGTTTAAAGATGAATCTTTTGAGAGATGTGCGATTTGAATGCTTGATGAAGATTGATAAAACAATAGTATTTTTTTCGAGAGACCTTCAGTCTTGATGCATTCTTTATTTATAGGTGTTGGTCCCTAATGACAATAAATATATTCGGTACGGACAGATCTACTTGATAGCCGACATTTATGAGGATATAGTCATGTGTCCTTGTTATATATANTAACTTTTAATTAATTGCTCAATTAATCTATTATAGACTTTTCTAGAATGTTTCATGATAATTTTGTACTTCGTAATCACTACTATTAGTTTATTATTTTATTAGTACATTATAAATTTACTTAATAAATAATTGTGAAACACATTATAATCTTGATCGATGACCAGACAGTGCAAATGTGTTGAGGGTACGAATCTCGTTCATATAATGAAAAATGAAAATTTCGAAGTACAAAACTTTCTATTGATTTATTTTTTGCAGCTGTCAGTTTTGTGAACTCCTTCACTAAAATATACAGTTCCACTCTTCTCATTTAATTAACAATTAAGTTAACTTCCACATTTTTCATTACATAGAATCAACTTATAAACTCCTTTATAAGCTATATGTTTGATCTTCATCAAACTACAGTAGCCAAAATTCAACTCCTTGAATTTGACTATCTCAACGGGAACACAAAATCCGATATTTTTGTGACCCTCGATAGTTCAAGGATACAGCTAGTCATGAGTTCACAACTTCATGTTATCCATAATAACATTATACTTATTAACATTATTTTCATCAACCTCTTGATAAAAATGTCGAAACTCAAGTCTAATTGCATTCATCGGATCATGGTAAGAGCGTCTAATAGCATCGCCCCATTATCCCCTAGATATCACTTATAGTGCATACAAAACCTTAAGTTATGGTTAGCGTAAATTACGGTCCCTTCAACTCATATTCGACATGATCGAATATGCAATCATTGATATATCGAGAGTTGCAAATGAATTTTATAATTATGTGATATAGATTTGAATAATAATAGTGACATTGTCTGTGCAACTAGGAAAACACATTTCCCTAAGGCACATGTTTTGTCCTGACCAGAGACTTCTTGCACTATTAACTAATGAGATCACATAGGATATCTTCATACATAGGCAAGCAGTGAATCCCCGACTACAATGTATTTGCTCGTACGTATTGCGAAAGTACATCCAACATCACCACATGATGACTCTCAATGGAGTCGGTAAATGGATCAGAGTGCAAGCTAGTATATAGAGCCTCTACGTTATCCAAGATAAAAAAAAGACCAATGGTGTAAAACCATAATCGCAGACTATTTCACTCGATAAGTGATAACCACTTGAAAAGTTCGACGAATGGTTCTTCAATGCTTCATTAAATGATCACTCATCTGCATTAATGGACATCTCCATGTCCTTACCAATGGAACATGACGTTTACATCACATACGCTAGTCTCAAGCTCAAACGACTTTTATCCTTATTTTAGACAGCTAAATTGACTAAGAACTTGTTTAGAATATACGATACGCTTTCTAATAAGTTTCATGATCTTACGTTGCGAGACAAAGCTCATTATACATTTTGTATATTCATTGACTTTATTTATGCACCTTGCATGGATATACAAATAAAATAAATGTCATAATTAGATAAAACTGTAAAATATTACTAAAATAAAGATTGTTTTTACACAAAAATCAATAAAACTCAGACCACAAATTAAATTACAAAATAACTACTCTAACGTAAACTTCTATTCGCTTCCACAGTTCCACGTATGTGGACTGAATTTTAGCAGTAGCAACAATCATTTGAGCACATGTCTGGGTGGTTTTAATTGAAATTTTTTCCATTTTAAAAAAATGAAAAAACAAAATAATCTTACTCAGGTAAATAAAAAAATTGCAATTTAAAATTTTTTTTCATTAGAGTTATAATATGGTTAAGGGCGTCGTGAGTACATCAGTTTCATATAGAAAAGAACTAAAATTATAGAAAAGACAGGTAACGAACCAAGATTAAAATTTAATAATATAGATGATCAAAATCACAAAGAGACAAATATATAAATCATATATGCATAAATAAAAAATGCATAAAGCCAGCAAGATCAATGGTAATGGAAGAATCAACTTATCTATCCTTTGTTTGATAGAACAAAGCAATATAAACAAAATATCTAACATTAGTATCCTATGGTGGGTTGACTACTTATCTATTTCATTATGAAATGATCTGTGTAGTTATATGTTACTTCTGTACATAGCTGTACCATTTTTCTCTAGCTCTTGTGATCAAGTTTCATTTCCAGTCGATTCCCACTCAAAAACTCGCATGTTTCATATCTACGAGCAATTTCAAGGCGAACCTTCGAATGAGAATCCATTTCCCTGATACTTTGGTAAGTGATTTGCTGATAGGCCTTGAAGCAATTTGATGACTTCAAATGTATCATCAAGATAGTATTTAGCCATGCTCGGTTTCTGACCAACTGTGCAAGCAAAAACTTCTGCAGAATCAGGTAACGAACGGTTCGTGACGGAACTTGCAATGGCCTCAAACATGTCCTCATCTGATCTGTCATCACCGATGCACAATACGAAATCGGCTGGCTTTCTTTTAGTCGCCATGGTTTCCATTAGATTCTTGACCACAACACCTTTGCTTACGCCCTGAAACACAGACGAATGAAGAAATAAGATTAAAGTATATATACAATTATGGCACAATTGATCGACCGCCTTTTGTACTAGTTCTCCGATCAAGAAATTTAAATGATACGACGGTCAGACATCATCTATATACCTGTGGTTTCACCTCAACTATTTGTTGGCCGCTGCTTACAACTACGGGTTCATTGGCAAGCACATTCTCTAAGTGATCCAGAAGCTCCTTCGCCTGCCAAGTGCCAAAGTCGGGGTCCGCTTCTTGATGATGCCAAACTAAAGCACTCTCCTTCTGCTCAACAAATGAACCGTCCGTAGCTTCTGTGTAATGTTCCATCACAGGCAAGGCGATTCTTCTCCAGTCCAAATCGACTGCTAACCCACAAGATTCCCATGCTGAATTTTTCATCCACCTAGCAGGAAACCAAAAAAACTGAATTTACCAAATTGTAAAAAACATAACCAAAAATAAGCAAGTGTGATAAAAGGTATTGGCAATACCGGGTGAAGTATCCATGTTCAGCAGATAGCCCGAGTCTCTCACATTGAGAGAACCACTTCCCAAGCGAATCTCTCCCTCTGCCACTGACAATAAACACGACATTTTTGGGATCATTAGACAAAATATTCAAGACCGAAATAACTTCAGAGGTTGGAGATTTGTCGACTCGATCTTGAGGCATCATGGTACCATCATAATCGAGAAGGATAAGCCTGCTATTCGAGTTGTTATAAGCAGAAACGATGTGCTCCACTGAAAGCTTCCTAAAATTCGGACCTAAAGCAACAACTCGTGAATTCAAGCCGAATCCAATGCCCCAACACCTGTTTGTGTAATGCTCGGAGCATGCTCGTTCAAGATCCTGATCGAAACTTCTAGCCCAATACGCCACATCGTGAGATTCAACATACTTGTAATGTTTCTCATGGCGCAGTTCTTTCTCAGAATCGGTCATCGTGATTCCAAAAACCATAGCCTCGGCCACACTATTGATGTTCCAAGGATTGACCCGAATTGCACCACTAAGGGATGGAGAACATCCAATGAATTCGGACACAATAATGACACTCTTTCTTGGTGCGACAGAATCCTCAAGTCCAAGAACCTTATCAAACTCAGGGCCGCCTTGCCTGGACACTGTGTACTTATATGGTACCAAATTCATCCCATCCCTAACCGCATTAACCACAACACATTCAGAAATCGCGAAATATGCCACTTTTTCTTGAAAAGAAACAGGTCCGTTTACACAAACAATCGGCTGATACCCTGATTTACCGTATTTTTTATTTATCTCACCTGCAACTTTATTGATCTCACTTCGAAGTTCTTGAATATCCTTTCCGTGACTTCTCGGGGGGTTCATGATCTGAACCAAGATGACACTTCCACGATAAATAGGATTCTCATCCAAAAGCAATCCCAACGCCATAAACTTCAAACTAATCCCTTTGAACATGTCCATATCATCTACACCTAACAACACAATTTTCCCACCATATTTTATCCTCAATTCCTTGACCTTTTTGGCGGTTTCTTGCAATGACATGATAGATTTAATCTGTCCCATATGAATCCCAACAGGAAGGATCTTAATATTAACAATTCTCCCATAGTAATCCAATCCAATATACCCCCTCTTGGATTGATAATCCAGTCCAAGCATCCTGCTACAACATGACAAGAAATGCCTCGCATAATCAAAAGTATGGAATCCAACAAGATCACAATTCAGAAGGGCCCTCAAAATCTCCTCCCTGACAGGTAGAGTCCGATAAATTTCGGAAGAAGGAAACGGGATATGAAGGAAGAATCCAAGTTTCACCCGATGATGTCTTTTCCTCAAGAAAGTAGGCAGAAGCATGAGATGATAATCATGCACCCAGACATAATCCTCATCTGGATTGATAACTTCCATTACTTTATCAGCAAAAATCTTGTTCGCTATTACATATCCCTGCCACATAGCCTTGTCAAATCTGACCCCATGATTAGATGTCAAAGGCAACATATAGTGAAACAAAGGCCACAAATAATGCTTGCAAAAACCATGATAGAACTTATTAATCAAATCAACTGATAAAAAAGTAGGCACACATTTGAACTTGTCAAACAAGAATTGTGCCACCTCTTCTTGTTCTGATGAATCAATCTCCACTCCCAAACACCCAACAAACACAACCTCCACATTAGGAGGAAACCCATCTTTTAATTGCAAAACAAGGGCATCTGCATCCCAATCAAAGCACCATTTTTTACCTTCAACTGGATCCTTGAAACACTTCAATGGCAGCTGATTATAGACAATTATCCTCCTTTCTTGATTCACAGATGAAACAGGGTCAGACATTTCTGGGCCATCTCCCGTACCATTTTCTCCATCTTCAAAATCTGAGATGATCCCCGGTACCGAGATAACTCTCGGGATACGAGTCCGATCACTGGAATAATCGTCCAGGTTCAAGAGATTGAAGTAAGATCTTGACAACATAATCAAGAAACAGAAGATTAAAAAAAAAACCCCCAAAAATTTTGGATCAACTTGGACGAAAAGAACGGAAAACAGTTCAATGTAGTATGAAAATAAGGATTTTTCGACGCTTTCCAAGAGGGATGGTGAAATATTTCTGGTGTGTGCCTGTACAGAATACAAATGGAATTCACTTGTTGTAGCGTATATATGCACACATACGAGAATCAAGATTACAATATATAAATTCCATCCAAGAGAAGAAAAAGGATTGCGAATAATAGTTTGAAATCTTTGAAAATTATTGTGGACATAATGTTCACAAGGAAGGTGGTATGCTGCACAAGTAAAGATAAGAATTGAGGACCGACTTACCATATCTCCATCCACCCCTTAATTACTACTTTTTAGTTTAAACACACACATAATTATTATTAATAAATATTGTTGTTTTTCTAAAAAAAAATTAGATAAATAAATAAAATTAAAGTTTATAGCATTATTGAATTTAAAAAAACGAGAATAAAATAATAAAGATTATATGGAATTGAAGTTGAGAAATTTTAACAATAATTATTTTCATGATTATATATGAAATTCGACATTAATATAATAAGTCGAACCAAAATAGTTTTTATGACACGTTAAAGTTTTATAATATAACAAAGATTATCTATACTATTTTATTAAGGTTGAGACACTTTGAGTAATTAACTTTAGTGTCATGGTCTGTTTTAATAATTATATATATTAATAAAATATTAAAATTTTAATGCAAGTTATATGTAGTTTATTGGATAGAGTTATTGTTTTTTTGGGTTTAAGTTATATGTTCAGTTCTTACTGAGATCATTTTTTTATTCTTTCATTTTTCAATTTATTTTTTAATTTATATAGCAAAATTACAGTATAGTCTCTCACTATTTCTTATAATTATATTTTGATCCTCATTTAAATATAAATCAAATGAATTGTAAAAAATATTATACAAGCACGCAACGCATGCGTCGATGCACTAATTATTATTATTATTCGATAATTTCGAATTTTGGAATTACAAGAAGCTCAGACGGGCAGAACAACTGAAATCGAGGCGAATCAATTTCATTACGATCGAAACTAACTTCGTATCTTACAAATATAGGTAAATAATGTATTTATATATGTATATTGTATTAAGGTTAAACATCTTATATTAAATATTTTTGTATATTAATATTAGTGAAGCCTATTAATTTTTTTATATTTTTCACCCTTCAATCCCTCTTCTTTTATCTCTAATTTTTCAATACAAAATGGGTTAGGCCGTGATTGATTATTTTCTTGAATATGTATAAAACATGATTATAGAGAATGAGATAAGAATGTATATATCATTAAATTAACTATANCGTGCATGTTAACTAACTCAAGTTAACATGCACGTATATATAATATAATATAACTTGATAAAATGTATGATTAGATTAAATAAAAAAAGAAAAAATCATGAAATGCGTTTTGGTGAATGGATAAGGCTTACAGGTGGAAGAATTAAATAAGGGTGGGAGAGATCCGTAATTATAGGGGAACGTAAGGGGTAATTGTGGCAGGAAATGGAAATTAAATACGGAGATTAAGGGCATGTGTCTTTCTACAACTTATTACAGCTGCTAGGCCCGGCAAGAGTCGGCGGGCATCTTCCGGATGAGACTCTCGTTGTTCGAATTCTTCTTCTGTTTTTTCAATTTATGTATTAAATTACTTATTGTTATTCTTAAATAAGTTTTACTATAAATATTTGCATTTACTCTAGTGTGAGAATGAGTTGGTTTTAAGTAAGATTTCATATCATCTTTACTCATCTACATTTATTATATTCATCATCAATTACATCCACATCGGGTAAGTGATTTCAACCACATCCACGTACTCGTCAGATTATTCAATATTCATATTTTACTCAAATATCATATTATCACTTATAATTGTATTTTCTTAAATTTGAATTATTTCGAATAAACTATAGATATTTACTAAATTATTAATAACAATAAAAGAAAAATAAACATATAAATTAAAAAAGTAAAAATTATATAATAAATAAAAATATTTTAAGAATAATTTATCCTAACATCAATATCTTAAAAAAATAAGATTAATTTTATATTAATAATTTTTTTCCTTCTATCTAATTAATATCATTTAACAAAATCATATTAGAATTGAAATTATAACAAATATATATGATATGGGAACTCAAATAAATAGGAAGGCATGAAATAGCCGACAATGAGGAGACCCGAGACAACTTGTCAATTCTCAAAAGTTATATTTTTAAAAGAATAAAGTTTCAGTTAGATGATAATTTTATATTTCCTCTAATTCAATTTTTATTTTATTAATTTTAATAAATAATAAAAAAGGATTGAAACTAAAATATTATGATATTTCTATAAAGTAAATGGGAAAAATTAGTTCATTGAATTAAGAGACATTTATTTTTTCCTTTTTATTTCGTTTTTGAATTTGATGACCAGACAATCTCCACGTAGTGTCCTTTACGTTCGAGTTTGTTCTGCCGCGATCGACAGTCTAGATGTGACAAGATATGACCGCTAGATTTCCGACACGTCATCGAGTAGGTCCGTTTGATCGCATTGCTGCCATTGACGAATGGGAGTTTGCCACGTATAAACCATTGGTGGATTTCAATGTACTAAATAGTTATCTACAACTAGGTTGTCACGTGGAATCCAATTTAACTTTAAATGAATTAGTTGGGGCCCACTTTATCCATTTCCCCATTTATTTATTATTTATTACTTTGTGCATATAAATACTTTACACTTAAATTGAAAAAAAAATTCGGAATTACTTAATTATATTTTTTTCCATGTATTTCAATATTTTTAAAATTTAAAATTAAAAAATAAAAAAAATGTGAAAAATGCAATTTGAGAGACTTTAGTAGGAGAAAAACCGAATTATGGTTTAATAGAGTATGTTGAGAAAGTTGACAATTTTTGTTAACATTTTGCCACTTGAATATTTGACCCACACATTGATGTTTGGAGATATTTTTGTATAATTACATTGGTATAATCGTGTTGGATCAAATAAGTGAGTAAGAGGTCATCTTACTTTATACGATAGTAATGTTGGAGTAGGTGTTCAACGAGTCAACTTGTGTCTTAGGCTTTTATTGACTCTTATATAAAAATAATATTTGTTTTAATAATATTTACGATTTTATCCAATTATGATATCTAATTTATCTGCATATTCATGCAAGTTGCATAGATAAATTCCTTGAATATACAATATGTATCATGAGGTTTTTTATCAATGTAAGATTATGAAACTCATTAGGAAGCGTACTGTATATTCTAAACTTGTTCATAGTCTATTCAGCTACCTAAAATAAAGATAAAGTTCTTTCGAACTTGAAACTAGCATATATGATGTAAATGTCATATTTCATTGGTAAGTGCATGAAGATGTGCATTCATATAGATGAATGATCATTTGATGATACACTAAACAACATTTCTCAGAAAGTTGTTATCACTTGTCGAGTGAAAAATTCTACGGTTATGGTTATACAATACTAGTCCTTTGACCGTGTTCACTGCTCGCCTACGGGTGAAGATATCTTATGTGATCTAATGAGTTACTAATGCAAAAAATCTCTAGCCAAAGTAAGACATGTGCATTTTGAACAGGGGTTCCTCAGTTGCACATACCACGTCATTGTTATTACTCAAAGTTACATTACATCGTTATCGAATTCATTTGAAACTCTCGATATACCCTATGGTTGTAGATTCAATCAGGATATATTAGTTGAAAGAACCGTACTGTAAGCTAACATAACTTAAAGTTTTTGCAATTACTATCAGTGATACCTAAAGATTATGGAGAGATGCTATTAGACGTGATCTTATTGATTCAATCAGGGTTGAATTCCAACGTTCTTGTCAAAAGGTTGATAAAAAGAATTGAGCTACTTAGGGTAAGCTCGAAATGAAAAAAAATGTTGTTCTGAATCACATGAAGTTGTGCCCATGGCTAGTTGTATCCCTTAATTATTGATGGTCACACAAGTAACTTGAGGAGGTTTTTAGTAGGATAAGAAAGATAATTATCGAATTAAATATTTTGATATCCTCTAAGTTAGTTACTAAAAGGGTCTCACACTTAATATAATAATATATATATATATAATAATAAACGTAATATCCTTTAATTATTATAATCGTATCCACATTCGTTGTCGTAGTACACATACATGGATAACATATTCTACATTACTGGAGAAAATGAATTCAAAAAAAATTTTAAGGAATGCTTAATGTTACATTCTATGTTTTATTGCTTACATGCTCGTCGTAAGTTTTATCATACATAACATGTCTTATCTTTTAAGAGAGTTTTAAAATCAAATTTATACTAGCAATTAAGATTTAAAATCCATATCCAAATTTTCACGTCGATAACTCGTTATCCATTTGAAACCAAAATCTCAAATTCAATATCGAAGTACAACAAACGTAAACTCCGAAACACTAGGCCAGGCCGGAGATGATAGAGCGAGATATCGTGATTGCTTAAGAAACGACATTAGTTAGCATAGAAGAAAAAGCATATTACTTTAATAAAAGCAATTCCAATAATTTGGCGGTAGTAGTTGGCCAGTCATCCACCATATGAACAAGTTCTTTATATTCAAAGAAGTATACTATGCTGCCTTCCAGAAAAGAAAAGAAAAGAAAAGAATAGAAGTATACTAAATAATATTACCTAACAAAATTATTTTTCTTAAATATTTTTTTGGATTGCATATATATATATATATACACACACACACACACACACGCGCGACAACAATTTTTTTTTAAAAAAAAACCTATATTTGGTGGCAACGATTTGTTATTTGGATTTTTTAAAAATAATTATTTTAATTTATATTAGGCATATTTACTCCAGATCACTGATCTTAGTTTGGTTTTATATATATATAAAAAACTCTCCCTATCTAATTAAGATGAAGAAGCATGCTTACAATTGCATCGATAAAAAAAATGAGTTATAATTTTACGAAAATTTTATCATCGATCGGGAGGTCGTCAATTAGATTTTTTTTCCCCCCTCATTTCGTAGCTGATCATGTTATTTTATTAAAAATCATATTATACAGTATTTAATCTTTTCAAGAAAATTAAAATTCTCGGGTGCTTCTTGGATTCCTTTGAGATAGGATTTGGAAACATCAAGTCATTTTTAACACTACTTGTATTCTTATTTATTCAATATCTTAAAATTATTCTGTCGAGGAGGCAGGTAAATTTCCCGTTTTGACCAAATTAAAAATATATAAAATATTTTTCCCGGGAAGATTAAAGAAAAAAATAAATAAAGTCAAAAGAAGTGTGTGCAATTAATACTTTAGGCAGCCTAAACCGAAGATGTGTTGGACGGGGCAACTTCAGTTCACACTCATTGAATAATAAATATTTGGTAGCTTTTCAAATTAAAAAATTCAATAGGTTAGGAATTTCCTGTATACATTATAAAAATATAATAAATTTAAATGCTGGGATTTGGATATGTCTCATTTTTTGAGGATTAGTCAATTTTACAAGATGATACGTGTTTATTCGAGTGTGTGTGTGTCTATATATATAATCCAACTGTTCAATTCAATTATTATTTCTCCTTGCATTTTTTTTATTAAAAAACTCGATAGGTCCAATAAGGGTTTTTTTCAAAATAAATTTTTTTATTTTTATTTTCAAAAATAATTTTTTAAAAAAACTATTGCAACTTTACGGCAATCTGTGCTTACGAAGCATGGACGATGCTCCGCGTTGGAGCGTCCGCGCACGTGGAAGCGCGGACACTCCCACGTGGAGCACTGTCTCCGTGCTTTGTAAGCAAGGACTATGTCAAAATCAATAAATTTTTTTTTGGGTTTTTTCCTGTCCATTCGTTTTTCTTTTCTGAACGATTCACGTGAATATTCATTCAGACTCGTAACGCTTCACGTGAATATTCAGAAGTTCACCCGTACATAAATAATTGAAACGTAAACAGTAGTGAACTTTTTTATTATATATAAACGATGATATATTAGAAAATTGCATTATCAATTTCTTCTTCAATTTCCTCTCAAGTTTTATTGTCAAAATGTCTCACATCGATATACTCAAATATTTTGGTGGTAACGTGGTTATCGATAATGGATCAGTTGAATATAGCATTCTGTTTGTTAGACCGATACGAGTATTACGGTTTATTAATTTGTTGGAGTTGGTTGAAGTTGTGAATAAAATGTTAGGAATCGATCCAGCGAATTTTTCTTTGAAGTAGTCAACAAAATATTCATTCATGGAAAGATCATCTTGACATGAAATTCAAGTCAATCTCGTTGATGATGATTCTTTACAGTTTATAATGCAATGTGACAATATGCATATGTTGCATTTATACGTGGAAGCAAATTCAATTGAGCATCATGTTGGATTTGATGATCCTGAATCCTACGTTCGACATGCATCCGATTCTGGTTTTAATAACCAACCCGGTACTTCTACATATGTTGGTTATCAGGAGCAAGAATCTTTTATTCCACATGTTACTGAAGGACTCGGTAATATGAGTTTCGAGGGTGTAAGTGGGTCGTGGGATCAATATATCAATGTCTCGTCGGAACAACATCATGTTCCATATTGGTCGAATCCAACATTAGATACTAGTGCTCGTTGTCCGGATCAGGCCAATAAGGATGATATTTTGAGGACTGATTCCGAACCCGATATATCATACAGTGAGTCTGAAGAAGAAGAAGAATTGAATGCTGATGATGAAGTGAATACTTGTACAAATCCTGATGAGGAAACATTATCTCGACAACCACCTCGTGACACATTACAGAGGCAGATTGTATCATTTCTTTCAAACACTTCTGAAATGCCATCATTTTTTAATAAATTTTTTGGGGAAGAGCCTCCCGATTCTGTTGATGTACCTTCTGGAGTGCAATCAAGCTATTACAATCCGGATAGAGGTGAATTATGTGTTAATATGTTATTTAAAGATAAGAATGATCTTATTGCATCTGGGAAGGATTATTCAGTAAGAGTTGTCAAGCGTGAGTACCGTGTCGTGAAAAGCACACGCAGTTTGTGGAAGTTACGTTGTAAAAACAATTCTTCTACGGTCATTTGTCGATGGGGACTTCGCGCTTCTTTGAAAGTCAAGACTGGGTATTGGAAAATAACAAAATATGGCGGACCTCACACTTGTATATCTACTTCTGTTGGTATAGATCATAAGAATTTGGACACTTCTGAGGTGCGTACAATATTTCATTGAACGTGTGACAAGAGGTGATCATATGGTTCTGGAAAATCAGCTGTGGTTAGATTACGCATGTCGGAAGTATGAGAAATGGGCGAGAAAATCTAGTGAACATCGTGTTGCAAAGTACGATATACGTGAGCAAACTGCTTCGGTCGCAACTGTAGGAAGACCAAGTCGTGGCGAACATATGCAGGTCGTGAAGATATCAACGAGTGATAGTTCATGTGGTAAATGGACGATTTTTGGCATCCCATGTTCCCATGCTATTTGCACCAATAAGTGGCAATCTTTGGATCCAACGACACTTGTGCAGCCCTGGTATAACATATCTGAGTACTTGGCAACGTACGAGGACATATTTCAACCTCTTACAGATGAGCGATACTGGGATCCTCCAACTTTCGAGTTGCACCACAACCCTGTTAGACGTGAAAGAAGAAGAGTTGGTAGAGACAGAACAACACGATTGCGAAATGAGATGGACACAGCGGTTTCCAAAGAGAGACAACATTGATGAAGTCTTTTGTTATGATGTAATAACGCTTGATATGTTAATTGAGAAAAACTTTCTGTACATTTTTTTTTATGTTTTTGAATATTTACTTTAAAAAATAAAATTGTGAATTGTTTTCAAATATTTAATTTTAAAACAATAAAAGGCGAATAATCGATGGCTGGGAATTTTTTTTTCCCAGCCCCGCGCCCGAGCGGTAATATTTCACCGCTCGAGCGCTAGCAGCGCTGGATTTTTTTCCAGCGCAACTCGCGCTCGAGCGGTAAAAATATACCGCTCATCGCTCGGGCGCGGGCGGCGCTGGAAAAAACTCTAGAGTCGCTCGCGCTCGAGCGGTATTTCTTTGCCGCTCGAGCGCGAGCGGCTATAATGCCGCTCCCCCCATTCTCTCCCCTCCCATTCACTCATTCTACAAACATTTTCCTCTTCTCATTTTCTCTCAAATCCCTAACTAAAAATTCTCCTTTCTCAAATCCCCTTATCTATAATCTCTTAATACAAATCCCTCTTCCTCTTATCTCATTATCCGATCATCTTCTTCAACACAATTCACCACCTGCAGTTCCTATCACCATGGCTCCTAAGAAGTCAAAAGGTAATCCTAGTTCTTCCTTTTCTTCGTCATTTGATAGAAGTAGATTTGTGAATGAGGCGACTAAGGCTCGGTATGAACATGAAAAAATTCATAGAAACCTGATTACCGAGCGGGGATTTCGTAGGCAAAGGGAGGATCGATACGTAGGGCCTCTTGTGGAGTTGAAGAGACGGGGATGGGTAAAATTTGGGGCTCAACCTAACGCGGCGGTGGTCGCAGTGGTGCGAGAATTTTATGCAAATGCGGGGGAGAGGACGGATGACAAGGCCTTTGTTCGGGGTAGACTTGTGTCGTATGATTCGGGTAATATCAATGCATTATTAGAAACGCCCGAGGTCGATGACTCCGCCTTCCTGGCTTTGGTTGCTGCCCCGGATTACGCTATGATAATCGAAAAACTCTATCATCCTGGGGTGATCTGGAAACCAGTAGGAGGGTCACCCAGTTGTTTTGATGATAAATATTTGACAGCAGATATTGCCCTTTGATATTTGTTTCTGGCAAGGAGAATGATGTCGGTCTCGCACAAGAGTGAAGTACAAAAAGAGCGGGCCGCGGTGCTATATGCGATACATGAGGGTTACAACATCAATGTAGGAAAGCTCATCTATTCTCAGATCATGATGAGTGTGAATAATAGACACATCGGGCTTTTCTTTCCCACCATCATATCAGAGTTGTGTGCGAGGTCAGGGGTTGTGTTTCGTGATGATGAAGAGTGGCTGCAACCAATGAATCTCATTTGTGCATATGACTTTCAACGAAAATACACGAAACGACAATTAGACTTCCCCACTCATGAGGGAGATACTGGTGGATCAAGCACCGTCGTCCCGCGTCGCCCACAACCCCGCAGGCGGTCCCAAAACGACAATGTAGATGAGACTCTTGCCTTCATGGATCATCAAGAACAAGTTAACTTGAACCACTATGAACATTTCTCCTATGTCGAGTACATGATGCAGACAATGCTAATCCACAGGGGTGTTGACCCAGGGACCATCCCTCCACCTCCGCCGTTCATTCCTCCGTTCCATTTTCAGTATGACTATCAGCAGCAAGGGGATGCATCGGGAGTGCCACCAGAGAATGACGAGGATGAGCCTTGATCAACGATTCCTTATTCAAGTTGAGTGAGGTATGATATCCCATGCTTTTATTTGTTTATTAATATACAATTCATACATTGCATGCGATAAAGTTTGAGGTTCAATAATTGTAATTTATTTTATTTTCTCAGGTGATCACGAACGGAAGAATGCCAAATTTGATAACATAGACGTCAACTATGTTTTTTCATTTTATCTGTCAATCGTGTATTTTCTTGTGTTCGGACATGTAAATGTTAAAACATTCTTGTGGACATGTTTGGTTAATTGTGTTTCTTTTTTTTACTCGGCACTTATGATTTTTTTAATATTATACAAAGATTCGAAATGAGCCATACCAAAAGTCACTTGAAAATTGTTATTGTAAGAAAACTCCACTAATGATAAAGCCTCTTGTCGATTCTCCTTGAAATCCATAACTACAAATCAAAGTAAATCCTCGAGTGTCTGGATTATGCTCTCTGTCTGAGAATGGTACACAGTACTCATCGTAAGTCATATACCCATTTATTTTTGGAAACTAGTCCAGAACTTTGAAGTGAATGAAGGTCATTTTCTAAGAATATTGCAACTTGAACTCCATGAACTATTACTACATTCTCTATACACAAACGAGTTATTTTCTTGTACGAATAAGTCTTCTCATAAAAATAAAATGAGCAGATTTAGACAATCTATTGACCACTACCCAAATGACATCGTAGTGATGAAAACTACGTGACAGATTGGTGACAAAATCCATAGTCACTGCGTGCTCCCAGTTTCACTGAAAATTTTCGAGATTGTGTAGTAATCTTCCTGGTCTCATTCGTTCTACTTTGACTTGATAACAAACCTTACAACTAGATACAAAATCAGCAAAATCCTTTTTCGTTTTCTTCTACCAAAAAATTGAAACCTTAGAATATGATATATTTTCCTATCTTCAAGGTGGATAATGTAATGAGTGCAGTTATGTTCTTTAAGGATGGTTGCATGCAATTCAATAATATCCAGAACAACCAATCTTTCATTTATATGAAGAGAATCGTCAAAATGAACTGAGAATCCAGATTGATGTCATTGAGCCACTAACTCACAAGAGCCAATTAGTACATCGATGTAGCTTAAGGAGCCAAGTTCTTATCAGCGATCCAAACATATACTAAGAAAGTTCCATATTATCCGAGATATTGTAAGAAGAAGGGACACATCACTCGAGAGAGTCACATCTGCAGATAACATTGATCCACTTATAAAGCCCCTACCATGACTATTTTTTGAAAATCATGGTGAAACAACGTGTTTAAGATCTATAGGTAGTTAACTACAAGAAAAGTGAGAGATTGTTAGAATATGTGTCTAGAAAGTCAACTTGTAACTTGGACTTTATTGACTCTTATGTAATAAATAATTTTTATTTTAATAATATTTTACGTTTTAATACATTCTGGGATTTACTTTATCTTTATACTCATGATAGCTGAATAGATAAATATCTTGAATATACTATGATACAATGAGATTATTCAGCTCATGGCGATCAAAAACTCATTTAAAAGCTACTATATAATCTAAATTTTATAAATATGATATTGCATGTCAACTTTGCACACAAAACAATTTTTTTCTCATCTCAACTCAACCACTCAGCTACCTTCTCGATTTTGACCAAGATTTTTGCCACATCCTCACAACCACCCCACGCCGTCGCTGCTCGGCTGCACTGCTATCATGCCACCACCTTCTGATCATTGATTCTTGACACAAATTTCGTCTAGATTTCTAGTGCGACATAGACGAGTGTTAGACATAACTTAATTGTGGTGATGGGCAATGAGACTTAAAATCAGCAGTAATCTTAAGCAGAACTTAAAGTCTAAGATAACCAGAAGCAGAACTTAAACCCTAAGATAACCAGAAGCAGAACTTAAAGTCTAAGATAACCAGAAGCAGAACTTTGAACTCTAGGAAACAGAAGCAGAATTCAGTACAAACCATAGTAGCTTTACGTCTTTCGCATAAACAAGAACTAGCCTTAAATGTTACCGTTACTTTATCAAGTACTAGCATTAATTGCACCATTAATTCTGTATGAAGTCATTTATTACGTCTGACCAATTTTGGTATAAAACAAGACTGATTGTTTTGAATCTTTTCTGCAGGACCTATTTCAGGTATTAAAGCTGAATATATCAGAAGTCAAAGAAGCCGTTTTTTTATAGACGTCGGGATCAAAACTTCTATAAATATACAAGAACAACGTTGATAAAGTGATATACTGATTGCAAAACTCACAACGTTGATTTTGAGCACAAAAACTCTCTTATCCTACAAAAATCTTGACATACAGAAAAGTAGCACACGCTTCATAGCATATATCCGATCGGTTTAAGATCATTTTGTGCTGTTATTTCTCACACTCTTCATAAACAGTTCATACTATTCATATCTTGTTGAGAAGAGTTTGTAATCTGGAAAAGAGTCTATTCCAGAATCTTGATTACATATTATCTTGTTGATATACTAAGAGTTTCAGTAGGCAGATGGTAAGTCCTGCTGAAGTGGGTGTGTACTAGTGTGTACTGTAAAATCCAAAGTCTTTTAGTGATACCTTCTGGAAACAGAAGAAGGAGAGACATAGAAGATTTCATCTTCGAACTTCCATAAACAACTACTGTCTACTTCCTACTGTATTTATCATTTCAATTACCGAACCATCAGATCGTTTCCGTACTATTCTGTGATTTGTTGGTTGCACACTTGAACAAGACTAGCTACAATATTTAACAGGATTTTAGCAACTTAAAAGAAGAAAAGAAAAGAGTTTATTCACCCCTCTCTAAACTCTACATCGATCCTCAACAAGTGGTATCATAGCAGTGTTATTCTTGTTCTTAAAAATCTACAACAGATGGCACACTTTAGCAAGGTTCCCATGTTCTCAAAAGAAGACTTCGATGACTGGAAGATCCGTATGCAAGCTCATCTAGCAGCTCAAGATGACGAAATGTGGTTCGTCATCACAGATGGTCCATTAAAGATCTTAAAGCCTAATACAGCCATTGCTATCACTGATGGTGCGCCGCAAATGGTTGAAAAATCAAGAAGCGAATGGACCAGTGAAGATAAAAAGAAAGCCAATCTGGATAATGTCGCAAAGGACACACTCTATAAAACTCTTGATAAGAACACCTTCAGCAAGATCAAGATATGTTCAACTGCAAAAGAAATATGGGAAAAGCACATTCAAATCTGTGAAGGAAATGAGCAGACTAAAGAAAATAAGTTGACCGTGGCCATGCAAAAATTTGAAAATCTGAAAATGAAGGCCGGAGAAACTCTAAACGAGTTTGATGAACGTTTCAGTAGTCTGGTTAATGAGCTAACAGCTCTTGGTAAAGACTATGGCAACAGAGAAATAGCGCTCAAAGTAATGAGAGCATTGCCTAAGGAATGAGATGTAAAAACTATGGCCATGAGAGTATCCAGAGATCTGAACAAATTAGAACTGCATGATCTATTTGCAGACTTGAAAGCATATGAATTTGAACTGGAAGTACGAAGTGGAGAAGAGCCAACATCAAGTACACCTACCAAGGCTCTTGCTGCTACCGCTGTTGCTCCTGTTACAATTGTTCCAAATATATCTCCTACTGCTACTACTGAAAGTACATCTGATAGAACTGCTGAACAAATCAGCAATGATGCAATGTCTTTGTTTGTGAAGTAATTCTCTAGATTCATGAAGAAGAACAACAGAATGTATCAGAATCCTAACCGAAATTTTAAGGAGGAATCACCATCTTGTGATATGACATGTTTTAACTGTGGAAAAATTGGTCACTTTATTGCTGATTGCCCAAAGCCCAAAAATGACGAGAAGAAGAAAAAACAGCACAAGAGGAATGATAAGAAATACAGAAGATCAGATCGCAAAGCAATGGTTGCTGAAGAAAATAAGTCCAAGTGGGCAGATTCTAGCTCTGAGTCTTCTGACTCAGATGATCATTCAAGCGACAGTGATGCAGAAGAAGTCAAATGCCTTATGGCAGATACCGAATCAACCTCAACACCTGAAGAGGTATTCGACTTTAACTCAAATGAATTTACACGAACTGATTTGGTTAGTGCACTGCATGACATGGTAGAAGAGTACTCAAGACTTTCTCAATCATTCGAGGAAGTTAAGACTGAAAATCAAAACTTAAAGGATCAAATCAGTAAGTTTACTTGCATGCAAGAAAACAGCTGTAGTGATCTGGAAGTTGAGATAAGTAAGTTGAAAACTGATAATGAGAGAGTAAATGCAGAATACCAGACAATAAGATCTGAAAATCAGAAGCTATCACTACTGGTAAATGCATGGAACAAGTCTTCTGTTTCTTTGGAGAAGATGCATGAGTTACAGAAACAATCTGGAGACAGAAGTGGTCTCGGTTTCAGTAACAATGAAAGCACTTCAGAAACTAGTACGAAACCAATACTGGATAAAGACAAAGGAAAATCCATTCACTTTGTTAAATCCAGTATGGTATATGAACCAGTAGTACCAACTGTTCAAGGTAAAAAGTTTGTAAATCAGACGAACAGAAGAAACCATTATGGTATGGGTTATGTTAAACCTGAGAGTAGAGTCCATCAAAGTGCTGGATCCAGTAGAGGATTCAACTCAGAAGGACAACTCTCTATGAGGGTTAAAAACTACCAGTACTATAATAGTAGACCTGTTCAAAAGAGATACAGACCAGAAACCAAGAATCGAAGGGAAGAACAACATTCTTAAATGCATTACGTTAAGAATACTAGACCTTCTGTTGCACACACAAAGTTGGATACCCGAAGTACAAAAGTCACCAAGAATTGTACAGATGTGGGTTCCTAAGGGACTGATAAAGCTTGGACCCAAATAGACTGGGTACCATTTACTAAAACTTGTGCTTGCAGGAACAGAAGAAAGTCAAGATTAGCAACTCCATATGGTATCTGGACAGTGGATGCTCCAGACACATGACTGGACAAAAGAATCTATTATCAGAAGTGATAAGTTGTACTGGACCAAAAATAACTTTTGGGGACAACTCAAAAGGTAAAACCGTGGGTAAGGGTAAGATTACTCATGGTAACATTACTATAAATAATGTACTTTTGGTTGAAAACCTATGTTATAATCTGATCAGTATCAGTCAACTATGTGACAATGGATATTCTGTAGTTTTTCAGAAGCACTTATGCATAATTAAAGATGTGAATGGATATGCAATCTTAACCGGGAAAAGAGAAGGAAATACATAGAGAGTTTCTTGGGATGTAGATCATATTAATGTTTCTACGTGTTTAGTTGCATATCTCAGTGATAAACATTGGCTATGGCACAAGAGATTGAATCACCTAAACTTTAAGTCAATCAATTTTCTCAAAAAGCAGAACATAGTTGACGGTTTGCCTGATATTAATTTCGTTAAAAATCACGTATGCTCTGCATGTCAACTTGGTAAACAGATAAGATCCAGCTTCAAGAACAAAGGTAGTAAATCAACCTCAAGATGTTTGGGATTATTGCATATGGACTTATTTGGTCCAATCCCTATCATAAGTTTAGGGAGAATGAGATACACTCTCGTTATTATTGATGATTTTTCCAGATTTACTTGGGTAATATTTCTTGTTGGAAAAGACCAGACCAGTAGCCTTCTGATCAAACTTCTGAAGAAAATTCAAAATGAAAAATCAGTGTCTGTTATTAAAATTAGAAGTGATCGAGGTACTGAGTTTACTAACAAGGTACTTGAGTTATATTTGGATGAACAGGGCATTCATCATGAGTATTCAGCTGCCAGAACACCTCAACAAAACAGAGTAGCTGAAAGGAGAAACATAGCTCTTAAAGAAGCCGCTAGAACAATGCTAGCAGATGCTAACATCTCTCAGCGTTTCTGGGCAGAAGCAATCAACACTGCATGCTATACACAAAACAGAACCATGATCAACAAGAGACATAATAAGACTCCTTATGAGATATGGAAAGGGAGTAAGCCTAATGTATCTTATTTTCATGTATTTGGTTGCAAATGTTTCGTGCATAACAACGGTAAAAACTATTTGACTGCATTTGATTCGAAATCAGATGCTGGACTATTTCTTGGATATTCAGCAGTGAGAAAAGCCTTCAGAATCTTCAATAATAGAACTCTTAATGTTGAAGAGTCAATTCATGTTGTTTTCGATGAAGACAGCAATGCTCATGAAGTTACTAACACTTCAAATCTGAGTAACAGGTTGGACAACATTCATCTAGAACTGAATAGTGAAGATGATACAGAACCACGTGTCAACGATGCACAAAATCCAAAACCAGACATCCCTATAGTAGAACCAGCAACACAGATACAGGATGCACCAGAACCAGCAGTGGACACCCCAGGATCTATTGACACCTCACTTGAGCTCGGTCCAAATCCATCAAATCTGGAAGAAATCCGTCTAAACCCTTTCATTTGGAGAAAATCACATCATCCATCTTTGGTTATCGGAAATCCAGCAGCTCCTTTAAGGACAAGAAGACAAATGCTTAATGAATATATGCATGCTGCTTTTATTTCTCAGGTTGAACCAAAGAAGATTGAAGAAGCTCTTCTGGATCCTAGTTGGATTGAAGCAATGCAAGAAGAGCTGAATCAATTTAGAAGAAATGAAGTATGGTTTCTTGTACCTAGACCTACTCATCAAGCAGTCATTGGAACTCGGTGGGTATTCAGAAACAAGTTAAATGAAGAAGGAAATGTGGTTAGAAACAAAGCAAGACTGGTGGCTCGGGGTTTCAGGCAAGAAGAAAGAATAGACTATGATGAGACATTTGCACCAGTAGCAAGGCTTGAAGCCATCAGAATATTCTTAGCATTTGCTGCGTTCAAAAACTTTAAAGTTTATCAGATGGATGTGAAGAGTGCCTTCCTAAATGGTTTACTGCAAGAAGAAGTTTACGTCGAACAACCTCCAGGTTTCATCGATCATTTTCTACCACATCATGTTTTCAAATTACACAAAGCTCTGTATGGTCTGAAACAGGCACCTAGAGCATGGTATGACACTCTATCACAATTCCTTGTTAATCAGGATTTCACCATTGGCACAGTAGATAAGACTTTATTCACGTTTGTTAAGAATAAGCACATTTTGTTAGTACAAATTTATGTTGATGACATTATCTTTGGGTCAACTAACCCCAAACTATGTGAAAAGTTTGCTAAGATGATGCATGATAAATTTGAGATGAGTTTGATGGGAGAATTAACATTCTTCCTAGGACTGCAAGTCAAGCAACTGGAAACAGGAATCTTCATAAATCAGGCTAAGTATACGAAAGAATTATTGAAAAAGTATGGTATGGAAACATGCTCTGCTGCTTCCACTCCAATGAGTTCATCTACTAAACTTGAAAAAGATGAAAATGGAAACTCAGTAGAGGTAACTCAGTATCGTGGTCTTATTGGCTCATTATTATATCTCACAGCCAGCAGACCTGATATCATGTTTGCTGTTTGTATTTGCGCAAGATTTCAGACTAATCCTAAGCAATCTCATTTTATTGCTGCTAAGCGTATTCTCAAATACTTAAAGGGTACTCAGAATTTCGGCCTGTGGTATCCCAAAGACTCATCATTCAATCTTATTAGATATTCAGATGCTGACTATGCAGGATGCAAACTGGATAGGAAAAGCACTAGTGGTTTTTGTCAATTTCTTGGTGACAGGTTGATCTCCTGGTTCAGTAAAAAGCAGACTTCCATAGCCACGTCTACTGCAGAAGCAGAGTATCTTGCTGCTGGAAGTTGCTGCTCTCAAATATTGTGGATACAGTAACAACTCAAAGATTATGGAGTTCAAGCCTCTGAATCACCCATCCTCTGTGACAATACCAGTGCCATTGCAATCACGCAAAATCCAGTATTTCATTCCAGAACTAAGCACATAGATATCAGACATCATTTTATCAGAGATCATGTACAGAAGAAGGATATTCGTCTGGAATACGTTCCTACTGATCAACAAGCAGCAGATATCTTTACAAAACCTCTGCCTGAAAATAAGTTTTCTTACTTTCGAAATGTACTTGGTTTAATTTATTTAACTTAGTTGTTATTTGTCAATATTTAACAGTAGAATTTTTGCAGAAGAATAAGAAGACAAGATTACATCTATTAAAATTTTATTGAGGAAATAATTTATGCCATGTTACAGCAGCTAGTTCAGAAGCTACAAATTCCTGTCACTCAACTATCCAATTATTCAGTTCATGGATTCTTAAACTAGTGAAGGATTCAGCAGAAGAGATCTTCTCTAGCTGATGCCACTCCTTCCACAGCATCGCATGAAGAAGAACTTGATCAGTTGCTAGCTCTGTAACATGATTGACATCAAACTGTAGTTTGTATCGTCTCGCTACTGCTCTTTGAGAACTTGTAAATGCCAAACCATTTTGATAAGAATTTTGAAGATCTTGAATCTTGAACCATGAAGACATGACTTTTATCAAGACATATTCTTCAATAGTCTTCTTCAAGTCTTCCAGATAAGGAAACACTTCATCTGTGACAATGACATGCGTACTGCTACAAGCGTTAGAAGTGCTTGAACTAGACATATCGAACTGATATTATCTAACATTCTTGTTGTATTACTTATAGACAGGTGACATTTAATGATTGAAGAAGTTGAAGAGTCTCAAGTGAAATGAAACGTCTCTTGATTCATCCGATTTACCCAGACTAAGTTTTTCATATCCCTTGTTTTATAACCTTCAATGAAAGCAGTAGATAAACGAAAATATGACAAAACGAAATTCTTACAAAACCAGATACATTACATTGCGTTTATCTACTAGATTTGTTGATATCAGCAGTTTGAAGTACTTCAGTAGCACTGAGTACTTCAACAGGAATCTAACTAAAACTGCTGGAATCCCCTCTTTTTGCATGGTCATGATTTGTGAAAGGGGTAATTCCACAGTTTAAACCTAATAATTTAGAACAATCTAACTAATTGTTCAGATTATACGCCAAGGAATTTCTTCCAAGTCTTCATATCTTGAAAAAGAATATCTTCAAACTTCTGTTTACGAACGGCTGGACGTTGTCCTTGGAATTCCTCTGCTGATTCAGACTCAGGAGAAGTCTCCGAGAAGTCACTTGAACTACTCATTTGTTTTGATTTGATATAAGCTTGAATGACTCAGTTTGTAAAATTGCAGGTATTTATAGAAGCAGAAACGACGGCTCACTGTTTGCACGGATACCAAGAATCATTTATTATTCCTTCAGATTTCGTATCTTTGCATTTATTGCCTAGATTCAGGGAGAACAGTAATCTTTCATATTTTCGTGCTTTATCAGAAGCAGAAGAGAGTTTTGTCTGTTCGATAAGACAAAGTATCTACTGGATTTTGTCAATAATGCTGACAATACTTCAGCACATTATAACTTCTAGTAGATATTATCATAATACGACAAATTCTCTTCTGATGTTTTTAGTAACTCATTAGACAGCCCGTTCTTTTTCATTTTTGAAAAATAACTTTTCTGACACTCTGCATAACCTTTCAAATATTCAACCGTAAACATACTGACACGTGTCCTTGTGTTTACACTGACGGCTGTACATTTTGAATATTAACCGCCTCTTATTCCTCTTCACATTTACGATTCCAGACTTTTTTGCTACTGCTTTCTATTGTCTAACATAATCTTCAACGAAATTATCTCAGAAAAATGGCCGGAGCTTACACTCTCAATGCTTATCAAGTTAATTTTTCATCGGTTCTTACTATTAAAGATGAAGGTCTTGTACAAATGTTTAAGGCTTTTGAAAAATCAGGCCTTCTGTGGGGACCCGAACCTAATTCAACACTTAATTATTATTAGGATCAAATATAACAACTAAGTAATGTGTGACATAAATTTTTTTTTTAATATACAAGATATACAAGTACGGAAACGTAAGGTAATCAATTCTAATACACATATACATCTAATGGTACAAATCCTGTACACCATTTATTTATTTCAGCTAAAGTTTAGTTACTAGATCAAGTACTAAACCACTCGACTCTAAGTCCGAGTCTCCACGCTAATCCTGAATCTCTCATCCTCTTCCTGCTCCAGGTCCTGCCCCACCTGTTGTCATGTACACATACAAAACAAGACAACAGCCGGATAACTCCGGTGAGAAATACATCCCAGTATAAACAATGTAGACATGCAATCATATAAAAACATATATCAAAGCATATAACAACTATTATTAACATGTAGCAAATCAACAAACATGAATGATATAAAACTGTAAATCAACTAGTCATCTCAGACTCGACTCAATCGACGCGTCATCTCAGACTCAACTCAATCGACGCGTCATCTCAGACTCGACTCATTCCTAATCTAGGGATCCCGGGGTCTGGATATTGACAAATATATCGAATCTCAGACGAGAGGAATGAATCAACCCTAAACGGCATCGATATAATGCATATATCCAATATCTGGGCAAAGCGGCCAACAGAATAAGCGAATCAGCCAATAGAATAAGCGAATCAGCCACTGACCAGACGAATCAGCCGGTGATTAGACAAATCAGCCGATGACCAGACGAATCAGCCGGTGACTAGTACATACCTTGTCTAGAATCAATAGACTACAATCATCAATTGCAAATATCAATGCAAAAACATAAAGTATGTGATTTAGGGAAACTCGAGTCAAACCTCACTCGAGTTGTGCAATCCCAACTCAACATTAATTTATACCTTTCACTCTGTTACTCTGACTAAGTCGAAGTCTCTGATTCAAAACCTGTCAATATCAATCAGGCCATCACAATATATGGTATCAATACACCACTCAATCAATACTGGATATAATCAGAATTCAATCAAATTCCGTTTTAACAGCATAACGTCATAATCTCAATGTACCCAACAATACCATATCAATCAGATATCAATCCCAACACCTCATAATCGATAACAAGTCAATTCTGATATCAAATCAACTCCAAAATTCATAACAATTTCATATGGTATCTGTTCTTCACTCCGGTTTCGATTATACGATGTCTAACATGCCAAGAACATCATATATGAATCATATCAGATTCTGACAATACCATGATTTCAAATCATATCAAAATGTAGAAAAACTTACGTCCAGTTGTAGTCTACGTCGATAGGAACACAGTACTGAAGTCAGATTCAAAATCTAACGGACGGATCTTTCGCATATTAAGGTGATGGTGGCAATCACCTCGAATATTAAGGTGGATTGGAGTTGGTTTCTATTCAAAATTATGAGAGAAATGATTTCACGAAAGAGCACTGGTTTTGCTGTTCAAATCAGTCAGATGCTGAAGGATGCTGGTTTTCCATTCACTACTGATCAAGATGCTTCTTATGTAACTATGGCCGATGCCGATAATGTGCTTGCTTTGAGGCCTAAACCAACGGTGGTCTATTTTGTTTCCATGAAAAAGGAAATTGGGGACACTTTAGCCGAGGTACATGCTCCCCAAAAGAAAATTAAAAGGAAGAGAGTAATTGTTTTGACTGAATCGGATAAAACTGTATCTGAAGAATCAGCAGCTCCTACTCAAGCATCTATTCCAGTAGCAACACCCAGAAAAAATTAAGTCGAGAACCACCATCCGTATTAAAAAAAATGTGGCCATTGCTGATCTGGATACTGTTCCGTTGAGATAAGTATTTCCAGAAGCCACTCAAACCAAAACCAAGTCTGCTTCAGAACCAGTAGCAACTCCCTCCCAACCAGCACTTACTTCTACTATTTCACAACCGACTACTACCTTCTCTTTCATCAAACCAACGGATTTTACTGCTCCATCAGCATCAACATCAGAACCGAATGTTAGACCTACTACTGGAGTTGTGATTCGAGAGTCGTTAGTCGGATCATCAACTACTCGTGCTTCACTGCCTATTCCTACAGGCAAAGGAAAGGAAAAGATGTCTGATGAACATCAATTTCAACGCTCCAAAACCTCAGTGCAGACTGGTATTGAACTTCATCTTCCAGCGATTGAAACATCTGCCAGGGAAGACATGTTGTTCTTTGATGAATGGCTGAAGATGAGAGCATTTCACCCTTTCACTCACTTACGCACTGCAGGCGTATTTGATCAGATCGTGAAGCATGAGAAAAGAGTTTTTGCCATTGCAAAAACCAAGAATGTTATTGAAGCCATGAATTGGAGAAATTATATCCTTGATCAACTGAAACAAAAGGCGATGGATTCTGTGTTGACATCTTTAAAGTCAAATTTTGATCCAATGAGTCCTACCGCTCCTCATGATCAGGGTATCGTTCAGCTCTTGACTGGTCAGCTGCAGACTTTGGCTGAGCTAATTCGAGCTCAAGAACAGGTTTTTGCTAAGCCTCTGCCTTACAGGTTAGGCATGGTGCCCGAACTTTTACAGACACAGACAGTTGAGGAAAGGATCACAGTGCCTTCCGGAGCCAAGGTCTCTAGTACTCCTGCATCACCGGACCTGCCTGCTCAATCATCATCTTTGATCTCTTTTAGAGAATTAGCTTCAGTAGATGAAGTGATTCAATCTATTGTTCTTACGACGGCTGCTGCACTAACTCAAGCTAATGAAGTGGTACTCTCCGAAGCTCAAATTGAACCTCAGCATGTGGAAACATCAGATGTCAATCCTTTACCGAATCTTGAGAACTTCTCTGCTGAATATCAAGCAGAAATAAATGATCTACTGAATATGCCATCTGATTCTATCCCTTCAGAGCAACCACCAGAGACCACTGAAGCTACTCATCAAGATGATAGTACGGCGCCTGAACCTATGGTTGAAGAACCTTCTGTTGCTCCACTTGCTGATGAGGAAACTCATGCAGCACCTCCTGTTTCTGCCGCTCCAGACTTGAGCCCTGTTGAACCTGGCACCTCTGTAGGTTCCAAGAATGTGATTCCTCCCATTGCTCCAACAGAACTAGAACATTCTACTGCATTGGTCCTATCCATTTCTGACTCAGCTGCTGCTCGTACCGCAGAACTCAAGCAGCGTATGATCACCAGAACTCCTTCTCCAGAAACGGAACGGTTTGATATTGAATTTGAGATTGATACCTTGCAAAAGGATCTCAACAATCTATCTGAAATAGTGAAGGAGCTATATCGTGAACATGCCGGAGAAGTCAGTGGTTCTAAGTTCTTTCGAGACCGCATATCTAAGGAACTATCTATTACGGCAGAATCTGTGAGAAAAATGCATGCTGAGACCATTGTCTTTCAACAAAATGTTTCCAGGAGCCAAGGGATCATCGTACTCGGTCAAACTGACATACTCAAACGACTCACCGATCATGATGAGGTTATTCGCTCAATCTCCACCACCTTGGAATCTATGGATGCCAAGATTGAGTCCCAGTCTCAATCTCTCAATGCTCTCAATGAACGAGTATCTAATCAGGCACCATATCTGGTAATGCTCAACAATGGCATTCTAAATCTCTCTAGCCGTATGGATGGTTTGCTGTCTCGAGTACTGGCCTTTGATGCCAAAAAGGGGGAAGCAGAACCAGAAAGAAGAACAACTGGAGATATAGCAGAATCATATCAAGATGCTGAAGAAACCATTTACAGGAACATTGGCACCGATAATTAAAACTTTCGATTAATTAATATAACTATGTTTTATCTTGCCATTATTTTTCTGCTAATATTCAGGTTTTGGCATCACCACAAAGGGGGAAATTGTTAGACATAACTTAATTGTGGCGATGGGCAATGAGACTTAAAATCAGCAGTAATCTTAAGCAGAACTTAAAGTCTAAGATAACCAGAAGCAGAACTTAATGTCTAAGATAACAAGAAGCAGAACTTTGAACTCTATGAAACAGAAGCAGAATTCAGTCCAAACCATAGTAGCTTTACGTCTTTCGCATAAACAAGAACTAGCCTTAAATGTTACCGTTACTTTATCAAGTACTGGCATTAATTGCACCATTAATTCTGTATGAAGTCATTTATTACGTCTGACCAATTTTGGTATAAAACAAGACTGATTGTTTTGAAGCTTTTCTACACGACCTATTTCAGTTATTAAAGCTGAATATAGCAGAAGTCAAAGAAGCCGGTTTGTTTATAGACGTTGGGATCAAAACTTCTATAAATGTACAAGAACAACGTTGATGAAGTGATATACTGATTGCAAATCTCACAACGTTGATTTTGAGCACAAAAACTATCTTATCCTACAAAAAGCTTGACATACAGAAAAGTAGCACACGCTTCATAGCATATATCCGATCGGTTGAAAATCTTTTTGTGCTGCTATTTTTCACACTCTTCATAAACAGTTCATACTATTCATATCTTGTTGAGAAGAGTTTGTAATCTGAAAAAGAGTCTATTCCAGAATCTTGATTACATATTATCGTGTTGATATACTAAGAGTTTCAGTAGGCAGAGGGTAAGTCCTGCTGAAGTGGGTGTGTACTGTAAAATCCAAAGTCTTTTAGTGATACCTTATGGATACAGAAGAAGGGGAGACGTAGAAGATTTCATCTTCGAACTTCCATAAACAACTACTGTCTACTGACTACTGTTTTTATCATTTCAATTACCGAACCATCAGATCGTTTCCACACTATTCTGTGATTTGTTGGTTGCACACTTGAACAAGACTAGCTACAATCTTTAACAGGATTTTAGCAACTTAAAAGAAGAAAAGAAAAGAGTTTATTCACCCTCCCTATAAACTCTACATCGATCCTCAACAACGAGGAACATAACTTTCAATAATGAACCTAATTATTAGAGATTGAAGAACGATGGATACCGTTGATTGTTCATTAAGATATATAAAAAGAGCTATCTCCGCTTAAAATCTAGAATATTTGGAGTCAAACATTAAACGCAAAGTAACATTCAATAAACGCCCCATGAATGGATTTAGAACACAATGTCTAAGCAAATTTTGAATGTCGAAAATTAAAATTTTAAAACTTACGCTATTTTTTGGGTGCGAGAAAACGATACACGAACATTTTTGTTGATAAATAAAATTTGTATTTACTTTTCAAATGTAAACTATCGAACATTCACAGATAACTGAAAAATGGAAATTATTACTAATCGTGTTACAAAAAGGTTGGCAAAAAGTAAACCTTTCAATGGATATCTTAGCTAAAAAAAATAATAAAAAAAATTGTCTGATAAACCAGTTGGATGCCATGAATTCGGACCACCTAACGAAGCCAAGATTTGTTTGGACCAAATCAAATTATCGATTTTCCCGAACGCATTTTCATCAACAAAACTTTACTAGGATAATGACATGTTGTCTTTTTTTTGTACACCTATCTCGTAATTCATTTCAATAGCGACTTCCCACCTATAACCATATCTCTTTTTTCCCCCATGAATTGTGTGGAAATTGAATGGAAATAATCCTTGCCACGTTTTAAGGTTTTGGGTCACCACAGCTATTTTCTTGAAATTTTTATATTATTATGTTCAATCCATATCAAAGTCATTTGATTGACCAATGCTCTTTCCTAGGAAGCTGCCTCCACTTAGGAACCATTTTATAAAATTCAATTATCCAAGAGCCAGGTCAATAAAGAATTCTATAATTTCTTAATCTATCAATATTTTTATTTTTATTTTTTTTAAAGAGGTGTTCATAAAATCAAAATGAGTATAACTCACATGTTTTTAATTTTTGATCATGTTATCGAAATTCAACAGTCCACTAACTTGTTTTTTTTCCTTCAATTTTAGTTTTTTATACTGAAGTGATGACGTATCATTAGAAATGTAAGCAAAGTTTGTTGTCACACCATCATTTTCCGATGTCACATCTGCATTTCGGAGAAAAATGACCTAAAATGAAAAAAACATGTAAATTAGTATACTAAGACTATGAATTGGCCGACAACATACCAAAAAAATAGAAAAAAAATATGCAAGTTAAATGGGCACGAGGTAATATTTATGTTCCAAACATAACGTTAAAACCCAAATTTAGAAAATCAATGAGAATTTTCATCGTTATTTTGAACAGAATCCCACTTAGTTAAGGTGTGTTTGACTCCAATTCAAGCCTCAACATTTGAAAGAGGCATCTCAGGCTGCAGTAAATAGATTGCTGTCTGATGGAATAAAAAGTCTAAGAATAGCGACCCAAATTGACAGAGAGTTTGATTTGAAAAGGAGGACTTAAAGTCATGACTATCACAATACAATTTTTCAATGTTTATCAGATATTGTTGATCTGTTTCTTCCTTGGCAGCGTTGAACGATGGACATAATCGAGGAATCAACTTAAAATTATTTTTGTCAATATATATAATATGTTATGTTAATGAATAAATTTCTTTATAACATGTGTAAGATCAAATGATTGTTTGTTGATTTATCGAAAACTAGACTAGTGACAATGATTCAATTTTAATATTTGAAATCGTACAACAGCACAAATATAACATTTCGATCACTTTCATAACAATTGCAACTCAAAATCTTTGGAGATAGAGTTCCAGTCTTTGATGAGATGAAACTTTATTACGTGTTTTTTTTTTAAAAAAAAAGAGCACGTAAAACTTTTATTATGACTAAATGATGTATGTATCAATACTATATAAGAAATCAATGAAATTAATCTCTACTCGTGATAAGACTTGTATAAGTTTTCCAATCTAGCTCGATAATATTTATATAACCCAATTATTTGCTTTTATTTACTGATCGCTTATCGCTTGATCAAAAACTATAACTGTTGATAATGATGTAACTCAAATATTTTAAAACCGTACAGCAATACAAGTATCACGTTTCGATTGTTCTACTCAACGAGAACAACTATTGTACTCCCAACATTCGAAGACACCGAAATAGATAAAATTTTATTTAATTGTTTTACTTTGGACAATATATTAGATTCAATTATTAATCACTTAGTTTGAAACGGGGCCTATTAATTTGTCTTTTCGTATCCTAAAAACATGAAGGGGACCTTGATTCCGGATTATTCTGGGATCAAAGGCACACTTCCAAAATATTTGTTTTGCTATGTGATAACAACTGTGCTCATCTTTGTGTCCATCAATGAGGTGATATTTACTTATTGAATGAGATGAATCACATCAAAATTGTATATCCAATAGGTCAGTGTCACTTTATTGGTGATCATAAAAGTGGACATGGTTGGTGCGTGATATAACAAAACGCTCGACATTTTCATTTCCCTCGATATAAAATGTAGCCAAGTTGGACCAGTGTTTTAACCCGCGAATAGATTGACCTAAGCCCAAATTTTTTTTTGGCTAAATGCAGCCCAGGCCTACTTTTCGTTATTAGATCCCAAAAACAAGCATGGGCCGAATAAAGGTGGGTATTATAGTTCAGCTGAATTCCTTAACCGGGCCTAAAGTTCATAGAATGTCGGTTGAGTTCAATTGGGCCGTATCGGGCCAGGTACAACATCGATTATATTTAATGCAATTGGGGGAATAGAAACATCCAGATGTAAACATGTATTAGGTCAAAGCCCGATAATTTTCTTAATAAAACTTGAAAACTAGAGTTATATTAAATGAATCGCTTTCGAATTATAAACTATAAGCCAATTCGAGATGAGAAAAATGCATTGATTTTCTAGGCTTAAGCCGAAAGTGTCGAGTCAACTTGAAAATTCAAGCTTGTTCATCAGTCAGATACTAAATATCGAGCTGTAATCAACACAGATCGATTCATTTAGTTTTATTCGAATCAGAGATTTGAAATGTGTAAAGGCACAACTTCACAACTAATGAACTAACACAATAAAGATAAAGTAATAAAGATATAGCCGTGTTGGCAATTAGCATATGTAATGTAACTCGTTGTTCCAACAACTATTCAGAGTTCTTACGGAGAATGTTGCGGTATATTTTTTGTAATGTATGAGTGCTCAAAGTTTATCTCGATGGAAACCTAAACTTGGGCACGGTCATCAGATGGAACCTCTGTATACCGCAAATTATCTCCAAAAACTTCAATATCTTCTCCATGATATTTCTTGCACTCGAAGTATAGAAGTGTGTATTCCACCGTAGATAACATCTTCACCAAAGAAAAGAAGTTCACTATAAACAACCAAAACAAGGGAAAATCCAACAACACTTTATCTCCAAAAATCCACCAGCACCCGAAAAAAGGAATTAAAGTCATTAAATTAAAGAAAATGATCAGCAAGAAACCATGCACCCTGTGTCCTTTAGCAAGTTCTTCACCTTTTTCCAATGCTTCTTTTCCATCACAACTTTCCTCCACAACCGATGCAACCATGGCCAAAACCCAACCAACGCTTGAATACATGGAGAAAATCACAGCTATCACTACCAACAGAATAGAGATGGAAATGGTTAAAATATTAGGGTACATCACCGACAGGAAAACCACCAAGAAAACAACTAAAACCGAGTATCGTGCCGGTTGAGTCCGTGACCCGCGGAAGCCGGTAGTCCACGGCCTCTTCCATCTCTTCACGATCATCGAAAATAAATCTTGGAAAGAGATATGCTTGCCAGCACATGATGCGGCCGATATCAAGATTGCGGCGACCGAGGAGATGTTTGAGATTGCCGCAAAAACGAAAATGAAGGCGAATTCAGTAAGCAAAAGAAAGGCCATATACATGAGTGTATGTCGAAGGAAGGTGTTGTCTTCGGATGAACTGGAAGCAGGGTTTGTTGCAGGATGGGACGCTGGAATCATGTAAGGTTCCATGAATGAGCTAGTCATATTATGCAGCAAGGATTTGATTGAAATGATGAATAAGAACACTAAGATTGACAGCAGAGAATGGGTGACGATGGCTATGGATGCCATTGATTTCCCATTTTTGAGAATAAGTTTGATGGACTGATGATTTATGTTTATGAAGAAATTGTACATTTTTAACAACTCCATGGAGTTTTGCCTTGGATCTGGTTTTCTTTGTTCCTTTTTTGGGTATTTATTTGTAGCTAGTAAGGATCTGAAATGGTCAACGGTACTCGCTTGGGAAAGTTTCGTGGTGTGCTTCTCATCTCACTTTGGATACACGTACGATCGAGTGTAGTCAATTTCATAATTTGGAGAACCGGTATTTATACATTAGTATATTATATTTTATATCAAAAAACATAAAAAAAATGTTACCTAATATTTTTGTCTAACACCTTCAATAGAAATTTATCATACATCATGAAAAGTTAAAATAAATTACGACTCATTGATGATGAATGTCACAAAAAACGTTGTAGAAATTTTTTTCCGGCAAAAAAGTAGATATATATATTGTCTAAATCTATCAATTTTTAAGATTATTAAATATTTTTATAATATTTTATTATAAAAATAATAATAGATCTCATGTGCAACGGTTTCATAGATCTATATGCGTAAGACGTTGACATGATCTAATTTCCAATGAAAATTAATATTTTTGACATAAAAGTAATACTTTTCACTCAAATAAGCATATATTACAAAATATTTCTTCATAACTTACTAACAAAAAATTATACTTTTGCGTTGAGAAATAATATTTTGGACATAAAAATAATATTTTTTATGAGTCAGGTCGAGTCGGAAATCTGTTATAATGGTTCAACCCAATTATGATATTGTCTGTTTTGACCTGAGTCCTTATGACTGTAAAACGCGTCACAAGAGGTTGTCACACACCCATAAATGCTCAGCATCTCTCCCGTGATTTGGTGATGTGAGATTTCGCCTAAAGGCCCTCTCAGCTTCTTTTCGGGACTCAGCGTCTTCGTTGAGTTTTGCCTCACTATCCGAAGCCCACGTGAAACCGCTTTGATATCCAATGTAACAATTCAACTCACTTGTGATATTTTTCGCTTTGGCCTAGGGCCTCATGACTTTAAAACGCGTTACAACGTGTGAAGTCCACACGCTGTCTCTAATACCAAATGTAATTGTTCATCCGACTTTTGATATTGTCCGCTATGGCCTAAGACCTCACGGTTATAAAACGTTTCATAAGTGGTTGTCACATGCTCATTTAAATGCCTAACATATCTCTCATAGTTTGACAATGTAAGATTTTGCCAAAATGCCCTCTCACACCCTTCAGGGACTCAACATTCCCACAAGGTTTGTCTCACCATCCAAGCCCACGCGGAATCACTTTGATACAAAACATAAAAGTTCAACCCACTTGTGATATTATTCATTTTGACAGGCTCACGTCTTTAAATTGCGTCCCAAGTGGTTGTCACACACCTATTTAAATGCCAATAATCTCTCACATGGTTAGGCGATTTGAGATTTCTACAACTTTAATTTCCGGTATGAAAATTATTTTCACAGCACTAATTTATTTCATGCTTTTTTAATACAAAATTTTATAGAACGAGTCTAAGTGATGTAGACGAATCAATTGACTCGAAAAAAATTTGTTTCGAATTTGAATTAAATCTAAACATGTTCAAACTTTTTTTCTGATTTGAATTTGAGCTCAATTTAATTTGTTCGATAGTCTGTGAGCTATTTTGCGGGTTTTAATGTTTTATTAATATAAATATATTTTGAGCATTTCAAACCTTCACTTTCAAGTAAAAGTTCGAATAGCTCGCGAAATGTTAGAATATTTAAACTCGAGTTCAAACTCGAGCCTTGATTCGAACCGAATTCAAGCAAAAAGTATTAAAAATTTCGAGTTTCGAATCGAATCCAACCCAAACTCAAATTCAAGCCTTATAATTTCCATTATATTAGTAGTTTCGATATGGTTTGCTTACGCTCCTATTTGAGTCTTTAATAATTTTGAATCATGACTTTTGCTCTCTATTTTCAAAGTTTTTGAACATAATTCACAGTTGTTCTTAAATCCCGACTCCCAAATGAAGACAACCATGATGATAACTTAATAATTGAGATGCTCAATGACCAAATCATCCTTCTGAAGAGCTCTGAAATGTTCGTATGATATTTAATAGCATTAGTCTCGTGTTGACTTTCCAATCCATTGTTTACCTCAAGAGTCATACCTGACAGCTTTGAAAAACCAAAAATATTGAAATTTGAACATACTAAATATTTAATATTTTTAAAAATAATATACCTTTTGATTTTCTGATCTTTATCCATAATCTGTTCCAGCCAACCAAATCCTATCATAATTCCTCATTACCTTGTAAATTTTATGAACACACACCGTGGGGGGTGGGGCAGAAGTTGAGGGGAGGGGTTATCTTAAATTACTCATATATGAAAGATCTTAGAGGCCAAAAACTCAGGCTCCTGTATATTTAATCACTGGATTTCCAAAGGCTTTTTCTTTTACTGTAATTATAGATTGAGAAATTGTGATTGATGAAATAGCAGATCGTGTTTGCAAATAATATGAACTACTGAATTACTGTAAAGATCAAATTCTATTTCTTCACCATGATGCTCTTAAGTTTGGTTCCACGATGGACAAACATGAATGTACAGAATAAAACAAACTATCAAAACTGCCCACGAATGGTCGGAGTATTTATCGCAGTATCAAAGCATAGTTATCAGTAGAAAGTAGAGTATTTCGCGAAAGTGAACACGTTATGCTCGCGTGCAACATGATCGGCGGACACAAAGGATGGCAAAGGTAGTTTTTGCTGGCCACAATAACCAATGCAGAAACCAAAGATACCTAAATTTGTAATCAGATTCGACAAAGCCTAGTCCATGGTTTCACACTTCTTGAAATTATATCTTTTCTGATGATAAGGTCTTGCCATTTTATGGCACGGCGGGTACTATGATTGGGTGCAACGCAAGAGGAAAGAAAGACAGCAATATGAACAAAATCAAGAATGCTAACTAAATCTTGTCTCAGATGGCCGAGTTGGCCAATCGTAGTGAACATTTTATTTGATTATAGATTAGATAGATTATAAAAAAAGTATCATAACTTAAAATACTTATACATGTTATAGATTTGTGCAGTTTATTAAAAAAAAAAAACCCAAAACTTTTCGGACTAATTCACTATGAAGTTAGACGGTTCACAAAATTCATTAGTAATAAAACATAAACTAAAAATCATATAAAATATTTTTATATCTAAAAACTTGATAGATTTTTAAACCAATCCAAACTATTAGAAGCACTGAAAGTGGAGCCACAGTGCTACAAGATTCTGATTCTAGCAAATAAATATGATGGATTGTTTAGAATGATCAAGAAACCAAATAATTCATTGTCCACTGAAACTTCAAGGTACAGAGAATTAGGCCAAATCTAGTACGTAAGAAATACACACGAGTATTTATACTTTGGTTTCAAATTTTAGGTAGATATAGTCCCATGGGACCTCCTAAAGTTCAAGAAATAGCATGACTTGTGCTGGTTGATTCCGTAGCAAACTTCGAAAATGGTTTAAGAACTGGACAGACTAAACAAGCTACAAAAATTTCTAATACAGAAGCTCCTAGATGAGAACAATGTCCTTGTTACTAAGCTATTCAGAATTTCCTCCAACAACCAATATGAATCCTCTACAGCAACATGTATAATATGTCTTCCCTTGAGACGTTATCGCGAGTATTTCACATTTCACGATATCGCAAGTATTTCACATGTATAATATGTCTTCCCTTGAGATGTTATATGCAGCTATCAAGGAAGTGATCCAAAACAAAATTTCTTGTAGCCAAATGCTCTGGAACTTGTATATCAAATAATTGTGTGATTCATTCCAAAAATCAAAATCAAGCTAAAAGATTTAATATTGCCCTAACACATCAATATAGCTTTCCCCTATCCACCTTTTTATAAAGAAAATTTGGATTCAAAACATTGTCAACTGTAATTTCTGAGCAACAAAACATGAGGTTGATCTTGATTGCTCGCACATTTTTACATGATCACTAATGGCGTGGCACCACACACGTGATCATCCCTCGGTTGTGTTCCGGTTCACAAACTAAATGTTCTCATTTCACATCCAGTAGCAAGAAGTTCAAGTTCACATATAAAGATGATGTTTAAGAAGAAAGCTATGTAAATCACCAGATAGTTAGACAAGTTTTCCATTACGAGGAAAAAAAATCCTCCCTTGATGCTACTGATTATGGTTGATGAAGTTGCAATAACAAACAAGAAATTTATAAGTTGAGTACCACATTCAGATCAGAAATAGATAGAGGAAGTTGTATCCAAGATTCCGACAATATTTTATTGAACCTTATCATTTAGCTAATTCAACTATGACATCAATTCAGTGGAGGAAACACATGTACAAGCACACCAAAAAAAAAAAAAAATTACACGAAAAGAGACTAATATCAGATAAATTCAGGACTTACCCATACTAGTTCTTTAGCAGAAAAGGGCCATCCATATATCTTCTGTCTTTAGCCTTCACCACAGAAAAACTTTAATGATGAGAATTGCCTTGCTCAAAACCAATCGGCCAAATCCTCTTCCAGCTATCATCACCACTGATACTTGAACCCGGTAACCCAGAATCCAAATCTACCCCAGTTCGGCAAATGGGGCAATTGGGCCTTTTCCAAATCCACCTATCCACACAATGAGCGTGAAACAAGTGCTTGCAAACCGGAAGGCTGCTGCAATTATCTCCTTCTTGAAAAGAATCCAAGCAAATTGCACAGTCTTTGGTTCTTTGAAAAGCTGCAGCACTATAAACTACGTTAACGAGTCGGGCATGTAGATGAGGTGAGTCGAAGGCAGTGGAGGCAGGGGAGACGGTGGAATGGGCGGCGGTGTGAAAGAATCCGGTGCAGCGGCGGTGGAAGGTGTTGGACATGAAGAGGAAGTGTAAGAGGACGATGGCGGCAAAGCCCAAGAAGAAGAGAAAGATGGAGAATATAACCACCATAATCACACATTTCAGGAGGAAGAGGAATAATTTCCTCAAATTTGTACTCTGAAATTCCGGCCGGTGACCGCGGCGGTGGGCGGACGTTGGCATTAGGCCCGGATTTTCGGGAATTCGAAAACTAGAAATTGAGAAGTGATTGAGATTCAGAATCAGAGGGATGGGCGACTCAGATCTTGATTGTACCCTCCAACTCGATAAATTCCTGCGCCAAGTTGCTTCAGCTGTCCAAATTTCACCAGTATTATTTGAATGGAATTATGATATATACAACTACTATATGGTACTATCTTTAACTTCTTTATATAAAAATATATATTTTATTATTCATTCTTACAAGTTTTTGGTGAAAAAAATTACAAATTTATAAATTGTTAAAATAAATTATTTGACCATTTATAAGTTGTTTTAAAAAAAAAATCAAAATAACTCATCTTTTTGTAAAAAAATCTTATTTTTATATTTCACTTTTTCAAAATGTCATCTTTTTAAATTATAAAGATCAGTGAACTATTTAGAAGATGTTGAATAAATACTCCTAATTTTTTCCTTTTCATGTACTGAAAATGGGTTTCAAAACTTTTGACAAATCAGAAACTGATCTCGTTCAAATGATAAAATGCAATGGACTACTATAATTGCGGAAACAGTCCACACCACTTGGGTGTAACACTATACTAGATAATAAGAGAGCTTGTTTCTGGAAATTCGAAAACAATTCCTTTTATGTCTCGACTTGTTCTGTTTCTATAAGTTATCACTAAAAGACTTTGTTTAGCACAATATTGTACAAACCCATTTCATTATGACTCATCTTTGTCAACTGAAATTCTTAGTATTACAATTCACCATTTAATAAAATTTGGTTATGAGAAAGAATCTTTTCACATATTACAAATGCTTCACACTTTAGAGTAGCATGAACAAGCACAAATGATCTTTTGAATCAAATATAAATTTTGAGCGTATTCTGGATTTTCAGATTTTAAATATATGAAAAATCCTGAGTGAGAATGATTGAATAATTTATTTTTGAGAGAGAGAAAGATAAATCGCTGGTTGTTCGTAAATTACTCAAAAATCTTTATATAGTCATTCTTCAACGTTTTGATGAGAACGACTTTATTGTTCGTTGAGAATACCTGAATCAATTTTAAACTTGTTATTTTTTTTTGTATCCAAATATTATGGAAACAATAAATGATTAATACGGTTCATTAAATAACATTTAAAGAATTATAATATTGACTTAAAATGGTAACCATGGATAGAAACAATATATGGATAAAGAGGTTATAAAATTTGGTATAATCTCACATGACATCATAAACGACAACTAGTATGACAACTGTTTCTGGTTTCTAATCACAAGCGTTACGATTTCTTTGATTAGGTACTGCTGAAACGTAAGCTTGAAGAAATTTTTTATTATTTTATTCTTAAGACGTGTTTTGTTTTTTAGTTAACAAAGAGTTCTGGTTTTTCTTAACGCATCCGAATCACAAAAATTAAGATATTCCTAAAATAAATCTTCAGTAATCCTAATCCCCACTTCTTAAATCCACACTTTATCAATTTGATTTTTTTTTTATTATCAAATTTAAAATACGATTTTGTTATATTTTTTTATTAGAACATAAAAAAAGAAAAATATTAATATTTTATTGAGTAAATTAAATAACAACATTTTTTTAATCAATATTTTANTAATTTTGATAATAAAAAGATCTTATAATACCATCAATTAACATCTTTAAGTTGTTTCAAATGAGTCATCCAAATACTTTAACATCTTATTTTTAAAATAAGATATCACAACTTATAAGCTCATAAAAAAATTTATAAGATATAAGAGTTTATAAATTGTTTTAAATAAATTAGTCATCAAGTAAAAAATATTGCATTTTTACGAGGTTTATTCACTGTTCAAATTGTAATTTAAATTTAAATTCGGGTTTTACAAGTTGTAATTAATATAACACATTTGGTTCGAGAAGCTACCAAATTTAAAATATATATATTTTTAGAAAAGTATATTTTAAAATGGCAAAAACTTGTGTGAGACGGTCTCACGGGTCGTATTTGTGAGACAGATCTTTTATTTGGGTCATCCATAAAAAAATATTATTTTTTATGCAAAGAGTATTATTTTTTGTTATGAATATGGGTAGGGTTGACCCGTCTCACAGATTAGGATTCGTGAGACGGTCTCACATGAGACTTACTCTTTAAAATATATTATTTGGTTTAAGTGGTTGTTTGGTCATTTCAAAAAGATGTTGTGTCTTAAAGTAATAAGATATTGTAGCTTAATATATTACTAATGTCATCTGCGTTTTCTTTGTTTAGAAAACAAAATTTTTATATAATTAATGAAAATAAATCGAAGGAAATTATGAATGATATCTGAGATATAGATAAATAATTATCTCGTAATTATCTTGTGAGACGGTGATTGATCCGATTCATATTTAAAAAAAAAAGTAAAAATATTTCATGAACTGAGTTGGGTTATTTTGTAAAATTGACTCATGAATTAATGAAATTTTTTTCCCTGCTTGAACGTTACGCAAATCTTTGATGGTTTTATTAAGGTAGCGTAACCGCCTTAAACAACACGTAAAACTTGCCTAGATGCAGTTTGTTTTGTTATTGAATATGTTTGGTGGTAATAGATAAGACAGAACTATAATTCTTTTTTTATTTTTATTATGTAAGACGACATTATTATATTATAATTCCAAGTGTATAAATCGGGTCAAAGAGATCAGGACACTGGTCCATTGATTCTTACTTATACTCTTCATGAAAATGATAAAAGTTCGATCCTTCCTCCACCTCTTAGATTAAAGTTAAAAAAAAAAAAATTTGGGTCGAATATTATCTGTATGTTTTTACTTGGTGCAAGTTTTATTGAACCTACTCCAGAATTGGCTCAAAAGTCCAAAAACAAATTATTTTGGGCTTGTCGTAAATAAAGTTTAAATGAATTTGAGCCCCATTTTCATCTAAATTTAAAAACCGAACTGCATCAACTAGTTAGTAGTGTTCTAAAAGCGTAAAGACACTTCTTTTGTCAGATCGTGCAAAATACTAATAATTTTGAATATAAAAGAATTTAGATGTTGAATATATTTTAATGTAAGTCGAGATTTGATATTTTGTACTATTATTTGCACATTGCATATTTTGAAAATATCCATTTTTGAAAATATTTTCAATGGTTAGTCATCCATATAATTTTATCAATTTAAAAACTTTCAAAAATATAGGGGAATATATAATTTTAAAAGAGAAAAACTATGTGCTTAATTTTTTGAAAAAATCAACCTTTTTTTATTCTCACAACAAGGGGATAAATATATTGATAAAAATATGATTTTCAATGTCATGAATGACTTGAATTTCAATGTTCATATTTTTATCCAAGTTTTGTGATCATGAAAAAAGAAGAAATTAGTGGGTTGCTAGCATAAATCTTGATTTTGATGATAATAAAACTTGTTATTGTTGTTTATAACATATCGAATCAAGTCTGTAATTGGTAAATCATAAGCTGCGAAATTTTGGAAAGCCGAAACTCAAATTCAGAACAGCTGAAAATCAGCAAGGCTCGAGAAAAATGGTCAGAAAGGCGAATAAGACCGTTTCAATGTCATTTTCCTTACAAAACTTTTTGAAACGATGATATTCTTTTATCTAACGTCCATATAATTCTTGGAAGCTATAAATACAACACCGTAAAGTTCAAATAAGAGCTTTTGATGAGGATTCTAAGTATGTGCAGATTATAAGAAGAAAACAAACTAGAATGAGATCAAGTCTAAAAAAAGTGTGAAAATACATTTGAGAATACACTGTAATTGATTAAATTCTCATACATAATCACTCATTAATATACATAAGAATTAAGTTTCAAATAATAGATTCTTTGTGTAAGGACTATCACTCATATACATAAGAATTAAGTTTCAAATAATAGATGAGTGAGTCTTTACACAAAGATATTAAAGATTGTGTTTGCAGTCTTGAAATAAGAGACTTCAAAAATTATGTGGATTGTGACGTTGCAGTCTATAATCGAGAATATGCTAGGAGTTCTCGATGAGGTGCTCATCGGAATCGGGTTTGGAGCATTGTAGTTGTTCTAAGTCAAAGTCTTCTAGTGAATATCTTCATGTAATGGAAAAAATGGTATCTCCGAACATCCATACAAAAATTCGTGCACATTTATTTATCACATTCAATTGTTGTTGTTTTCAGATGCATTGTTGAAATATTTTATGATACCAAAATATTACATACAAAGTGATTGATAAAATATTTCAACCAAAATATTTTCGTACATTCAACTTATATATCTTTTAATTGTTTTACAAAATATTTAATCGATTTTAGAGGGATTACTTTGATTATTTTCTACTTAATTTGAAAGTCAAACTCGATTTAATTTCTCGGTATTCAATATTTCAAGAATCAAGATATAGTAGTTGACTCCTTGTCCACCACCAATCTTAACATCTTTAAAGGATTATGTCCTGAATCACAAAGAGTTGTGAACATACGGCTAGCTGTATCTCTGAACCATTGAGAGTCACACAAGCACTGATTTACTTGTTCTCGTTGAGATAATGAATTCAACGAGTTGAATTTATAAGAAATAAGTTTGATATGATCAATCGATAAGCTTATAAATAAAGTTTATAAAAGCTTATAGAAATTTTGAGGGCATGACTGCTAAAGACAGTCAAAGGGAATACACCTGTCTTATTTAGATATCGGTGATCTCGAAATTGAAGTGTGCATTATAATAACAAATAAGTTGAAATTGTCACATCGATGATGTTGGATCGTCGATCGGGATTATGATGAGATTAATGTAATGTGAGCATGGATCATGAGATTGTAAGAGTATAAGCCCATCATACAAATTTATTAAAGTTCAAATGAGCTTTAATAATTAATTATATTTTAATTGAGTTAATATATAGCCCATTAAGTTTTTATAAAATATGATATTGATTTATGTAATATGGAAATATTCATGATACCATAATTTTAGTAACTTGCACACAAAGAAAAATAAATTAATGCATGATATTCTTGAAAATATATATGTATTAAAAATCGAGATTTGCTATGATTTGGGCATGGATTTTACAATCTTTGGTTTACTTAATTAATTAAGTAAATGATGGATTAAAGATATAATAAGATTTTCTTATTCTTATCAAGGTGCATTCCATTCGAAACATTTTTTTGAAAGAAATTAGCTCTTCCCCTTTTTCGGTAGATGCTATCGAAATCCCCTTTTCTTTTGCAAGAAAAATTCAGCCTGAGTCGATTTCTTCTTTGTGTTCTATCTCTATGCAAAACATCTTCTGTACTATCTAGTGCAAGTTAGAAGAAGAACAAGTAATCCGGTCGTGGACCTGATTCAGAGATCGAAGAAAGAAGATCGAAGAATGTTCGTAGGGATTTACAACAAGAGCTACGTCCGCTTATACTAGAGTAGTTGAAGTCAAGTGAAAATTGTAAAACCCGAGATTTTGTAATATCGTGATCATATCAGTTTAATATCAGGTTAATAATTTGATGGTGTAATCTTGGATATTAATATTTAAATCATTCAGAATATAAGATTTGTTTTAAGGTTATCTAAGTTGAGTAGATAATTGTGTAGATAATTTTATCGTGTACAGAATTATAAAGCTCGAGATTAAGATAGTATCATCTATTTTTAAACTTGAAATTTTGGTAGGAATAAATTTATCTCAATCTAAGGAATTAAAGAAGGAATTTTGAAAATAAGCAGATAAATGTCTAAGATTTAGGTTGATATTGAGATACCGAGATAAAAGATCAAGCAAGAGATAATAAAATCCCTAGAATTCGAAATCTAACAATATACACCATGAGATTTTCGAAAATTAGGTGGAAAAAAAAAAGAAGAAGGAGATTTCGGATATCTACCTAGATCACGGATATATCAAGATTTTAGATTTGATTCACAGTTCAAACGCACTATCACGATAGCAGCCAACTCCTATAAATAGAAGGGCCCTAGTCTTCGAAAAATCACACCATATTTCATACCAAAATTTCGAAAATTCTCCTCTAGTCTCCATAGGAATTTTCGAGCACAGCGAAGCGCTGCCGCCGTCCAGCCGTTGAAGAGGAATTTTCGAAATTCCTGTGCAAGCAACCCTAATTATTCACGTAATTTTTGCATCAAGAATTTAAGGTAAGTGGGCAAATTTTAAATTTTAAATTTTGGGTTATGTGTTTTTTTTAAAAGAAAAAAATGCGGTCGAACACCGTCTACGTTTTTTTTTTAAAATCTTGTTAAGTTTTTGTGATGACACTGTGAGAATTCCCTGAAAATGGGTGGAATTCCTACATATGGCCCTTAACAGTGGGATAGAACTGTTTTACGGCCTCGCCCCCTTAGAGGATTAAAACTTAGGGACTGACGTCAGTAAACCATGAAAGGTGAAAAATTGCAGTGTTAAAAATTATGAAAAGCATGCTGTAAATATATGTTATTTTCGAAAATATGAAATTTTTATGTGGTGTTCGATATTTCCCCCATTTACTGAGTATTCCCAAAATACTCACCCCTTACAACCTTTCCCCGATAAATCCGAAGAGCAGGTAGAAGAAGAAGAATCGGAACAATTTTGGGGATGGTGATTAGTAGACATGATTATTTTTTTAACTTTAGAAATTTAAAATTTTAGATTAGACGTTTCCGCAAATTTATTTTATTTCAGTTGTAAAGACAGTTGTTCTTTTTGAGGAGTTATGAATAATAAACTGGTTTTCGGTTTATACTATGCTACGAGGCTGGTTGTTTCAATTGTGTGTTTGTTAAACAACGCCGGTGTCAAATCCCGAGTTTCGGGGCGTGACAAAAATTGTTCACTAAAGGTATATACTAAACTCCCTATGATTGTTTATTTAATTTAAACCATATGAGTGCTCAAACAAATATTTTGATTGTCAAAATAAAAATAAAATTTTAAAACCTCCTCTGCGATTTAGGCACGAGAAAACTGAGAACCCAACACAATGGTGCCGCCTGTGAAAAATACTATAACGTCTGATGCACCAGACACATCAACCTAGGCATACTACAAGCTTGCAAGAACGGCGTATTCAGGTTAAAATCTTCGATCTTCGTCTTGGATGTATCGATAATCAGCTCGATCCTTCTCAAAAAGCTTTCTCTACCATCGCAAACCTTAACGCTAGAAAGATCCTAATTAATTACATCCGGTAACTTGCTAATTTAATTCTTTACTAATATGTTTCAACAATACTAGCTAAAACGGTATTTTGCATTTCGATAATTGGTCACATAATTTTAAGATATAATAATATATCATTGTAAAAAATATTTTGATAAAAGACGAATTCTACGACTCCTCCCGCATAACAAATATTATAAATAAGGCTAAAAATTAGATTGGTTTTCAAAAGTAATGTAGAAAACTCCACGCGCCAGTTTATGTTTAATTAGATGTTAATAAGCATGGGACGTGGGGTACGTGTTTCTTTATTTTGTTCTTAACAAAAATACCCAATAAATGCTATACTTTTATAATAATAATTGTTGTGAAAAAGTAAAAATTTACGGTAAAAAGTAAAAATCTCAAACTCTCAAAATTATCACACTACACACTTTATAATATTTTTCTCTCAACTCAATTGTGATTTTCTTCACAAATGAGAGGTCTATTTATAGAAAATTTTTACAAATAATCCAAAAATAAATTACATCATTACCTTCATCATCACACACAACTTTCAATATTCAACACCTAATTTTACCTAATTTTCAACATTCAAATATTCAACATTCAATATGCAAATATTCAATATTAAAATATTAAATTTTCAACACTCTCCCTTGTGATGATGATCATAATGATTGTCTTCATTACGTGTTTTTATACTGCCTCGTTAAAAAC